>NW_024429193.1:73897257-74216302 GCF_017639785.1 Mesocricetus auratus | reverse complement strand
GTTTTAATTGTGGGAGAATGGGGCACCTTAAGAAAGATTGTCAAGCCCCTGAAAGAACAAGAGAATCGAAGCTTTGCTATCGTTGTGGTAAAGGTTATCATAGGGCTAGCGAATGCAGGTCAGTCCGGGATGTAAAGGGAGGCTTCTGCCCCCTATTGAAGAATCCAAGGTACCCCAATCAAAAAACGGGTCACGGGGCCCATGGTCCCAGGGCCCTCAGAAATATGGGAACCAATTTCAGAAAAGCAATCAAGAGGAAGTAGAGGTTTCCGAGGAACCTCCGGAATGGACTTGCGTGCCGCCTCCGACTTCTTACTCATGCCCCAAATGAATGTTCAACCGGTCCCAGTCCATTCCCCTGGACCTTTGCCCCCTGCCACCATTGGGCTTATTCTGGGCCGTGGCTCCTTAACTTTACAGGGACTCATTATATATCCTGGGATTGTTGACCCATATCATAAAGAGGAGATTCAAGTTCTCTGTTCTAGCCCTCGGGGTGTATTTTCTATAAAGCAGGGAGATAGAATTGCACAACTGGTGTTGCTGCCCTCCCTCGGGGATGGAGAAACCTACACTTTACAAAAAAGGGCTATGGGATCTTCTGGAAGTGATTCAGCCTATCTGGCTATACCCCTAAATGAGAGACCTACAATAAAATTGTTAATTAATGGAAAAGAATTTGAAGGGATAATGGATTCGGGAGCAGACAAAAGCATTATTTCACTCCATTGGTGGCGAAGTCTTGGCCCACTGTTGTTTCATCTCATTCTCTACAAGGTCTTGGATACCAGTCCTCTCCTGCCATCAGTGCCTCAGCCTTAACCTGGCGGGATGCTGAAGGCAAACAGGGATGTTTTACCCCCTATGTGTTGCCACTCCCTGTAAATTTATGGGGACGAGATGTGTTACAAGCCATGGGCATGACCCTAACTAATGAATACTCCCCCCAGGCATCAGCCATTATGGCAAAGATGGGGTATACAAATGGTAGAGGCTTGGGTAGGCAAGAACAAGGCAGAATAAAACCCATTACACAACACGGAAATCGGGGTAGAAAAGGACTGGGTTTTATTTAGGGGCCGTTGAGGCTTCACGACCCATACCATGGAAAACAGAGGAGCCGTTATGGGTCTCTCAATGGCCTCTATCCTCTGAAAAATTAGAGGCTGTCACAAGATTAGTGCAAGAACAGGAACGGCTGGGGCATCTAGAGCCTTCTACCTCCCCATGGAATACACCAATTTTTGTTATTAAGAAGAAATCTGGGAAGTGGAGATTACTCCACGACCTGCGGGCCATTAACAATCAGATGCATCTTTTTGGCCCTGTTCAAAGAGGCCTTCCTTTGCTTTCTGCACTTCCTCAAGATTGGAAGCTTATTATTATAGATATTAAGGATTGTTTCTTCTCTATTCCACTTTACCCACGGGATAGACCAAGGTTTGCCTTCACTATCCCTTCTCTTAATCATATGGAACCAGACAAGAGATTTCAGTGGAAGGTACTGCCGCAAGGCATGGCCAATAGCCCAACAATATGTCAGCTATATGTGCAGGAGGCTTTGGAGCCAATTAGGAAGCAATTTACATCTTTAATCGTTATCCATTATATGGACGATATTCTTATTTGTCACAAAGAGTTAGATGTTTTACAAAAGGCTTTTCCCATGCTGGTGGCTGAATTAAAACAGTGGGGATTAGAGATTGCCTCAGAAAAGGTTCAAATTGCAGATACAGGGCTCTTTTTGGGCTCAAAGATTACTCCCAAAAATATAGTTCCTCAGAAAATAGAAATTCGCAAAGACCACTTACAAACATTAAATGATTTTCAGAAACTTCTGGGAGATATAAATTGGTTGAGGCCCTTTTTAAAAATTCCATCTGCTGATCTAAAACCCCTCTTCGATCTCCTGGAGGGTGAGCCTCATATCTCCTCACCCAGAAAATTTACCCCTGCCGCCCACCGAGCCTTACAGATGGTGGAAGAGGCCTTACAGGAAGCACAATTACAACGAATTGAGGAGTCACTACCTTTTAATCTGTGTGTTTTTAAGACAGCTCAATTGCCAACTGCAGTCCTGTGGCAACATGGACCATTACTTTGGATTCATCCAAATGCTTCCCCTGCTAAGATTATTGACTGGTACCCTGATGCTGTTGCACAGCTCAGCTTCGCGGAATAAAAGCAGCTGTTACACATTTTGGCAGGGATCCTGATTCCTTGATTGTGCCTTATACTGCTGCACAAGTTCAGACCTTGGCAGCCACATCTAGTGATTGGGCAGTTTTAGTTACTTCCTTTTCAGGACAAATTGATAATCATTTTCCAAAGCATCCAATTTTACAGTTTGCCCTAAACCAGGCTATAGTGTTTCCACAAGTGACAGCTAAAGACCCACTCCCAGATGGGACTGTGGTGTACACTGATGGATCAAAAACTGGTATGGGAGCTTATGTGGTCAAGGATAGGGTTATATCTAAACAATATAATGAAACTTCACCTCAAGTTGTAGAATGTCTGATAGTACTGGAGGTTCTTGAGGCTTTTCCAGGACCCCTCAATATTGTATCAGATTCCTCTTATGTGGTTAATGCAGTTAATCTCCTTGAGATAGCTGGAATAATAAGATCCTCCAGCAGAGTTGCTAACATCTTTCAGAAGATACAAGCTGCCTTGTTAAATAGGAGATTTCCTGTTTTCATTACCCATGTCCGAGCACATTCTGGACTCCCAGGTCCCATGTCCTTAGGGAATGACTTAGCGGACAAGGCTACAAAGCTGGTGGCCGCTGCCTTGTCTACCCATGCACAAGCAGCAAAAGAATTCCATAAGCGCTTTCATGTGACGGCTGAGACCTTGCGCCGTCGTTTTGCTCTATCCAGGAAAGAGGCTAGGGAAATTGTTACTCAATGCCAGAATTGCTGCGAATTCTTACCTACTCCCCACATGGGAATAAACCCACGTGGCATTAGACCATTGCAGATGTGGCAGATGGATGTTACTCATATTCCCTCTTTTGGAAGGCTTCAATATGTTCATGTTTCTGTTGACACCTGTTCTGGCGTAATGTTTGCCACACCCCTAACAGGGGAAAAGGCCTCATATGTGATTCAACATTGCCTTGAGGCCTGGAGTGCTTGGGGAAAACCCAGAATTTTAAAAACAGACAATGGACCAGCATATACCTCTCAAAAATTCCGACAGTTTTGTCGGCAAATGGATGTTACCCATCTAACTGGCCTACCTTATAACCCTCAAGGACAGGGCATTGTGGAACGTGCCCATCGTACACTCAAATCATATCTGATTAAACAAAAGGGAGTATTGAGGATGTTCTACCCTCGGTACCAAGAGTTGCTGTATCCATGGCACTTTTTACCCTTAATTTCTTGAACTGTGATGCCCAAGGCCACACTGCGGCTGATCGCCACAGTTTAGAGCCTGATAGGCCAAAAGAAATGGTAAAATGGAAAGATGTCTTGACTGATCTCTGGAAAGGCCCGGATCCTATTCTTATAAGATCCAGGGGAGCTGTGTGTGTTTTTCCACAGGAGGAAGAAAACCCCCTGTGGATCCCTGAAAGACTCACTCGAAGAGCTCCTTCACAACTCCAGAATAAGAAGGATGGAGGCCAAGTGGGTGATGAAGACTCTCCTACTCGGGATGATGGTTCCTAGTATGATGGGAGAGTTACGGTGGGCCATCATGTCTACCTTCCCCCTACCGATGCCAGTGATGCAGAATGCCCAGGTGTTCCCTAGATTTTTCACAAATAATAGAGAGTTGGGGCTTGCCTTTTTGCCTTTAGATCCTCAGATACAGAGTTTTCAGGATGAGAGAACCTTGTCATTAGTAGGAAGCTTGTGCTTTACTGTGATTTCTTCATTAAAGGATAATTTTATTCATATGGATCCAGAAAGATCTAATGCTAATCCTTTTGAATTAATGGAAGCTGTACTGATCTTTCTCCTATGATAGTGAGAAGGGACAGATTACTTTTGATTGGAAAGGGGCATTAGGCAACAGTCTGAGTGAGGGACAGAGCTCTGGATCATCTGATTGGTCCTCCTCCAATGTTAAGTATACCCCTTTTAAGAGAACTAATTATTCAGCTGCCCTTTATTTGGGTTGTGAGTAATGATACCTTAGGTAAGAATCAGAAAGAAATAAATTGTTCTGCTTAGAATTGTTTTTATGCATTATGCTGGGATGCTATTAAGCACCCTTTTGCTTTGGTAATGCGCATGCCTCGATTTATTCCAGCTCCTGTTGAGGCGCCAAGTAATTTGAGTTTGTTTAGGGAAAAGCGAGATTTTTGGGATCTCTGCTATTATTGTGGGCCTGATAGCCACCGCCGCGGTTACTGCTTCGGTTACCGCCTCGGCCCTTGCACTTTCTGCCACTGTGCAGACAACTCAAACCATTAATGAACTATAGGCCACTGTGACCATGGTCCTAGATAAACAGGCCACTGCCAATTCTCAGATACAAGGAGGCCTGATGTTGGTAAACCAACAGATTAATTTGGTTCAGGAACAATTGGATATATTGTGGCAGATGGCCAAATTGGGATGTGAACAAAGTTGCCTGGCCTTTGTGTCACTTAGTACAATATGAGAATTTTACAAGAGCAGCTAACCTGTCAAAAGCTCTGTCTCAACATTTATTACAGAATTGGACTTTTGAGTTTGAGCAGACACTCCGTGAGTTGAGAATGGCGATCCTGCAAGTGAATTCGACGCATCTGGATCTTTCTCTGATGGAAGACCTCTCCCCTGGATTTCATCTGCATTTTCTTATTTTAAGGAATGGGTGGGGGTAGGATCATTTAGCCTAGTTCTCTGCTGTGGAATAGTGTTGATGCTTTGGATGGTGTGTACGCTCAGAGCCCAAACAAAAGGAGAAAGTGGTGGTGGCACAAGCACTTGCTGCCTTAGAACACGGAGCATCCCCTGACATTTGGTTAACCATGTTAAAGCAATAGGTCGCTGGCCTCCCAGCTCTTGCACCCCACGAGGCTAGTCTCATTGCACGGGATAGAGTGGGTAGGCTTCAGCAGCCCAAGGAGTTGCAAGGCTAAGCACTGCACAGGAGAGGTCTGCGGTATAACGACTTTCTCCTGGGAGATAAGTCATCTTGCATGAAGGTTCTATGTCATGATCTCCTTCCCCCAGAAAAAAGACATCGGACTGGTCAGGACTTCCTCTGGGGATAAGACCCTGGAGAGGAGCTTTGTACATGTTCCGAATTTGCACATGGGGATTTGACCTCTATCTCCACTCCAAAGTTGTGGGTGTCCTATTGCTTCAAAAATAAATGAATAGGGGAGATGTGAGGAGCCGCCCTCGCTATCGCTATTGCCGTTAGAAGATGGCGCTGACATCCACTGTCAGTTGGAGTTAACTGTTGCTGTCAGTTGGAGTTAACTGTCGCTGTCAGTTGGAGTTAACTGTCGCTGTCAGTTGGAGTTAACTGTCGCTGTCAGTTGGAGTTAACTGTCGCTGTCAGTTGGAGTTAACTGTCGCTGTCAGTTGGAGTTAACTGTCGCTGTCAGTTGGAGTTAACCGTTTAAACTGTGCCTCTCCCGTGACGTCATCTGGGGTGATGTGCAAACCACCAATCCCGGCTCTACACATCTCACTCGGAGCTCCTAGGCTTATATAAGGGGCTGGGTTTCTTAGCTTGGGGTCTCCCTCTAAGAAGCTGATCATCTATCTCTCAAGATGCATTAAAGCTTTACTGCAGAAGGATCCGAGTGTTCTGCGTCGTTCTTGCTGGCGAGACGGTAGCGCGGGACAGTATACCACTACACTCTGTACCAATTTTAATTTAAGATGAAAAATAGAATCTCTGGTATTTTAGTTGTGGTTGCACAGGATCTAGGCAAACAGGAGATAAAAAATGACTCTTTTTTTCTGCATTGTGCTTCAAGTACTGTACCATACAAGAAATATACATCATGCTGTACTTGCTTAGTGATTGGCTTTGATGGATTTTATTATAGATTTTTTGATGCTTATTGATGATGATGTAATATTATCATCTATTATTTTTCTGTTTTACTTTTGTTGCTTTGTTTCTGGAATGCAAGTGGTCTCTGAATAATGAACATCTATCCAAAATACATGATAAATCTGCCATTTGATTATAATAATAAGCTCTTGGTGTTTTCTGGCCATATGATTATTATATTTATGAATAATGGCTATGTTTGCTTCCATTCTTTCTGATTTTTGTGTCACTTTTCTTTCTTTATTTCAATAACTGTAGCTTCAGTGGTTTCAAGCAAAATATTGACTGATTCATTGAAAGAGAGTTTTCAAATTTTAGTTAATTAGTTGTTACTTGTTTTAAGGGAGAGTTTTCACTTTTCATAGCTTTACATTTTAATAGTTTTATAACATGTCTACAAATCATACATGTTCTTTTTATGTGAATATGTAGTTGTATATGGATACATTTTTCTTTTCTCTTAATATTTGGAATTTTGTCCAGAATGAATATTGCATTTGCTCAAACAATTCTTCTAAATCTCATCAAGGTAACCAGGTCATTTTCCTTGCCTCCTTTTTTCCCGTTCAGGTAGTAAATTGCAGTGATAAATTATTTTTGTAAACGTTAAACTAACGTTGCATATGAAAAACCTCATCTGGTCTTGGAATTCATATAATTGTAAAAGCATACTGAATTGCATTTATGCCCTATAGTGGTGTGTAACTTCCTTTGTAATTTCCTTTTAGGATTTTGAATAGAGATTTGAATATTAAACGTAATAAAAATAGGAACCATGCCTGCTATGATGGCTATTCCTGGTTGTGAACTTGACTCCATCTGGAATTAACTAAAATCCAAGATACTGGGTACACTGGTGATTTTTTTTCTTAATTAAATCAGTTGACGTGGTGAGACCCACTTTGAATCGGAGTCCTTTGAAGTGGGAAGATATGCCTTTAGCCCAGATCTTCTGAGGTGGGAAGACCAGACTTTAAAATGTGACACACCTTCTGCCAGCAGCCTATGTAAAGGAAATGGAAGAAGGAAGCTAGCTCCCCTTGCCTTCTTGTTGTCACTCATGCTGGCAAGCTTCATTTCTTCACTGACATAATAGCCTACTTCTCTGGAATCCCAGCAAGTACTGAAGATCGCCTGAGACACCCAGCCTCATGGACTAAACAGTTACTAGATCCTTGGACCTTCCTCTGGTAGACAGTCATTGTTGAACTAACAGGACCTCAGCCGTTCTACCATTTCTGTTCCTCTAGAGAGCCTGACTCAGAGACCCCTTTTTTCTTTTCCCGACAGAACCATGTCTAACTGGTGCTGGTTCTTATCTTTATTCATTCTCTAAATGTTTATAAAGATATGCTAGTGATAATACCTGGGGATAGGATTTTCATTGTGAAAAGGCATTTGAACACTGTGTTTAGTTTTTCCTGCTAAAAGGGATAAAGTTTGACCTTTGGTCCCTGGATAATTATTGAATATGTCTGTGAACCACATGATGGATCCACTACATGTGAGGACCTCCTTTAGCATGAGTTTACAATAAAGGAACCAGGTGAGAAATGTGTGCTCTTGTTTCATTCACATTTTGGAAGGGATTCACAGTTTCCAGAAATACAGCAATAAACCCCAAATTTCAGTTCTGATTAATTCTAAGTATAGGTCTCTAGGGCCATGGGAGTTGAAAATGGGGCACTTTGATCTAATCCAGACATATTAGGAATGTTTTCTATGAGTAATTTGTAGATTAGTATGTTTTCAACTTGAATTTAAGTCAGTACTTTTGTCTTTAAAACATACTTTTAATACAGTGACTCCTCTACATGGATACTGTTATACCTTGAACTATAAATGTAATCTGTATGTCTAGTTTAGTACAAAATACCCTGATTACAAGAAGAAAAAAATTTTTTTTCCTGAGGCCCCTGTGTATCTCATAGGCAGGACACCTGGTTTCACTATCTTGCCTGCCATTGCTTCTCCGAACCACATGGTGTCTCTGTTGACAACTGGACAGCCATAGCCATGGAAGTAACCTAGCCTTGCTTGTACCTCCCAAGAAGGATGGCATTTTGAAATCTCCATTGCAGGGATTACATAATCCAGCTAGTTGTCATTATGTGCCTCAGCTGTTGGCAGCCATGGCCCAGACTCTGTGAGTACTCTTTCAAAATATTTCTAGCAGTGTCTCGACAGACTAGAACTACTGTTTACAGACCTATGTAGAGATTTAGCTAGATCTTCTTGGATTTCTGGAGACTCTGAGGGTCCCAGGTACCTTTTCTTTGGAACTCATTGCTTACCCTGGTAAGAGATGATTAACTAAGTATCTGGTTTCCAATGTCAGCAAAACACAGAAGATATAGTTGCAGCCAGTTGCTTCTAAGGAGAATAAACACTCTCTTCACAAAGGCCTGGGGACCAACTTTCCATTTCCCAGAGAGATTTATCCTCCCAAGGATTATATACATTCTAGCATTTCCATCATTTAGCAAAGAAAGGCAGACTCAAAAGCAAATAGAAATGTTCTTTTATTAAACATTTTTAAAAATTTTAGGTATCATTGCCAATGGGAAATTATTGATTGGTTCTAATATTAGAAAAAATCTTTCATGTATCCAATCATAGCAAGCAGACTGTACCTCAAGGCTTTTCTGAGTCCAGAATTCTTTAAACTTCCTCCAGGCCTCGATTATCTAACTTCTCACACATTGTTTTCATCCTTCCCTGATGAATTTCAGTTTGCCTACATCTTTTAAAAAGTGCAGTAACCAAAAGTAGCCACAATATCCAAATAACTAGCTTGCGAATGCATAATCGAGCACACAGATTGCTTCCAAATGCTCCACGCATTGTTCTGTTTAATAAATTCCAGAATCACAGTGTTGAAGTTTAGTGTCAGCCTCCAGGTCTTTCTGAACTGTGTCCACAGTCGCAACTTCCAATATTTTATTCCTTTATTACATATTGTTTTGTTTCAGGAACTGGTATTTTTGTTAATGTCACTTTGATTCTTATTTGAACATTCCAGAGTAATGCCAATATTTCCAGATGCAAATATACCCTACACTCAACCCCTTATGCATTTGCTAGACTAATTATTCAGTGATTTCAGTACTGAGTGTTAAAATTACTACTGTTTATTTTTTCCATCTCTATCATAACTCTCATGAAGGAAAGCACTGGGAAAACAATATCTCATAATGTTCTTCTGATTCTGGGAAAAAGCAATTATATTTTCTCCCACTTCAGTAAAAATTCAATAATTTTGCACAAGACAAAGAACAATTCTGCTCCTTCCTACAATGTTCAGTAAGAACTGAAACACTCATTCTTCAATGTGCTATAAGAACAACCCTACTGAAAACATTCATCCTACAATGCTCTATAAGAACAACTCCACTGAAAACACTCATTTTGTAATATGCTACTACCAAAGAAACCCTTTCTTCTTAGTTTACATGTCTGGAAGCAAACAGATTGATCCAACATTACTTAATACCCTTGACTGTTTCCTGCCTCTCTGCATATAAATTCTAAAGCATATTATATGGTCCTAAAACCAAAATGTGTTTATTCACTCATCTAAAAATCATGGAATCAAGCTTAATTTATATTATCAGTCATCAAATAAACAACACAATGAGTAATGTGAAGTTTAGGCAATTTTTAAGATATTGTCCAAAATCAATGATGAAAACTGAATTAAAAACTAGTTAATTGGTGGCAAGATACAAGGTTCTTTTTTTCCATACAACATTATTCCTACAGTTCTCACCTCAATTTGACATGAATTTCAAATAATACAATTAGTACACATTTCCAAATGCTGCTTGTGGGTGTGTTAGATTTTTATCCTTCAGCGAGCTCCAAATTAGCTCTTCAACAATGGTCTATGTGAAGCTGAACTGAAATTCTGAGAATTATTTATCTAAGACTTCCTGCCTGGTAACTACCCATTAGGTTCAGCCAAGAGAAGAATATGGACAGAGTCTAGAAAGTAGGAGGAACTTGATGCCCTCCTGTTTACTCTGTCTGCCAACAATAATCAGCACTTTAGTGGGCTTCATCACTCAGCCTTTTCCATTTCCTGCTTCTGCTCAATGAACCAATCTTCAGTCAGGCAGTGTCTTGCCTGTGGTCTCCTCCTGTTTGAGTCTCTGCTATCCTAATGTCTTCCACTTACTTGCAGCACTGGGGGCTGTAGCCAATTCTGGATATTTCTTTATGAGGTTTGTCACAGTATTCCTTCAGGGACTGGGTAGCAAATCCCCTATATTAATTTTCCCTACCTAAGAGCTCTTTTTCACTCATACCAGGAGGAAAACTGGATATCTGGTTTCTCTCTTTGGAATTCTGTACAATTAAATTCAAAATTCTTTCACTGGAAAGACAGAGAAAGCTGTAAGGCACTGTCTGTCTTCCCTGCAATCAAATTCTCTAAAAATGGTCAATGCTGAGAGCTGAGGAGTTAGCATAAAGCAGACGACTTGTCTAACACTCAGGGGGCTCCAGTTCCAGCAGCAGAAAAAATAATAAAGCCATTTAAGTAGTCAGTCATGAGAAAATACATCACTTACCAGAACAGGATTCTAGAATCAGTGTGTGCAAAATAGCAAGTAAATGACAGGAAAGGAAGAGGAGAGAATAGGAAGTCATGCTCATGACACAAAAGAGGAATCCTTCCTGTGACAAATGAATAAATAAATAAAGTCAATGTGCAAAGGGCAACCTAATCAGATTATCCTCAAAAGTCTGTAACTTCCTTAAAATAATACATGAAATTTGGGATAAAATACTGTATTTAAAATATTTAAGAGGAAATGGAGAAAGGGGGAAAGGTTGATTATGGGTACTAAGTTGCTAGATAAGATCAGGAAGTTGCAATTTGTTAGTGCACAAAAGAGTGACCAGTATACAAAGAAAATCCATATATTACACATATTTTTCAAATTTTTTATTTATTAATTTTTTTATACAATATATTTGATCATATTCTTGCTCCTCTCCAACTCCTCCCTGATTTCCCACCTCCCTGTTCACCCAACTTCAAATTCTTTCTCCCTCTCCTTCTTTCAAAATTTGTTTTTGTTTTGATTTTGACTTTGGTTTGGGACATTGCATACTTTAAATAATAAAGTATTTTGAGAGTTTTGATGATTTATTCAAATATCACATGGGACTCCCAAACAGTTCAAGTTTCTGTTTCTTTATGTCAATTGACACAAATTTATAAAGGAAAAATATTTATAAATATATCTATATACAAATTTGGCCATGTATTTTAGTATATCCACACAAAATATAATTTTAATATACATTTGATACATATAATAACCCTCCTGGAATTATTTCTCATTTTTTGTTCATTTACAGGTAAAATGAAATACTTTACATTTAAAAATAAATTCATACCACATGCTACCTTACCAAATCGGGAATTTATAGATTTGTGAGGAATTATGGCCACTAAAATGACATTTTCTTCACTATAATGTAGATTTGCAATCCAAGAAACACAATGACAACTAGCGGTGTTTTAGCTTCCTAGAAATATAAGAACATTAAAGTGCTAAAATAAGCCCTGAAGAACTGAGTTAATTAGATATGATTTAATATGCTTCCTACAGCACTTCTAAATCATAAGGGCTCTGGAGGAATTCAATAAGTAGAGCGAACTTGAACACAAAATAAATATAATCATTTCTTATTCATTTGCAAACAATGTATAATTTTCTTCTAAAAAACACTTTTACAGAAAATAATTATTATGGCATGAACATAATGAAACCGTAGAGATATAGAAAAATGGTTTGTTTTGAATCGCAAGTTTTGTATAACCAAGAATTTTTCTTACAATCTTAAGTTAATCTTTTTTGTACTTCTTTATTTAAATTAGAAACAATCTTATTTTATATATCAATCCCAGTTCCTTCTCCCTCCCATCCTCCCATGCCCCCCAACGACCCCCATCCCATCCCTTTCTGCTCTGTAGAAACGGTGAGGCCATTCATGGGGGAAATCGTCAAAGTCTGTCACAATCTTTTTGTTGCTAGTTTTTATCTAGGTCAGTGGTTCTCAACCTCCCCAAGGCTGCAACCCTTTAACACAGTTCCTCATGTTACAGTGACCTCCGCAAACATAAAATTATTTTTGTCACTGCTTCATAACAAATTTTGATGCTGTTATGAATCATAATGTAAAAACGTTGGAGATAGAGATTTGCCTAAAGAGTCTCAACTACAGGCTGAGAACCAACGATCTAGGTGTAGTCTTGTAACTTCTGTGAATTCCCCACTATTAAATTTGTTTGGTTTAGAATGCACATACTATCAGTTTTATGCATTCACTTTCTGTAACTTAAACATTCTGGCAAATGAATCACATGTTTATTTTATGTGATAATTCAAACAATTAACATCATATGAAATTATAAAAGCAAGAACTATAATCTGACTCTGATTCTGGCCATAAACTGTTAGCCTAAAGTGGTTATCAAGAAAATCCCAGTAGATATTTCATATTGAAAATATTTTCTAATCAGTATAAAAAACTAGAAAAAAATTAGTCATTATTCTGATCATCTTTATTATTCTTTGGGAACTTAGTGGTATATATTTCATTTGGTACAACTTTTAATTCAGTATATCATCTGATTAATGACAATCTATTATCCTTAAAAGACTCTAATGTCCAGGCTTTTCATGCAGGTTCTCAGGCAGAGTGGAAAGCCCTACTACTGGCGTTAAAGCAATGTTTAGAGGTGGAATGCTTGCTAACCTGGGGATAAGGGAGTTTAGATTTCACTCCCAGAACACCAATCCTACCCCTAAAATAAAATATAGAAACTTCAGTGCAGCTAATAGTCTCTGAATACTCCATTCAGGCTTGGGAACTCTGTATAACAAGTTAAATGAGTTACTGCCTCTCCTTCTGTCTCTAATACCTACTTTTTTCTTGGGCATGTCAGCGCTCCAGGCAGCTCAGAATGTCCTCTTGCACCCTGGTAAAGTCTGTCATCCATAGGTGTGCCCTAGGGTTCATCCATGTCCTATCCCTCTCATTCCTAATCACATTCCTTAAAGGCCTTTCACTCTGCCAGTTGGAGAGAAGCAACTGATAAAAGAATAACTACAGTAAAATGTCATGTTTGAAACATTTTTTTTTGTTGTTGTTTTCGAGACAGTGTTTCTCTGTATTGTTTTGAAAGATGTCCTGGAACTGGCTCTGTAGATCAGGCTGGCCTAAAGCCCGGCTTGAAACAAATTTTGTTTTAGAAAAACAAAATAAAGGATGGGATAGCAGGATGTCCCAATAGACATTTACCACCAAGCCTGATGACTGGGTTCAATTCCTGGAGTCCAAAGGGTGGAAGTCTCGAGAGAGCCGACTCCTGCAAGCTGTCCTCTGACCTCATGAGCACAATGGCGAGCACATGCAATAAATGAACGTGAAAAAAAAAGTTAACATTGTATCTGTTACTTTTGCTGTCTCTGTGACAAAATGCTTAAGACAATTTAAAGGGAAGATTATTTATTTTGGTTAATGATTTAGGAGTTTATTTGCCCATCATGACTGAGAAGATATGCTTAAGTCCATGGTGAGAGGAGCATGTAGCAAAAGAGTGACAGGGTGGCAGGAAGGCGCAAAGTGCCAGGTTTCACAAGCACTGGCTCTTCCCTACTAACCTATTTCACCAGGGAGGCCCCACCCACCTTCGGAAAGTCTCAGAGCCTCCTAAAATGGCATCACCCGCAGGAGGCCAAAGGCTTCAGCCGGACAAACTGTTTCATATTCAAACCTTAGTAAATATATACTTGGCTTTGACCTTGAGCATTGATGTTTGAAAGGGACATGCTTTCAATAAAGTATTAAATTGTCGGTGATGAAATTAATGTAGATGACTATTTGAGCCCATGGGGCCGTTTAGGTTACTCCATTGTGCGTATGCCAACATAGGGCCCTGAGAATATTATCCGATAAAGCAAGTGGGAAAGGTCTCCACCAGGACAAACGAGTGGGAGGCCTGTGAACATAAAGCTCTCAAAAATCTTTTACTTTGAACAAGATTTTCACTATTTAGGTTTGCATATTGAAAGGGAGCTGAGCCAGAAGAAAAATAAAATTAATCTCACTTCAGAGAAAGACATGCACCATCATCCTCGTCAGAAAATAATGTGATTGTTTTTCTCTTTGGCCACTAAAAAAAGTATATATATTTTTTAAACAGTTAAAGATGGAACTTTGGCATGATGCTATAAAGCTTGAGCCAATTATCTTATTTTATTTGGATCCCTGTTTCATCTCAAGAGTTGGAATACAGGGACGGCCCATGTATGGAACTTTCTAACTGTTTTCAGTGTCTGCACTAAGCCCTCTACATCTTTAAAATAACTGCTTATCTCATAATCCTGGATTTTTATAGAAAAAATCTTAGCATCGTCCTCTCAAGGAAATAAATATGTAGAACATAATTGAGTTCTAATGACTTCCTCTACCTAAGAGAACTCAGTATTAATTTTGGTATTTGACATGTTAATAACTCTAACTGTCATAAAAGCAATTTGCTATTCATAAAACATGCTGTGACAAAAATAATAGTTGAGTGAGATATCCGTTGGTTTTATATATTTCCACACTAAGTGGCTTTGCAACTTAAAGATCTAAATTGTTATTTTATGATTTTATAATAGTCAGATATATTTGGGTTGGTATATATACAGATGAATGTAGAATATTATGTTTGCCTTTAAAATCAGATTACCTCATGACATCCTGTTGGAAGTGTGGATATTTACTTCTCCCCATTTGGAGTTCAATCATTGGAGGTGTTGGTCTTTTCATGTTGAATAAAAAATCCTCACCATCCAAATAATACTGTCTTGTGATGAGGGTTCTTCGTTTCTGATTATCTCCATTACTTTCCTTGATTTCCAAGGATTCCAAAAAAAGTAAGCATAGTTTCCAAATACAAACTTTACAACAAACAAGTATTTTTTGCTATACAGACAATTTGGAAAATGAAAAATAAGTAATTCTCATCCAAATAAATTTGTGGTGAATATTGTTTATCATTTAATAACACCACTGGTGATCTGAGGAACAAAGCAGCTGGCCACTTTTACCTCTACCTCAAGCTGAAATGGTTGTCCAGTCATCAGTGTGGCTGGGGAATAATTCTCTGAGACTGAATACTGAGTGCCCCATTCCTATTTTATATGCCTCTCTAGACCTGGGATTAAAGTCATGGGATCCCAAGTGCTGAGATCACCTTTGTGTTAGCTCTGTTTCTCTTTTAGACTGATTCACTCTAATGTAAACCTGTGTGGCCTTGAACTCACAGAGATCCATCTGCCTTTGCCCCCTGAGTCCTTGAATTAAAGGTGCGGGCCACCACTACCTGGCTCTATGACTGTGGCTAGTTTTGCATTTTGATCCCCAGTAGCTTTATTAAATCATAACATATCACCACGTACATTTATAATAGTGTATCTAACCATGGAATAAGAAGAAATGATTGGAAAGTGTTCTGATTCTAAGAATGTAAAACACAAAACTTAGGCACCTTTTAACATTGCACATAATAGCAAGGTGGTTATTTAAGAACAAAGTTCATGAAAACCTCCTCCCAGAGGTCGTCCTGTGATGGAGCCTTGCATTACACTCAGGTGTCTCGTGGTAGCAGATTTTGATACAGAAAATTTGGGTTGGAAGCCAGTCATCTGTTTGTGTCATAAACTCTAGACTACGATTACGTGACTGGCCTGTGGACCGTACTTGAGGAACAAGGCTCCAAAATACTGTAACATGGTCCAGCATGGCTTCTGAAACAGTGAAAGTCTCACAGGAATTTTTCAGGGTGTAATATACACAAGGCAATGATACCTACTGAGAACTAAGATGTTATGAATTTTTAACTTTAATTGATTTAACCTGACTTGAATATAAATTGCCATATATGTTCAGTGATACTACTACTCTTCAAATGTACCTAATAGTTTGTTATTCACACCAAAGGCATCTAATATAAAATCTGAGAACTAAAAGAAGCTGATGAAGAACATATTTAATAGTTCTGTATAATCAGCTTTTTCTGGTAGATATATCTTCTAAATTTTAGGGGGGCGGGTCAGTGGATGTTTTCAGGTCAACAGAATGAAATATACATAGTTAGCTCCCAAGGAAGTCTTACCAAAAAAAGACACAATTCTCACAACAAATGGTACTACCCAAGTTTTTCAATTTCAAAGAGAAAATTCTCTCCTGGAAGACATAAATGACATTTAGATATTTGTGGCCTACCAAAGCTCATTATTCTTTAATATACATTTGCTATCAGGAAAAATGTATATTGTTTTTAAGTTTTTCTCTTTATATAATGTAAAAATTGTCTGAAAAACAATCATCTAAGGTAAGTATCTTGGCAAACTGTATCTGAATATGAATCAAGTAATTTACATGGCAGTTCCCAAACCACAGAACATGTCATTTTCAATCGGTCACAAAGGTCATGAATGAAACTGTTGGATGAACAGCTGTCTTTTAGGGGTTTCATTTCTGTGCAAAGTTTGCCAGCAGATCCTCAGCCTGCCTTTGAAGAAGCTAAAATGTGGGCAAAGTAGGATGGGTATGTAATTGATGTGGACACATGGAAATTGTCAGCAGATACATGCATCAGTTGCATTGTTAGGGTAACTAAATGTACACGAGAAACTTTGATATGTTCATCAAACCATCAAGAAGCTCAAATTGTCTGGAATGTGGACTCTGTGTGTTAGACTGGAAGCCCCCCTGCTCTACATACACAAGCTGAACTGCGCTGGCTGTGAGAACACCTACAATCGGAGATCCCTGCAGGAAATGCAAAGGAGCCAGAGTTGCCCTGTGTCTCCCTGGGGATACTTTTGCTGCCCCATCTACAATGGCTGGGTTTAGGCAGTCTTTTAAAGGACATCTAGGATGTTTTAAAGTGACTTTATTATAAATAAGAAACACAATATTACAGTTGTGGGGATCAGAGAAAGTGTGATTTATCCTCCACAGATCACTGTCATCACAGTCTATGTATCACCAAACAAACATGACTCAGGGACCTGCTAGGAAGTGTTTAATAGCAAATTGTCTAGGGCAATGAGTTTCATGGTTTTCACTGTTAGTCTGTTTTCAGAAAATACTCCCACTGTTCCTGACAGATGAGTCTATCACCTGAATATGGGCTTGGGAAGAGGTGTATGAGCTTGTCAAATGCGATAGCACTGTCACTATGCAAAGAAAAAAATTTTTACTACAAAATAGATAATAAAATGAAGAAAAATAATGAAAAGAGATTAACTTAAATTCATTGTTTTTATTGTTTAATTTTAACTGGATTTTTTTAATCTTTTAAAGTTTGTGTGTCATCTGTCTGTCTGCTTGTCTGTCTGTCTCTGTGTCTGGATATCATGCATGTGAGAGTCAGGCATGCAGGTGCTGTGGCACTCCTGTGTTGAGTGTACATCTTGGTTGTCAGTCAGTTCACACTTTTCACACTGTTTGCTGAGACACGATCTCTTTGCTGCTCACCTCTGCCTGCAGTGTACACCCAGCTAGCTGGACCATGAGTTTTCTAAGCTTCGGTAGATGTTCCTGTCCCCACCTCCCATCTCACCACTGGGCATGCCTGAATTACAGGTGTGCCACAGAATCCCTGTCCCTGCCTCTGATCTCACCACTGGGCATGCCTGAATTACAGGTGTGCCACAGAATCCCTGTCCCTGCCTCTGATCTCACCACTGGGCATGCCTGAATTACAGGTGTGCCACAGAATCCCTGTACCTGCCTCTGATCTCACCACTGGGCATGCCTGAATTACAGACGTGCCACAGAATCCCTGTCCCTGCCTCTGATCTCACCACTGGACATGCCTGAATTACAGGTGTGCCACAGAATCCTTGTACCTGCCTCTGATCTCACCACTGGGCATGCCTGAATTACAGGTGTGCCACAGAATCCCTGTACCTGCCTCTGATCTCACCACTGGTTGTGCCTGAATTACAGACGTGCCACAGAATCCCTGTCCCTGCCTCTGATCTCACCACTGGTTATGCCTGAATTACAGACGTGCCACAGAATCCCTGTCCCTGCCTCTGATCTCACCACTGGGCATGCCTGAATTACAGACGTGCCACAGAATCCCTGTCCCTGCCTCTGATCTCACCACTGGACATGCCTGAATTACAGACGTGCCACAGAATCCCTGTCCCTGCCTCTGATCTCACCACTGGGCATGCCTGAATTACAGGTGTGCCACAGAATCCCTGTACCTGCCTCTGATCTCACCACTGGGCATTCCTGAATTACAGACGTGCCACAGAATCCCTGTCCCTGCCTCTGATCTCACCACTGGGCATGCCTGAATTACAGACGTGCCACAGAATCCCTGTCCCTGCCTCTGATCTCACCACTGGGCATGCCTGAATTACAGACGTGCCACAGAATCCCGGTCTCCGCCTCCGATCTCACCACTGGGCATGCCTGAATTACAGATGTGCCACAGAATCAGACATTGTGTGAGTTCAGGGGATTAAAACTCAAGTCCTCGAGTTTTAACAGCAAATGCTTTATTTATTTCAATTGTAACTTTCAATGTGACTTCTATTAAATGGATCTGCTGAGTAGATGGCTCACAAAATAGCCCCTAAATTTTAGCCGTTATCCATCATAAGCAGATAACAGCAGCCTGCAGTACAGCACAATTTTGTGACAACAAGGACAACGGGCAGAGAATGATTTCCATCAAAATATCTGCAAGCTCCCTGTCGTTTTAAGACTTGCTAGTGTATTCTCAACATAAAAGGTATTTGTGATCGTCATAAATTAATGGGTTTATTGACCAATCAATTATGATGTTTTCCTCATAAACAACTTGATTCTCTTGATATTTTATTTATACCACTGGGAAGATGAAAATGATACAGTCTTTCATCCTCCTCTTTATCATCTACTTGTTTATTCGCACCTGTGTTTGTTCTTGTTCTTAGACCTAGAAGCATCTTTCTAAGCAGCCCAGGCCAGGACAAAGCAATTCTCTTCCTCCAGTTAGCTGGCAATCCAGAAACACATTACTGTGCCTCGATATAAGTCTTATTTTATCTTACAGCTGAGTAGATATTTGGTCAATGTTTCCTATCTGTGGGGAAATGTGTCCTATTGACTTAAAATTAAAAACCACAAATTATTTTGTCAACACTGTCAGATTAATAAACAATGTACTTTAGTCACTATACTGTTTAAGAGCCTTGAGAACCACAAAATTTAGATCAAGAAGATTTTGCTAACATATGGGTGCAGAAAAGAAGTCTTTTCCCCTTGTTTTGAAAATAGCTGTTTTCCATACAATACAGTCTGATTACGACTTCCCCTCCCTTGACTCCTCCAAGACTTTCCTCACCTCCTCTCCCGTTCAAATCCTCACCCTTTCCATCTCTCATTAGAAAACAAACAGGCATAAATAATAATAAAATAAAGTAGTATAAAACAAGAATCTGTAGCAATATAAAACAAACAAGAAAAGAGCTATAGAAGATCTGTGAGAAATGCATATAAACCCAGACACACACATATGCATATACACAGGAATCCCCTAAGAACACAAAACCAGAAGCCATAATGTATATTCAAAGAATCTGTGAGGTTAAAAAATATATATGCTGACAAAACATTATGGCACGAGCAAATCTTCAAAGATGTCACTGGGTTAATTTTGTGTTAGCCATCTACTGCTGTGCATGGAGCCTGGACTTAGATGCGGCATGTACTCGAGTAAGATTCTATTAGTAAAAGAAAACTAACAGATCACTTGATATCAATTGGAGGTAGCTTCTGGGTTAGAGATGGGAGCATGTGTCCACTACTCCTGGTTCTGGGATCACCAGCTGTTTCAGACCCATGCAGGCCTGTGCAAGCTGCTAAGTCTCTGTGAGTTCATATGATTATTACTCCTATTGGGTTTAAAAGGCCTTGTTTTCTTTGTGTCTTTCATCCCCTGTGGCTCTTACGGCCCTTTGTCCTCCTCCTCTGAAGGGTTCCCTGAGCCCTGAAGAGAAGGATTTGGGGGAGACATCCCATTCAGGACTAAAGTTCCAATGTCTCCCACTCTCTACTCATTATCCAGCTATGAGTCTGTATTGTTCCCATATACTATGGAGGGGGGATTATTTTTCTAGGTTTTGGGAGCTGACACTAAGATATGGTGACTGAATAGAAGCTTGGGAGTCTGAGATGGTTTGCGGAAGAAGGGGAAATCTTGGTTTTCCACCAGGAGCTGTGTAAACCCATCGGTATAGGCACAGAGATGAAGGAGAGGCCATGGCAGGTGGTCTGCTACCAAGGCTGGGGAACTGAATTGGAATGGGAGTAATGGGGGAGAGTGAAGACTGTCTACCTGATTCCTTAGCGTGGGTGGTCAGCAGGTTCCCTCGAAGTGAGAGTTTGAGGCTGAGGCAGAGGAAGGCTGTGGGGAAATATCTGCTTGATCCAGTGGGTATGTGAGGCATAGAAGAAAGGGCAGAGAGGAAGTCACATTCTCTTTCTGGTCCCCTAACACCACACATCTCTACCATTGCCATCTAATGATGAGGGTTTGTATATGCAGCTCTTTCTGTGAGCTGTAATCAAGGCAGTTCGATGTAAAAGACAAGGGAGGCAGCAGATAGATTCACAAAATGAAGAGATCTATAAGAATTAGAAATGTTAAAGGTGATCATGGAATGGTAGAATAAGTTGGGGATGAAGACTGGAAGAATGAGTTGGAGCAACAGGTATCACTTTTCAGGGCTTTGAAACAGATTTTCATGAATTTAAGGCGTTCTCTTAGGGCTTAGACATTAAAAAAAAAAGAACTCTGTATGTTTGAATTTTATTAAGACCTGGATCTTATTTTACTTTGTTCTGTTTCATAGGTTTTATTCCTGGAGCTGAGGACCAAATCCAGGGTCCTGTTCTCGGAGGTAAGTGCTCTACTACTGAGCTAAATCCCAGCCCTTCATGCTGGGTCTTTTTCTAATGTCTCATCTTCCACTCATGCCTTGCTGGAAAATTCAGGAAAGGTACACTCTTACCACATGTCGGCTTATTTTATTTCACTTTGTCATTCATATTCCTGTAACTCTACAACTGACCCCATGTTAGTGCTTCCAATCTGTACAATACTAAATGTAAATAATTGCCAAGAAAAGGACTAAGAGCGTGTGGATAAAGAAAGACTTGCTTCAGTGGTTAATTGCCGCATCCACCTCGACCAACAAGGAAGACGCGACTCGGGAACTCTTCTCCAAGCAGTTTATTCAGGAACCTTGAACAAATCTTCTGATCCCGGGGGAGTGCCCGCCCAAGCTTAAAAAGTCCCTTGGGCGGCAAACCCCAGTAAGCCATGTGGCGACAGCAGATAGGTCCACATACGAGGAAGCAAGCCTGATATCCAGCCTTGACCAAATAAGGAGTTGTTTATCACAGAGAGCACTTGCTGTCGGGCTAGCAGAAGGCAGAAGCCAGCGCCATCTTAAGGGTGCGGCACTTCGCAGCTCTCTACAGTTAATAATGCTTGCTGCTCTTCTGGAGGATCCAGGTCAGGTGACTCACACCTGCCTATCACACTAGTTCCAAGGCTTCTGACCTCTCACTCTGTCTTATATGGGCACCTGCAGTCACATGTATGCGTTCATATTGGAATACAGATCAATACACATAGTTAGAAATACAATAATGTCTTTTAAGAAGTCCTCAACAGTTTCAACAATGACTCCTGAAAAAAAAGACTGAGAGTTTAGAAAGGGTAAGACTTTCTCAATATTGAAAATAAAATACCTTAAAGTGGTATTCTTATACGATGTATGTTCCTAATATTTTTATGATGTCCGGCAGCCCAACATTTTGATCTCCCTTTTCTCGTTCTTCATATAGAAATAGATCTGTGAGAAAAAAGGCTAAGTTGTTCACAGGGTCATTGAAGTTTTAGAGCATTTTCAGCAGTTTAGTGTTGCTGTTTAACCTGGACGTCTTGCTATACCTTTCTGCTTTCATAATCCATCCCCGTTTCCTGACTACCTACCAGAGATCTGCAGCTTTGCTGTGTGCTTGTTAACCAGTTCCTGCACACAATAGGAGACTGCTGAAAGCTACAGGAACAAAGCCATTGTTCTGACTGGAAACGCCTGTGGCCAAGAACAGCAGTGACTCCTCTGGTGCCATTCCGTTCTTGGCAACTCAACGTGAGCATTCAGGGATTTCATTACACAAAGAAAAATGCAATTAATGGGCCAACAAAAATGATCAGCATCAAAGACTGAATGTAGTTGGAAAATAAGCAAAGGAGTGAATGTGTTCAATGCGAGGGCATTGCACGGCTATTTTAAAGGATGTCACTTACCAATCTCTTTGAATAAACAAAACTATGTCAACTGTTGGAGCACAGTCCCCTCTTCTGAGGAGTAATTTGGACAGTATCCCAAGAGGTTTAGCATCAGGTATAATGAAGGATTGTCCCTAATCCAAAACACTATAAGCATTAAACCATTCAACTGGACTTTGAGAGCCAATTAACACCTGCTTAAGAAATTGATACTTAAGTTATGATTATGCATATAAAGTACAAATTCTGAGTAGCAACAAAAAGAAAATATATTAAAATCATACATAAAAATTCAACACTAGCATCTGTGCTTTGACTGTAACTCTAGTATGTTCTGCAGTGAGGTAAGGATAATTTTGACATTCTAGCAATAATTTCCAGAGGCCTTAAAATTGGGAAATACAACCATCAGTTGAGATAAAGAATATAACCAAAGACAAACATGTTGAAGATTTCTGATTGACTTGTACGCCTTATTGAATGAAAATTTGATCTGAGTGGATAATGTGTAGGAATATACCCTAAAGTCTTCCTTCCTGTCTGCAGCCTAATGCAGAGACATCAGAATATGGTTCTGGGTGGTTTCTTGCATGCCCTCAAAATTTTATACCTGGGTTATTTGCCATCTCCAAGCTGAGCTTTAAGACATTTTGGGGTTATGGACTACATTGACCAAATAAATACTTGTCCCTATTTTGTTCCTTGCTTGACACAATGGTGTTGCAGAAAAGAAACGTGGAAATAATCTGGGCAACCTGGAAATAAGTGTCCTTATTCAGAATTGGTCTTACTGATTCTTTAGCTTAGGAGAGAAAATGAAACAATGAACAAACCAGTTTTCTTCTTTATTGAATGAAAATTTTGAAATCCTAAACAGCCTATGAAATTATGGAGAATCATATGGTAAGATCTGTCTTTTTACAAGCACCAAATAGGCATGAAAATTAGGAACAAAGATCTCTGGGATCTACCCGGTGGTAGTTTTGAGATAGGAGATCTAAGTGGATACCTTGCAAGGCTAGCATACACAGTCTGTAGATCACCCATCAATACATGTGACCTGAACCTGATCTGTTGTGAGGTGCATCTAACTCGTCTGATGCATATCTATTGCTCTCCACGCCAAGAATTAGTCTATAATTCAGATGTTAAATGAATAAAACTGGATTTTAATTCAACCCAGTCCAATGCTTGACAAATACATGAAGCATTGTGAATTAAAAAAAAACATATGCTGGCCACATTATTTAAATGTCTGTGTTTATGCCATTGTAAACTTGTTTAAAACATTTTTAACAAAATGAATTGGATAAATGGTGAAGCAGTTTTTACTTACAATGCTTTCCTGAGCAAAACACTTTTATGCATTCTGGAGTTGTAGAAAAATAGATTACCTGTTTTAATAAATTAGACTCTAACAGTGTTTTCTTTTATTATGAGATATGTGTTTATGTGAAACAGGTAGACAAGCAGATAGCGAATTTAACAAGAGACATATGGAATCATGACAGATGGAGTTGCAAAACATATTTTCCATTTTATTTTGCAACAGAAGAAGAGCATCAATGAACACTGGGTGTTATTGACTTGGCAAATAACTTTTGCACCATGAAGCTTATTAGCACTCAAAAGTTCTCTCCTGGAAAGGAGCTATCCATAGTTGGAAGTTGTTCCCTGCCTCACCTGGTCTCACTGGACTGGTTTTTCTCCCACCAACTGGGTCTCTGCATCTGCTTATGAAATAACACTCTAAGGCTAATATTAAATATAATTGTTTGGTCAATGACTCAGACATATTACTGGCTAGCTCTACCCCCACCCCATTTCTCTCTTTTGGTTTTTCGAGACAGTTTCTCTGAGTAGCTTAGGAGCCTGTCCTGGAAGTCCCTCTGTAGCCCAGGCTGGCCATGAACTTGGAGAGATCCACCTGCCTCTGCCTCGCAAGTGTTGGGATAAATGGTGTGCACCACCACCTCCCTGCCAAAAATTTACTCTATTCAGAGGTTCAGAGGGATTTTTTGTAGCTCTCTCTTATAAATTAACCCATTTCTATTAACCTATGCATTGCCACGAGCCGGTGATTTTCCAGTATTGTTCTGAGATGTTACTCCTTCCACAGCTACATGGGTAAACCTTCTTTCATAACTTTGGATTTCCTGCCTAGCTACATTTTGCCTGGCCCTTGGTCAAAACAGATTCATTCATCAACCAATAAAAGCGATGCATATTCAGAACATACAGAAGGAAATCCCATATGAGCTATCTGGGACAGCAATAACCTAACAGATTTGTGAGCTCTGGGAGTTGGCACCATATTTCAGGAAAGCTGTTGGCAAAATTCTCTAAAGGAGAAACCTATATGGTGACAAAGTGATGACTTAGAAATAAGAAATTTTGGGGAGTCCAGGGGAGCAGCTGTTCCTCTGGCAGCATCAGGTAAACAGGCCAGCTTCCTGGCCTGTGTTCCAGTACCTGCAGATTGCCTGGGAACTACACAGAGCTCCCAATCCCGGTGGGAGCCAAGCACCCCAGACTCCAGTTCTTCTCTCCCGCCAACGAGACCAGGAAACCAGAGGAACCAGGGAGACCAGGGGAGTAGCTGTTCCAGATCAGGTACAACAGGACCCAGCATAGGGTCCAGGGGACCAGGTAGGAGGCTAAGCGCCCCAGATTCCTGTTCTTCTTCTCCACCCAGCACTTGGACAAGGAATAGAAGAACCACCAGATTATTGGACTTGCTAGCACCCACCAAAAGGGAACCCTGGTCCCCAGACCAGTAAGGGGCTCTTTCTGCACCCACTAGAAGAAGAGATGGGAAAGAGACAATACAAAAACACACTCAGCAACAGAAAAACAAATATGACACCGCCAGATTCTAGAGACTCCATACCAGCAAGACCCCAACATTCCAATGCGAACGAAGCAGAAGAGAACGACCTTAAAAGCACTTTCATGAAAATGATAGAGGCCCTAAAAGAGGATATAGGAAAATCCCTCAAAGAAATGGAAGAAAAAATGAACCAAAAATGCAAGAAATGGAAGAAAAAACAAAGCAAAAAATGCAAGAATTGGAAGAAGAAACAAACCAAAAAAGGCAGGAAATGGAAGAAGAAACAAAGCAAAAAATGCAAGAAATGGAAGAAAAAACAAAGCAAAAAATGCAAGAATTGGAAGAAGAAACATACCAAAAAAGGCAGGAAATGGAAGAAGAAACAAAGCAAAAAATGCAAGAAATGGTAGAAAAAAACAAAGCAAAAAAATGAAAAAAATGGAAGAAGAAACAAACCAAAAAAGGCAGGAAATGGAAGAAGAAACAAAGCACAAAATGCAAGAAATGGAACAAAAAGCAAACCAAAAAATGCAAGAAATGGAAGAAAGAACAAACCAAAAAATTCATAAAAGGCAACAAATGGACGAAAAGATAAACAGAAAATTGCAAGAAGCAATGCAAACACTGCAAGGGTTGAAAACTGAAATAGAGACATAAAAAAACACAATCTGAAGAAAGGCAGAAAATAGAAAAGCTGGACAAACAGTAAGGCACTACCGATACAAGCATTACCAACAGAATACAAGAGATGGAAGAGAGAATCTCAAGTGTTGAAGATACACTAGGAGAAATGGATTTATCAACCAAAGAAAACCTTAAATCCAACAAATCCTTAACACAAAACATACAGGAAATATGGGACACCATGAAAAGACCAAACCTAAGAATAATAGGTATAGAAGAAGGAGAAGAAATCCACCTCAAAGGGGCAGAAGGCATATTCAACAAAATCATAGAAGAAAACTTTCCCAACCTTAAGAAAGACATGTCAATGAAGGTACAAGAAGCCTACAGAACACCAAATAGAGTGGACCACAAAAAAAATCCCCTCGCCACATAATAATCAAGACCCCAAACATACAGAATAAAGAAAGAATATTAAGAGCAGCTAAGGAAAAAGGCCAAGTAACATATAAAGGCAGACCTATCAGAATTACACCTGATTTCTCCATGGAAACTCTGAAAGCCAGAAGGTCCTGGATAGATATTCTACCTACACTAAGAGACCATGGATGCCAGCCCAGACTACTATACCTGGCAAAGCTCTCAATCACTATAGATGGAGAAAACAAGATATTCCATGACAAAACTAGATTCAAGCAATATGTGTCCACTAACCCAGCCCTACAGAAAATTTTGGAAGGAAAACTCCAACCCAAGGAAGCTAACTACAACCAGAAAAACATAGGCATTAGAGAATCCCTCTCTACCAACAGCCAAAAGAAAAAAGGGGTGAAATTCCACACATAATTCCAACAACAACAACCATAGCAAATCGAAGAAGGATGAGCAATCAATGGTCATTAATATCCCTCAATATTAATGGCCTTAACTCACCCATAAAAAGACACAGACTAGCAGAATGGATTCGAAGACAGAACTCTTCCTTCTGCTGCATACAAGAAACACACCTCACCCTCAAAGACAGACATTACCTGAGAGTTAAAGGTTGGGAAAAAATTTTTCAATCAAATGGACCCAAGAAATAAGCAGGGGTAGCAATCCTAATATCTAACAAACTAGACTTTAAAATAAAATCAATCAAAAGAGATGAAGTAGGTCATTACATACTCATCACAGGTGACACCCACCAAGATGAAGTGTCTATCCTGAACATCTATGCCCCAAATACAAAGGCATCCACATTCGTTAAAGAAACATTACTAGAACTTAAATCTCATCTAAAGCCCCACACAGTTATAGTGGGAGATTTCAACACAACACTCTCACCACTAGACAGGAATACCAGACAGAAACTCAACAAAGAAGCAAAGGGTCTAATAGAAGTAATGACCCAAATGTTCTATAGAACATTTCATCCACATAAAAAAGAATATACCTTCTTCTTACCACCACATGGAACATTCTCAAAAATCGACCATATACTTGGCAACATATCAAACCTCAGCAGCTACAAAAAAATGGGAATAACTCCATGCATCTTATCAGACCACCATGCTTTAAAATTAGAATTCAACAACAACACAAATTGCAGAAAACCTACAAACTCATGGAAACTGAATAATGCTCAACTGCACCATCCCTGGGTCAAAGAGGAAATAAAAAAAAGAAATTAAAGACTTCCTCGAATTCAATGAGAATGAAGACACAACATACCCAAACCTATGGGACACTTTGAAAGCAGTGCTACGGGGGGAAGTTCATAGCACTAAGTGCTCACATGAAGAAACAGGAGAACAGTTATACCAGAGAATTAACATCACAGCTGAAAGCTCTAGAACACAAAGAAGCAAACTCCCCCAGGAGGAGTAGACACCAGGAAATAATCAAATTGAGGGCTGAAATCAATAAAGTAGAAACCAGGAAAACAATACAAAGAATCAATGCAACGAAGAGTTGGTTCTTTGAGAAAATCAACAAGATAGACAAACCTTTGTCCAACCTTACCAAACAGCAGAGAGTGAACACACAACTTAACAAAATCAGAATTGAAAAGGGGGACATAACAACAGACTCTGAGGAAATCCAGAGAATCATTAAGTCATACTTTGAAAACCTGTACTCCACAAAATTCGAAAATTTAAAGGAAATGGATGACTTCCTGGATAGCTATCACTTGCCAAAACTAAATCAAGAACAGATAAGGAATTTAAATAGACCTATAACCCCTATGGAAATAGAAGCAGTCATCAAAAGTCTCCCAACCAAAAAAAGCCCAGGTCCAGATGGCCTAAGTGCAGAATTCTACCAGAAATTCAAAGAACAGCTTATACCAATTCTTCTCAAAGTGTTCCACACAATAGAAGCAGAAGGGTCTTTGCCAAACTCTTTCTATGAGGCTTCAATAACCTTGATCCCCAAGCCACACAAAGATACAACTAAGAAAGAGAACTTCAGACCAATATCCCTCATGAACATTGATGCAAGAATACTCAATAAAATACTGGCAAATCTGATCCAAGAACACATCAAAACAATCATTCACCACAACCAAGTAGGTTTCATCCCAGGGATTCAGGGATGGTTCAACATACGAAAATCCATCAACGTAATCCACCATATAAACAAGCTGAAAAACAAAAATCACATGATCATCTCACTAGATGCTGAAAAAGCCTTTGACAAAATCCAACACCCCTTCATGACAAAGGTCTTGGAGAGATCTGGGATAACAGGGACATACTTGAAAATAATAAAAGCTATATACAGTAAGCCAACATCAAACTAAATGGACAGAAACTCAATGCAATTCCTCTAAAATCAGGAACAAAACAAGGCTCTCCACTCTCTCCATACCTTTTCAACATGGTACTTGAATTTGTAGCCATTGCCATACGACAACAAAGGGGGATCAAGGGGATACAAATTGGGAAGGAAGAGGTCAAACTTTCACTGTTTGCAGATGATATGATAGTTTACATCAATGACCCAAAGAACTCTACCAGGGAACTCTTACAGCTGATTAACACCTTCAGCAAAGTGGCAGGCTACAAGATCAACTCAAGAAAATCAGTAGCCCTACTATATACAGATGATAAAAGGGCTGAAAGAGAAATCAAAGAAACATCACCCTTTACAATTGCCACAAGCAACATAAAATACCTTCGGGTAACGCTAACCAAACAAGTGAAAGACCTGTATCATAAGAACTTTGAATCTTTAAAGAAAGAAATTAAAGAAGCCCTCAGAAAATGGAAAGATCTCCCATGCTCTTGGATAGGTAGGATCAATGTAGTAAAAATGGCAATCTACAGATTCAATGCAATCCCCATTAAAATCCCAGCACAATTCTTCACAGACCTTGAAAGAACAATAATCAATTTTGTATGGAAAAACAAAAGACCCAGGATAGCCAAAACAACCCTGTTCAACAAGGCAACGTCCGGAGGCATCACCTTCCCTGACCTCAAGGTCTATTATAGAGCTATAGTCCTGAAAACAGCTTGGTATTGGCACAAAAATAGACAGGTAGACCAATGGAATTGAATTGAAAACCCGGGTATTAACCCACATGCATACGAACATCTGATCTTTGACAAAGAAGCTAAAAATATACAATAGAATAAAGAAAGCATCTTCAACAAATGGTGCTGGCATAACTGGAGACTGGCATGTAGAAGAATGCGGATCGATCCATGTTTATCGCCATGCACAAAACTTAAGTCCAAATGGATCAAAGACCTCAACATAAATCCAGCCACACTGAACCTCTTAGAAGAGAAAGTGGGTGGTACCCTTGAACGAATTGGTACAGGAGACAGCTTCCTGAACATAACACCAGTAGCACAGACAGTGAGATCAACAATTAATAAATGGGACCTACTGAAACTGAGAAGCTTCTGTAAGGCAAAGGGCACAGTCAGAAAGACAAAAAGGCAGCCCACAGAATGGGAAAAATATTCACTAATCCCACATCTGACAGAGGGTTGATCTCCAAAATTTACAAAGAACTCAAGAAGCAAGTCTCCAAAACATCAAAGGACCCAATTAAAAAGTGGGCTGCAGAACTAAATAGAGAGTTTTCAATAGAGGAGTCAAAAATGGCTGAGAGGCACTTGAGAAAGTGCTCAACATCCTTAGCCACCCGGGAAATGCAAATCAAAATAACTCTGAGATACCATCTCATTCCTGTCAGAATGGCTAAAATCAAAAACACCAATGACAATTTATGCTGGAGAGGATGTGGTGAAAGGGGGACATTCCTCCATTGCTGGTGGGAGTGCCAACTGGTTCAGCCCCTTTGGAAATCAGTATGGAGATTCCTCAGAAAAATGGGAATAAACCTACCACAAGACCCAGAAACTCCACTCTTAGGCATATATCCAAAAGATGCCCATTCATACAACAAAGATGTCTGTTCCACTATGTTCATAGCAGCTTTATTTGTAATAGCCAGAACTTGGAAGCAACCTAGATGTCCCTCAACCGAAGAGTGGATAGAGAAAATGTGGTACATTTACACAATGGAGTACTATTCAGCAGAAAAAAACAATGGAATCATGAGATTCGCAGGCAAATGGATGACACTAGAAGAAACCATCCTGAGTGAGGTAACCCAGTCACAAAAAGAGAAATATGGCATGTACTCTCTCATATATGGATTTTAGACATAGATCTGGGGAGTGCCAGCCTACAATCCTATGGCAAGAGAGTCTGGGAAACAGAAACTTCATTTAGTGGCTGATCGAAGAAGAGGCAGACTCCCTCGGTTAAGGACTGAGCTGAACTCAAGAAAGCCAGTAACAGAGAGGGAGGACTGATGATCAAAGGGATTAAGACTGGGCTGGTTTAACCCCCAGAAACAGCTGACCAGACAAAGGTTAACTCCTGAATCCCAGGCATCAGCCTGGGAATCCAGCATGGGACTGGTCAAGACCCCCTGAATCTGGGTGTCAGTGAGGAGGCCTAGGTAATCTATTGAGCCTTGGGCAGCAGATCAGTACCCATCCCAAGTATACACAGGGACTTTGGACTCCCATAGAACAATGTGAGGTGCACTCTCACCCTGAACTCTTGGGGAAGGGTCTAGGCCCTGACCTATGTGAAATGACAGGCTATGGACACCCCCATGGAGGGCCTCACCCTCCCTGGGAGAATGAGGGGATAACGGGGGGGGGGGTTGGGGGGAGGGCACAGGAGGAGGGGAGGGAAAGGGAGAGGGACCTGGAACTGACTTGTGAAGCAACCTTGGTTCTTATCTAAATTTAAACTGGAAAATAAAAAAAAAGAAATAAGAAAATTTTCTATCCTACTTATTATTCAACTTTAGCTAATTGCATTAACAATATATTTCTGCAATAATATTGAGGTTGATAGATAATAGCCCCACCATTGGCCAATGCCTATAATTTTATTTTGAGAATACGTTTTATAATGACACCTTTAAAAATCTTCCACAATTTTGTATTTCCAAACGTAAATTTCGAATGTGTGGTTCATTCTCCTGTTATGCGGTGTTAAATTTATATTCCCTTTGTTTCAGAATTTTAGAATCTAGGCTATGTCATGGTAGTCTTTTTTTAACATTATAGTTGTTAAATTTACCATTATCTACTCTGTATTGAATATGTCAAAAAATTGCATGTGCAAATAAGCACTTAAAAACTTTAGTTGAGTTTCACACAGCACTATATAGGCAGAACTATACAGTTCATGCTCCAGGCAAAATCCCTGCCTTACCTCAAGCCATCTTAGGTCCCACCCCCTTTTCATGTATCATAGTTCATTGATTTTCTAGTTATGATGATCAAATTTAGTAATATTTGTTTATATATATCATTATACATTTTCTATTTAATTGATGTGATTTTTAGTTTTTTTCTTTTTTATTGAAAATAGATTTTCTTCTTTCCTCTTTTATTCATTTAAAAAACATTTATTTATTTGAATTTTATTTATTCTTTGTGAATTTCACATCATGCATTCTGAGTCCACTCTTTTTTTCTCTCAATATATGTTTTTATTTAAATTAGAAAAATGAATGTTTTACATGTCAACCCCTCTCCCACCCCTCCTCCCTTGTCCCTCCACCAGCCCCCAACCCCCCACCCCATCCCCACATCATTTCCCAGGGAGGGTGAGGCTCTCCGTGGGGGATCTCCAAAGTCTATCATTTCATCCAGGACAGTACCTAGGCCCTTCCCCATGCGTCCAGGCTGAGAGAGCATCCCTCTATTTGGAATGGGCTCCCAAAGATCAATCATACACCATGGTAAACACTAGTTTACTACCTAAGGCCCCAGTGATTTCTGGGGCCTCCTCACCGATATTACATTCCTGGAGTCTGGATCAGTCCCCCGTTGGCCTCTCAGCCATCAGTCTGGGATTAAAGAGCTTCCCCTTATCTGGTCAGCTGTCTTTGTGGGTTTCACCATCATAGTCTTGACCCCATTGCTCTTTACTCCTCCATCTCTGTCACTAGGTTCCAGGAGTTCAGTTCAGTGTTTAGCTGTGGGTATCTGTCTCTGCTTCCATCAGTCCCTGGATGAAGGCTCTAGGATGGCATATAGGGTAGTCACCAACCTTATCATCAAGGAGGGGCTAATAATATAGTCTCTCCACTATTGCTTAGTTTGCCAGTTGGTGTTATCCTTGTAGATCTCTGGAGATTCCCATCCTTTCATATCTGTCCTCTGTCCTTGCAACCTCTTCTTTAAAACAAGACAAAATTTTAAAAGGAAAACTAAAATCTAAACAAAACAGACAAAAAAGGGGGAAGAAGAATCTTGTTGTAGTAGTTGTAATGTGACCCATTGAGTCACACACATTACACTTTAGTCCATTCATCTTTACTTGTAAGTGTTCACTTCCACAAATTATTGGTTGGGCTCAAGTCCTGTGGCTTCTGCTGCACCACCAGTAATGGGCTCGCACTAGGGCTCCTCTTGGCTACCCTGTTGTTCTATTCATGTGTTCCAACAGTTCAGAGATGAGATAGATGTTGGGTTGGGCCAACACACAGCCTAGATTCTGAGCCCGGTGGTAGTTGGATAGGTCAAGCCACTAACTTTCCTTCATTATCACCACCCAGGCAAGCTCTCCAACAGTGTCCCAACTTGCTCATCCAATGAAATCTACAGCAAGCAGCAGGGTCAATTCTCCTGCCCTCCTGTCTCCAGATCCTGCTCACCCATGCTCACAGGGCTAATTCTACTATTTTGCCCAGGTGAGGTGTGTTACCCAGACTGAATGCAGGTGTTGGGCCTAAAAAAGGCTCGGGTGCAAGACCCAGTGTAACCTCCTGAGCCTCGCTAGACTTTGGTGACCTCTCTCTGACCTGTAACCTCCACATGGGGGTGACTTAGCCAGACCTGATGTAAGACTGCCCCCTGCCTAGCTACCTATCAGCTTGGTGGACTATTATTGGCCCTTACTCCTCACAACACCTTACCCTATACTATGATTGCCATCCCCTACCTCAGCCCTATATAAATTCATACCTGTTGGAATAAATTGAGATCCCGCTTTGACAGACTTCTGACTCAGTGTGTATCCCCCCACCCCCGTAACTAGTAGGAGGGAGGGTCTGAATCATCCACACTCACCATCTCCATCTTGCTTAGCCCTGGGAAGAGACTGGCTAGACCAGTCCTTCCCCTGCTCTACCCACCAGAGGACCCAGCAAACTGGTGCCCAGTATGAGGAACTACTCTTCAAAGGAAGAACGCTGTGGGGCCAATCGGTCTGCGGGTGAGTGTACCCCCATAAATTATGGGGCAGTCTTTGTCCAAATCTAACCCTACTCTAGAATCTTTACAGGTACTTCTTAAAAGTAGAGGCCTTAATCTTTCTGATAATCAGGCTCTCCAGGCCTGTGGCTGTTTGCTCAAGATTGCTCCCTGGCTGCTTGAGAGTAACCTTTTTGATTAGGATACTTGGGATAGGGTTGAAACCCTAATTAGGAGAGCTCAGATGGAAAAGGGGGAGATGCCCCCTCTGTAGCCCCTCCCAGTGGTGTCTGCTTTAAACGGTTGCTTCCCCCCTCAGTCCCCTAGGGAGAAGAGTGGGGCGCTGATCCAGGAAGGGACAAAAGGAGATGAAGAAACTCAGGAAGAACCAAAGTCAAATCCTAGTCCCTCACACCACCCTGCATCCCTGTATCCATCCCTAGACCATTTTGAAAGCACTCCTTGGCCCTCTAAGGGTCCACCACCTCCAGATTCCCCACTAATCCTTTCCAGAACCCCTATGCACCTCAGCCTTACTGAGGGGAGGATGCTTCCGGGGGCAGAATGACCAATCTCTTCCCCATCAGTGTTAACCCCAGTGGCAACTGCCCGGCTGCCTGGTACCACTGGGAAGCACATGATGTAAAGGAACTCAAAAAGGCCATCTCAGAGGATGGGCTTAATTCCCCCTGGGCAGAGACCATCCTCCAGGGCTTAGTCCATCTTCAATGTACCACTCAGGAGTGGAAGGACCTTACCAGGGCAGTAATTCCCAGATCCATGTTTCTGAAGTGGAGTGCATTTTTTTCAGGATGAATGTTGCATCCAGCCAAATGAAATCAGAAAGCCCACCCTGTGGTCCCAATTACTTTTGACATGCTTTTGGGTACCTCTGACCAGTTCTCAATAGGCCTTCAACAAGTGACCATCCCTGATCCTTATCAGGACCAGATCTGAGCACTAGGGCTTGAGGCTTGGAAAAGGCTGGAGGAGGGCCCAACAGATTCTCCTATTGCAGGAATCACCCAGAAGGCTGGGGAGGACCTGGTCTCCTTAATAGAAAGGGTACAGAGAAGTTTACAGAGGAAGTTACCTCCTGGAGTACTGCATGATAAATTTGTTAGGACTTTAGTCTGGGATGGAATGACAACTGATTACAAGTTAGCCTGTGCCAAGTTCAGGGACTAGTCCTTGGGTAGATGGATCGTGGCCTCTAAGGACGTGGGGTCCACCATCCACTAGACCAGAGCAATGGCGTCTGCCCTACAGGTTGCCTGCAGGAGGAAATGACGACCCTAATTAATGCCCTCCAACACATCTTGGTGGGGAAAAGGTGGATATGTTCTGGTTGCAGCAAAGAGGGTCATTTTAAAAGGGAATGTCCCAACTGAACAAAAGATACCCCAACAGCCCCTACGGCCTCTAACGTGCTTCATACACTTTGTGCCCAATGTAAGAAAGGGTTCCACTGGGCAAGGGAATGCAGATCCAAGTTCAGGCTTCAAGGTGAGCCTTTAAACTCCTCCACTCCAGCCCCATTAAACAAGGGGAAGAGGGCAATCAGAACACACTGGACTGTACCTTTAATTCCTGGTTTAAGACCAAAAATGACCCTAACGGTCAGTGAAAGGACCTTCAGATTTCTCATGGACACTGGGGCTGAGTATTATGGTGATAAGATAGGAGGAAGTCCCCCCCCTCCTGGCAGTTGGTCACTGGCCCAACCTTTCTCGGTGTGAGCCCACAGTCAACATCATGGGAAATAGCTAACTGGCAGCCCTGGACTGATCCTGATGGTAATTGTGGGGAGGTTCGCCCTCTAGTGGTGTTGGGCTTAACGGCCAACCTCCTGGGTCAGGATACAGTTGGAGAAGCTGAGGCCTGTATTACCACTGATCACAAGAGCTTCTATGAGGGGATACTAGACTAAGAAGAGTATGAACAACAATTTAAACAAGGGTGGGTCAGTCACCCTAACTATAGAAATGATCCTTATTTTGAAAAAAATCAGACAAAAACATTCCTGGGTTCACCTCCAATTCTAAGGGCCACTGCTCACCCCCTGGTACCAAAGATTCAATGGGTGCCTGGGAATCCCATCTGGGTTGAGCAGTGGCCTATATATGCCCTTAAATTACAAAAACTGCATATATTAGTTGAGCAACAATTAGCCTGGGGACATGTGCAGCCTTCAACATGCCCCTGGAATTGCCAGGGTTTTGTTATAAAAAAGTCCAATGGCTCTTGGAGGCTTTTACATGATTTGAGGAAAATAAATGAAAGGATGGTACCTTTTGGGACCCTCCAAAGGGACTCCCCTGGATTCCAGCCATTCGCAATACCCATTATTTAACTATTATTGATATTAAAGTTTTTTCTATCCCATTACATCTGGATGATGTAGAAAAATTTACATTTTCCATACCTTTAACAATTTTTTCTGGGCCAGATCTAAGATTTGAATGGACCATCCTATCCCAGGACATGGCCAATAGTCCTCCTATTTGTCAGTAGCATATGTTATATATTTTTTTCTTCCTTGATTGGTCATACTAATATATTATTCTATATTCATATGGAAGATATTATTTTGGGTTGTCTCAACCCATCTTACCTCCAAGATCTTACTACCAAATGCCTTGCCATATTAGAGGCCAGTGATTTTAAGGTGGCCCCTGAAAAGACCAGACCAGTCCTCCTTTTAAGATTTTTGGTCCCATGTTGTTCTTGATACTGTCTCTCCTGTTAAACCCCAACTTCACATTCAGGATTCTTATACTTTGCCCTAGCTCCAAAAGATATTGGGAGAAATTAATTGGATGAGGTCCTGGATTTCCATAACTTCCGAGGAATTGACATACCTGAATATAATAAAAGCAATATACAGTAAACCAACAGCTAACATTAAACTAAATGGAGAGAAACTCAATGCAATTCCTCTAAAATCAGGAACAAGACAAGGCTGTCCACTCTTTCCATATCTTTTCAATATAGTACTTGAAATTCTAGCTAGAGCAATAAGACAACAAAAGGAGATCAAGGGGATACAAATTGGAAAGGAAGAAGTAAAACTTTTAATATTTGCAGATGATATGATAGTTTACATAAGTGACCCAAAAAACTCTACACAGGAATTCCTTCAGCTGATAAACACCTCAGCAAAGTAACAGGATACAAGATTAACTCAAAAACTCAGTTGCCCTATTATATAAAGATGATAAATGGGTTGAAAAAGAAATCAGAGAAACATCACCCTTTACAATAGCCCCAAACAACATAAAATATCTGGGAATAATACTAACCAAACAAGTGAAAAACCTGTATAGCAAGGACTTTGAGTCATTAAGGAAAGAAATTAAAGAAGATATCAGAAAATGCAAAGACCTCCTGTGGTCTTGGATAGGTAGGATCAGCATAGTAAAAATGGCAATCTTGCCAAAAGCAATCTACAGATGCAACGCCATTCCCATCAAAATTCTTCACAGACCTTGAAAGAACAATAATCAACTATATATGGAAAAACAAAAGACCGAGGATAGCCAAAACAACCCTGTACAATAAAGGAACTTCCGGAGGCATCACCATCCCTTACTTTAAGCTCCATTATAGAACTATAGTTCTGAAAACAGCTTGGTATTGACACAAAAATAGACAGGTAGATCAATGGAATCGAATTGAAAACCATGATATAAACCCCCACACCTAAAAAAAAAACTTGATGTTTGACAAAGAAGCAAAAACTATACAATGGAAAAAAGATAGCACCTTCAACAAATGGTGCTGGCATGTTGGCATGTAGGAGAATGAGGATAGATCCATGTCTATCGCCGTGCACAAAACTTAAGTCCAATTGGATCAAAGACCTCAATATAAATCCAGCCACACTGAACCTCTTAGAACAGGAAGTGGGAGGTACCCTTGAACAAATTGGTACAGGAGACAGCTTCCTGAATATAACACCAGGAGCACAGACACTGAGATCGACAATAAATAAATGGGACCTCCTGAAACTGAGAAGCTTCTGTAAGGCAAAGGATACAGTCAACAAGACAAAAAGGCAGTCCACGGAATGGAAAAGATATTCACTAATCCTACATTTGACAGAGGGCTGATCCCCAAAATTTACAAAGAACTCAAGAAGCAAGTGTCCAAAACCCAAAAGGATCCAATTAAAAAGTGGGGTAGAGAACTAAATGGAGAATTCTCAAATAGGAATATAAAATGGCTGAGAGACACTTGAGAAAGTGCTCAACATCCTTAGCCATCAGGGAAATGCAAATCAAAACAACTCTGATATACCATCTCACTCCTGGCAGAATGGCTAAAATAAAAAATACCAATGACAATTTATGCTGGAGAGGATATGCAGAGAGGGGAACACTCCTCCACTGCTGGTGTGAGTGCAAACTCATACAGCCACTTTGGAAATCAGTATGTCTGTTCCTTAGGAACATGAGAATCAGTTTACCACAAGATCCAGCAATTCTACTCTTAGGCATATACCCAAAAGATGCACATTCATACAACAAGGACATCTGTTCCACTATGTTCATAGCAGCATTATTTGTAACACCTAGAACCTGGAAGCAACCTAGATGCCCCTCAACTGAAGAGTGGGTAGAGAAAATGTAGTACATTTACACAATGGAGTACTACTCAGTAGAAACACACACACACACACACACACACACACACACACCAATTTGTGTCATCCATTGCAGGCAAATGGATGACACTAGAAGAAACCATCCTTAGTGAGGTAACCCAGTCACAAAAAGACAAGCATGGTATGTACTCACTCATATACGGATTTTAGGCACGAAACAGGGGAGTGCCAGCCTACAATCCCACTGCCAGAGATTTTGGGAAACAGGGAGGACCCTAAGAGAGATATGCATGTACCCCAGAGAAGGGGAATAGGCAGGATCTCCTGAGGTGAGAGGGAGCTGGGAGACAGAGAGGGGTTGAAGAGGAGGGGAAAGAAGGACATTGGCAGCAAGAAGGTTGAGTCGGGAAGAATAGAGGGGAGCAGGGTGAGAGATACCATAATAGAGGGAGGGAGCCACTACAGGTTTGAGGAGAGATATTGTGCTAGTGAGATTTCCAGAGATCTACAAAGAAAACACCAACTGGCAATGTAAACAATAGTGGAAAGGCTACCTTAAATACCTTCCCCAATAATGTGACTGATGACTACCTTGTATGCCATCTTAGAGCCTCCATCTAATGGCTGATGGAAGCAGATGCAGACAACCACAGTTAAACACTGAACTGAACTCCTGGAAACCAGTTGCAGAGAGGGAGGAGTAATGAGCAAAGGGGTGAAGAGCAGGCTGGTGAAACCCACATAAACAGTTGACCTGAACAAGGGGGGAGCTCTTGGACCCCAGACTGATAGCTGAGAAGCCAACATGGGACTGATCCAGACCCCCTGAATGTGGGTGTCAGTGAGGAGGTCATGGCATTCTTTTGGGCCTTCGGCAATAGATCAAGTATTTATCCCTGGCACCCAAATGGACTTTGGGAGCCCATACCACATGGAGGGATGCTCTCTCAGCCTGGACATATGGGGGAGACACATGGGAGACACTGTCCCGCGATGATATGACAGACTTTGGTGATACCCCTATGAAGGGCCTCACCCTCCCTGGTGAGTGGAGTTGGGATTGGGTAGGGGGTTGGCAGTGTTGGGGTAGACGGGGAGGGGGGGGGGGCAGTGAGAGGGAGCTGGGATTGACATGTGAAGCAAGCTTGTTTCTAATTTAAATAAAAAAATCAGGTTAAAAAAACAGAACAACTTGTTTTAGCTCAGTACCCAGAACTCAACTATCACCCTGTTGCTCTCCCTGAAAATCAGGTGAGCTAGCCCTCGACAAGTCTACTTGGTGAGTGTCAGACTGTAAGAGGTCTTGTTTCAACAAAAAGAGAAGAATAACACATGAGGTTGTTAGGTCTTAGGTGATCCTTATGAAAGGGTCATTAGACCACCCAAAGAAGTCAAGACCCACAGGTTGAGGACTGCTGGTTCAAAATATAATAATTATATTTCATTCTAAAACATCTGTTGCTCTCCCTGAAAATCAGGGTGAGCTAGCCCTCGACCCCCATACTGGGCCTTACTGAATCAAATGACTCCCTCCCTTGGAGAGGATTTCTGGCTTTGCCTGGAGTCTGGACCTCCTGGGGCTTGCATTTGTGCCCTGCCTGCTCCTGATAAATCCAGTAAAGATGTGGGCCACATTGATCCTTCTTTCTTTAATTCAAATACAACCAAATCTACTTCTTCTGGAATGGTCTTTGTCTGTAGAGATGAGATGGCATATGATTTCCTGCCCACCAAGTGGACAGGCTTTTGTACCCCAGCTACCTTGTTATTATGGATAATGTGGATATTATTCCCAGGAATGAGGCTCTTACTTTGCATTCTTACTTTATATGCTAGAACCCCTCACCTACATTTCTGGAGCATCTATAGTCTAGATAACTTGGAAGACACTGGAAAATTCAAACCTTTACGAATTTACCCAGCAGTTGGTAAGTGAGCATGTATTAGGATAAATAAAAACATGACCATTAATAGATATGTTCATTTATAATAAAATAATGGAGATGTTCACATAGCTACTGATTAATCTAAGTATTGCCATGTGATCTTCTCTTACCAGAGAAAGCCTTGGGGAACCTGTTACTCTTCTGACATCCTACATGCCAATTGCTCAGCATTCTGAAGAGAAGAAGAGAAGAGAAGAGAGCAATTTCCTCTTTGTTCTTGCTTATATCCTGATTCTGCCCAGCTATGTCACTTCCTGGCATACGCGTCACTGCCTACACTTTCCAGAATCCTCCTTCTCTTCTAGTCCTACATATCATCCTGCCAGGCAAGCAGTGTTTTACTCACCAACCAATAAGACAAACATATACACAGAAGAACATTCCCCATCATTTTGGTTTTTGGTTTTTTGGTTTTTTATTTTTGGTCACAGCAGTTACATGCCTCTCCTAATTGCATAGATCCATGCAGAAACTGATGAGAAACTGAACCTTTGGCACAATTATAGGCTTGGATTGCAGTCAGGAATTTTATGAAGCATCCAAGTTGCATTTCAGCATTAAGTGTGGCAGATACATCTGGTGAATATATAGCAGCTTAAAAAGTGAAAGTAAGAATGCAACCAAGGCCAACAATGAGAATGATTATATTGCAAAGACTGTAAATTTAGGACATAGATGTGTCAGACATCTTCTAAGAACTTATAAATTAATGTAGACAATATACATTTTACAACTAAGAAAGCTAAAGTTCAGACCTTGAGTGGGTGAACTACTTCCCTTTCATGTATGAGGATTGAATTTCAATCTCCAGAGCCCACGTACAGCAAAAATCCAGGTGTTGTGATACACATTTGTAATCCTGGTACTGGGGAGGTAAGTAAGGATAGGAGGATACTTGAGGTTCAGTGGCAAGCTAGCCTAGCCTGCTGTCACCAAGTCTACTTGGTGAGTGTCAGACTGTAAGAGGTCTTATTTCAACAAAAAGAGAAGAATAACACATGAGGTTGTTCTCTGGTCTCTCTGAGCATGTACACACACACACACACACACACACACACACACACACACAAGCTGAAATTTAGAAAGGTTGAAGAATTAGTTCAAGGGCACAAAGTTGATGGTACAACCAAGATTTGAAACTAGGAATTCTCCCTTCATTTGCTACAAACGTGAGAAAGAGTCAGTGAGTAACTTCTGGAGCAGCTCTGTTATGGTATCCTGAAACCTAAGGAGGTTCTTCCATTACTGTGGTATAAAGGCCGGGGTCTGAAATCTGAGTCTCAGCCATCTAAACCAAGAAATATCCTTCATCTCTCTACCCATGGACTCTCTGGAATAGTCTCCAAAGGATTCAATAGCTCTGATATATATATATATATATCATATATATATATATATATATATATATCCAAAATGCTGTGAAGGAAACAAAAGAAAGATACTCAATAGAGAATTACTTCATAATTAATATCACAGCTCTTACAAGGCCTATCCATATTCTGATACCCAAGATCCTTTCACCCTGAAAGATTACTGAAGATAACCCATTTCAGATGTCAGAGAACATGGTGTTTTGATCTTCACAGTAAGATTTGCATCTCCAGTGTAAATGTGATGTGTTCTATATTCACAGCATTCTACCATCAACTTTACTCAAGTCAGACCAGAGTCCCAACATTTCTGAGTCCATGGTGTTCTTAGTGTCTGTATTTTTCCTAATACTTATCAGACTAAAGAGTTATCTAATAGTTCATTCTATTAAATTGCAAGGGCCAAGCTCTGTCCCAATAATTTAGTACACTATTTAATTGTCTCATTACTGTGACAACATACCTGACAAAAATAAATTACAGAAGGGTTTATTTTGGTTTACGTTTTCAGTGGACACAATCTATCATGGCTGGGAAGGTATGGCCACAGTAACACAAAGGTCATTAGTTAATATTCGAGGAAAGCAAGCTCAGCTCATTGTTTTCTCAGCTTTACTTATTCATGCTAGAACCCCAGCATAGGGGAACGTGCCTTCCATATTTAGAGTGACATTTCTGACCTCAATTAACCTAATCTAGACATTCTTCACCAGTATACCTTTAGAGTTGTTTCCATGGTGATCTTAAATCCCATCTAGTTGACAGTTAAGATTAACAATTACATTTCTTAACCATGCAGACTAAAACTGCATGTAAAAAGTTTAAAGCAATGGTTGTCAACCTTCCTAATGCTACAACCCTCATAATATGATGACCTCAAGCATAAAATTATTTTTATTACTACTTAACTGTAATTTTTACTACTGCTATGAATTGTAATGGTTCATAATCTGTTTTTCCCCCAATGGTCTTAAGTGATCCTTATGAAAGGGTCATTAGACCACCCAAAGAAGTCAAGACCCACAGGTTGAGGACTGCTGGTTCAAAATATAATAATTATATTTCATTCTAAAACATCTTCAAGTCCTTACTAATGATATGTGCACCTATTGAATCTATGCAGCTTATGAAATCTTTAAATACAATCAGGTAATCCAATCTCATTTCTCACATCATGTCAATTATCATGTAGTATTCCTCTTGAACCACAGAAACTAATGAAAAACCAGATCATCAGAGCAGTGACATCACTGGGTACAAGTCTTAATTGAACTCTGAGCTGCCTAGTTAGCCAAAGGATCCACCAGAGTCTGTGAGCTGCACTTTCCTTGAACACATGTAATGTAATTCTGTTCCCCAGTGGTAATTAGGAGACAATGTTAAGATAGTATGGCCAAAACTCTCTTATGAGATTTTGTTGTTGCTACCTTGGAGAACCAACTTCCTTAGACTTAGTATACTTTCTTCAGGTTTGTTAGCATGTTCCGATTGATGCTCTGGCCAAAGATTTAGTACTTTTTATTTTTTCAAATTGTATCATTTGTTATTTATGTATGTGTTATTTTGCCTGCATAAAAGCACATGTAAAATATATATTGTCTATATAAATTACTTACGTTTTTTTATAGATTAAGTGAAATGATAAAAGTTCTTAGAAGATGATGGACATATCTAAATCCTAAATAAATGCTACTTGTTATTTACAGTCTTTGTCATGCCAAATACATTGAATTCTAAGTACCCAAAGTATTAAATGCATTTAGTCAGATATTTCCTTATTATGTAACACAGCTCTCAATCTTGCTGGGTTCTTCTAAGTTTCACTACCATACATGAAGCAATCAATTTCAGTCATCTATTTTGTTTCTTGTCATTGTGAAATTTTTTTGCTTCTATGTTTCAGTGTCTCTCTTTATTATCCTTAAAATATTATTTTTCATAGCTAAAGAGGTCTTTTAAATTATTCAGATGTTGGTGATTTATTTTGGTAGTACCTGCCGCTTGTTCAGATTGACAGTTGTGTGATGGGGCTGTGATCAGGCTGTGACTTCCAGTCATACCTGCCTCACTGGTTGGTGGATGGCGGTAACATGTAAATGGCACAACTGTCAAAGTGTCCCTTTTGCCCGTAGGCCATTGGTCAGGTTGAGTCATGTCATGTGACCCATCCTGACACTGTTGAGTGGCAGAAGACAAAAGAATAGAGTATTTGTTGGAAAATAACTCAAGGTTCTGGATAAGCAGATACTGGCCCACATCTTATTAGGATAGGACTCACTGAAAGTGATGGAGGCATAGAAGTAAGGAGTATCTATGAGGATGCCTCTATCTCTCATGCATTTTTAGGGCAACTGGTTTTTAATAATGTCCTGCTTATTATCCTCATTATTGTGTTTGTTCTCTATACATGTCTCTACTGAAGCTGTGGGCTCCCCTTCCTAGTGTTAGCACACACCCTGGAGCACATGGCCCACAGAAATGACAGTTAGGTCTGATACTACACAAGTTTACATGTGGCATGTGATTTGAACCTTTTCACATGCAATTCCAAATGTATCAGTATGCACCTCCTCCTCTAGACAAATGTCCATCTTGCTTAATAACTGCACAGCTACACTGAACGATGTTTGACAAGTAAACTGTCTTTCAGTCTGACTATAACATGGTAAAGCCTGGCTTTGCACTTGAAAGGATGCTTGCCTCCAATGTAAATGAGACAGAAAGAGAAACTTCTCCCACTTCCAGCCCTGCAGCCCTTCCTCCCATCATCAGCGGTGAAGGGAGGAATTCTTTTGAATTATATGAAATTGTAGCTTTCATCCTTTAGATAATATTTACGTTCAAGGGTCAGGCTTAGAGCAATCATCTTGAAGCTGGCTGCCAAGAGGGAAGTGTGAACAAAGGCAGGCTGTATTTCTCTGATGAGGAATCCAGCTTATCCATTCTCAGAACCTTTAGAGACTGCACTTTGCACCTGATAGTCATTTCTACGTGCTAACAGATTTCTGGCACACTGCAAAGAAAGCCACTCCATCAGAGCAGGCAGTCCATGAGCATGTCCTTACTCCCCGCCACTCTGTGGCTATTATGTCATCCATCTGTCAGAGTTCACAACTGTGGGGGTAACAGTGAGACATTCAGTGCTTCCGAAGAAATCTTACACCAGCTGCTGACGTCAGTGTCCCACCTGTTCATCTTATAATGAGCTTCAGTTTCTTACAAAGACAGAACGAAACTGAAGCTAAGGCTGGGGCAAGCAGGCAGTCTCCCTGGTTCTTGAGGGTCATGATATCACTCATTCTAGTCCAAAAACATGGAGTAAGTAAAGTACAGAGCTGATTGCCGGGGCATTAGGCCTTTCAGCAGCAAGTTCTTCACCTGAAAGTCTCTGCTGTTTCATATGTGAAGTTGTGTCTTAGGTTCAAAGGTAGTGAAAATATAAATCCATTGAAGCTGATTATCAAAGTTCTTTACTAGTTCGTTCCAGGTTTCACACACAATAAGGAGAACATCTGTCTGAAAACAAATGATGAAATAAAATGCCACGAAGTCAAACTTGGAGAAGAATTACTATAGCCTTGAGATCAGAACATCCCAAATCTAAAGTGCTGGCAGAACTGACTCCAGCTGAGCGTGGAACACAGGGCAGCCTCATTACAGCTGGTGGGGACCCCAGGAATGGATCAGCCACACTTGAAGATACTTTGACGGTTTTGGATAAAACAAAGGAAATTCGTATCGCATGATCTTGCTTATACTGCTGGGTGTCACAACATCATTGGTGCCTATGTCCACATTAGCATGTGGGTATTTACAGCAGCTCTACTCATTTGCCTAAATGTGAAAGCAACTGAGATACTCTCCAATGGGGGATTAGTAGTATTCAGAAATAGGAAAAGAGATGTGCTGCCAGAATATGGAACAGACTGGAGGGAACATATATATCTGTAAATAAGTGAAAGTATCCAGTCTAAAAAGGCTACCTATGATATCCGATTCTCTTTAATTATGGAAAAGTGTGGAAACAGTAAAGGTCCAGCAGATGCCAGGGGTTCAGGTGATGGGAAAGTTCAGTTCGGATTGTTTCTTAATGATTATGGAGTGTTATTTATTATATTTACGATGTGGTGATATTTTAACAAGGCTTATATGAAACGCAATGCAAATCTTGCACAGTGTGTATCAGAACAGCAGTATATTTTTAACATGAAATTTTGCTATTGAATTAAGGTAATTTTGGATGTATTCCAGGCATTTGTCAACATGAATTCCTTTCTATTCCCTTACATCCTGAACTTTCTTTCAATAGTGTTCTTTCTAACAAGATAAAACATCGTAAGAGAAAACAAAAACTATCACATTGACGTTGAGCAAGGCAAACCAACAGAAGGAAAAGAACCCAAGAGAAGGCACAAGACTCAGAGACCCACTCATTCACACACTTGGAAGTCTCATAAAAGTACTCAAGGGAAAGCTTTGATGTATACACAGAGAATGTGGTACAGACCCGCGTAGGCCATGTTCGTGCTGCGCCAGTCTTTGTGTGTCCATACGAGCTTTGCTCAACTGATGCTGGGGGCTTGTTCCCTTGGTGTTCTCCATCCCCTCTGACTCACACACACCTTCTGCTTCCTTTTCTCGTGGGCTCTCTGAGCTCTGAGGAGATGGACTTGATGGAGATGTTTCACGCAGAGCTGTGTGACCCACTCTCTCTCTCTCTCTCTCTCTCTCTCTCTCTCTCTCTCTCTCTCTCTCTCTCTCTCTCTCTCTCGGCAAATGTCTGGCTGTGAGTCTGAGTATTTATTCCCATCTGCTGTGGGAGTAAGCCTCTCTTAGCTGGCAGAAGTCAGCCACCGGGGACAGGGCTGAGAGCTATAGCTACTTCTGGTTCTGGCCCAAGACCATTGAAGGATGGTCCAAGACTATTGAAGGATATGCCAAGGTGTGAATAAGCCCCAACTACACGACCCTACCACATCATAGAAGACCCCAATCCTGAAGTCTTTTCTTATAGATATATTGATCACTGTAGCCAGAAATATAATTGACAGAGAAGGAATGCATAAACTCTTTTGATTTCTATTAATTTCACATAAATTTAAAATTTCTTGAAAACTAAGTGTCATTAGTTTAAGAGGAAATTTTAAGATGATATAGTTGTGTAGGTAATTAGGTTACAATTTATGGTATCTTTAATTATAATTAATTGGGCTGATTATGCAAGGTATACATGAAAATAACTTTCATTATGCATAATATTTTTCTCATGATAATCGAAGACAGATTTGGGAAAAATGTATCCAAACACATTTATCATCAGCTTAAAAGCTTGGTTTTTTAAAGTTTTATTATTTTCTTATTTTTACGTGTATGAATATTTTGCCTACATGCATGTATGTGCATCATATATATATACATATATATATATATATATATCTGATATTCACCAAGGCCAAGGTCAGAAAAGATCATCTGACCTGACCCGCCTGGGACTAAAGTCACAGAACCCAGGTCCTCTACAAAATAAATAAGTGCCCTTAACAGCTAAGGTAACACTCAAGCTCACAAGCTTGATATTTTTTAAAAAAATATGCTGTACTCTGTAAGCAATATTAATTTAAGTATGGAGACAGTAAAATATCAACTTACCACAAAATATTTATAATTTTAAATAATATAAAAGTAATTACTTCAACTGTCTGTATCTGTAGAAGTTACAGTAATGGGAGATATCACTGACACAACTACATTTAAATTCTAATATCTATGTAGCATTGTTAAAATAGCAGCAACAGCTGGGTGTGGCAGCATATGTCTGTAAATACAGCACCAAGGAAGATGTGGCAGAGGGATTGTGGTAGGTTTCAAGGCCAGAATGGGCTATGCAGATAGACTGTCTAAAAAAGGCAGAGAGGGCCAGAGATGTGATTTTTCATCATGTATTCAATTTTGAATTTTCTCACCAATTCTAATTACCTAAACTTCATTGCATCTAGGGCATATTTATTAGCAATTATAGGAAATCCCAAAAGCCCATCAACAGAGATTCTCTTCTTCCATAACCAGGAACATCAGCCAGAGATCAAGTGTACAAACATATGAGCCTTTAGGTACATTTTTCGTTCAAATCACCACAATTATGTTGGTAATTAGAAGGTCATATCCAGTGCCTGATTTCTGATACACTGCAATGTGGCGAACCTCTAGTCTATGCCTCTGCTTCCATGAACTCTGCCATGCATTTTCCCCTGTGATAGACAAAGTTCCTTGAAATACCAATGCAACATTTTATCCTCTGATATTTTTCTGCTAGATATTTGCTCATAGTGAGTTGACAGCAACCAACATACAAATTTTGAGGGCAAGGCCATAAATGTCCAACTTCTCTGACTTCACGATGCTGTATCATGAGAGGGGTTCGTCACAGGCCTACATTTATAACAATGCCATTCCATTCAGCTTTTCTTTCAGTTGTGACTAAAAACAGTCTAAGTAATGCAGATCTGTGGGTTCCTCACAAACCTATGGGAAGATTGTTTCTTAGGAGTATTTAGGCAGTCATGAACTTCTTCCTGGCTAACTGTAGTGCTATCTGTTTCTGGTTACATGAAAGTGTTTCACTGTGCTCCACTAGCTAGGGTTTCAGACCATCTATTGTAGGTCATGTCATCATACTGTTTGTAAGCTGAGTTAGACTGCCACAGTTTTGTGGACATGGAGATTCTTGGAGGTATGACCTTGAAAGAGATATTGGAGCTCTATTCCCCTTTGCTTCCCACTGCCAACAAGTAAGAAACTTTAGTGTATCATGCTCCTGCCAGAATTTATCACTTTACTCTAGCCCCCAAATCAACAAAGCCAACTGACCATGGGCTTCTGAAATTATGACTCCAAATAAACCATCCTCCTTAAAAGTCGATGATCACAGGTATTTTATCACAGTGACAGAAAGCTGACTAACATACATGCAGATGCACACACACGCACACACACACATGCACACGCACATACACACACACACACAGAAAGAGAGAGAGAGAGAGAGAGAGAGAGAGAGAGAGAGAGAAACAGTAATAATCTGAGTATCATCACTTTCTTGGTCCAGATTTATACATTTATTTCCAACACTACATAATTAGGCCAGAAGAAGCCCGTGTGCAATGAGTTGGGTTTATGACTGAAGCAAACTTGTACACAACATGTTAGAGAAAAACTGTCCAGATTATCTTCATGGATAGCAAACAGCCTCATCAAAGGAAGGAAAACTGTTGAGTCCTCTTCTTGTTAGACACTCAGAAATATGTGAGCCTGGGAACTTTCCCTCAGCAGTAACTACTCCTTTATACCAAGGAGTAATTACCTTCTGCACAATTCATACAAGCAGATGGCATGGGCAATTGAGTTTTACATGTCTGTTGTCATTAGCTTTGCTCAGTTTCCTTTATAGATTGTTAATAAATTATAATTATTTACTGACTCCCTTGATATCAAGCTGCTATTTTATTAATCAATAGAAAATATGAATTTGCATTGAATATTTTTCATTGATATACAGTTTCTTTAATCATAGTGTTGTTAAAATTGCAAATTAATTTTAAAAATGACTGGAAAACCAAAACATGCATTTGAAAAACCAAATATATACCTGTATTTATGTATACACTCTAGGTTAATTCATGGGTCAGAAGAAACAATAGTAACAGTAACAGTAAATTCAACAGAAATGACAATCTAAGGAATAAAAAAAAACTAGTTAAGGCAAATCAATAGTTTTCAGTAACAAACGTAACATTACATGTGAATGAATTATTCACTTAAAATGTTAGAAAAGGTACAGTGATGAAGCCCTCAAGGAAAAGAAAGGTAATGAATAAAATTTGAACAGGGCTAGTGACTTAGAGGGAGGGATCCACAATGACGGTGGGAGAAAATGTGAAAAAATATATCTCTTAATAAATGATAACTTTGAACTTTAATCCTGTGAGTTTGATATCAGGTAAAATGAATATTCTATATGGAATTTTATTGACATAAAAATAAATGGAAAACATGAATTAATATAAAATGGTTCTCAATTTTGAATTATTAATATTAATTGGAACACAAAATGTCATGTTTCCTTATGGCATCTTTAAACAGACTTTATTTTGGCTGATCTCATCTCTGGCTCTTCTCTTCCTGTCTCTCTTCCTTAGATGTAGCCTCTCTCTCCTCACATTCCCCTTTATGTTTTCATTTCATATGTAGTCTATTCATCTCCCATACCCTACCTGTAAAGCCTGGTTTCAATTCCATGGTTCCTTATTTTTAGTTTTATATCCCATACTCACTCTCATTGCTGCATAGCACACAGATATAATAAGTAGAATGTAGGATGTGTATGTTGGAGATAACATGTAGTATTTTCTTTCTTAAATCTGTTTCTCCATCTTAGAGATAAGCCTCAAAGATCTTTTAAGTAGCAGATATTCCATTTGCTTTTCAAAATGTCCCAAATAATAGAGAGAATGTTTCAAAAGCTTATAATGAAGTTGTCTTGATTTCAGAAGCAAGCAACTCATTGTAAAATAAACATACAAAGTTTGAATGTTAATAACACTAAAATCTGTAAAACAATTAAAGTATTATTCATGGCAAAATGCCCTTTTTCATGAATTCAGGAAAATTTTACATTATAACATATGTTTATAGCTTTTCTTTTACTTAAAATATTTTTCTATGTATTTATCCTGATTATGGTTCTTCTCCCTCTATTCTTCCTAGTTCTGTACTATCTCCCCTGACATTCACATCCACCCCCTTTTGTCTCTCACTAAAAAGCAAACAGGCTTCTTAGGCATAATAACAAAATAATTTAATATAAAAAATCAGAAGAGTGCAAAACAAACAAACAAACAAAACACAGAAGGAAGAGAGCTCAAGAAAAGGCATAAGAAATAGAGACACCATTATCTACTAGCTTCATACTCAGAAATCCCTTAAAAACAGACAACAGAAAACAGCAGCCTACAGAATGAGAAAAGATCTTTACCAACCCCATATCTGACAGAGGACACAACTCCAAAATATACAAAGAACTCAAGAAACTCAACATCAAAAAACCTAAATAATCCAATTAAAAAATGGGTACAGATCTAAACAGAGTACTCTTCAACTGAAAAACGTTTACGGAAATACTCAACATCCTTCGTCATTAGAGAAATGCAAATCAAAACAATTCTGAGGTTCCATCTTAACACCTGTCAGAATGGTCAAGATCAAAAACTTGGATGACAGCTTATATTGGAGACTATATGGAGTAAGGGGAACACTCTTCCATTGCTAGTGGGAGTGCAAACTTGTACAGCCATTTTGGAAATCAGTATGGCAGTTCCTCAGAAAATTGAGAATCAGTCTACCTCAAGACCCAGCAATACCACTTTTGGGCATATACCCTAAGAATGCACACTCATACCACAAGGACACTTGCTCAACTGTATTCACAATAGCATTATTCATAATAGCCAGAATCTGGAATCAACCTAGATGTCCCTCAACTGAAGAATGGATAAGGAAAATGTGGTATATTTACACAATGAAATACTACTCAGCAGTAAATAACAGTGGCATCTTGAAATTTGCAGGCAAATGGACAAACTGGAAAAAGTCTTCCTGGGTGAGGTAATCCAGGCATAGACAGACAAAGATGGTATGTACTCACTCATAAGTGGATATTAGACATAGAGCAAAGGTCAATCAGCCTACAAGCAACAACCCCAGCAAACGTAGGTAACAAAGTATCTACTGCTGGCTATGCAGTCAACCCTTAAGAGTAAGTTGTTTCTCAGCCCTGTGGAGAAACAAAGATTACATTTCCAAGTGCTTTTCAGTTGGAAACAGCTTTTGGTTTTGGATGGATGTATGGGGGCACTTCTTTCAGAAGTAGGACCCCATCTGGTGCAGACTCATGAAGGCCCTATGCATGCTGCCTCCGTCTCTGTGAGTTTACATTTTGATGCTCCTTATTTAGAAGATCTTGTTTACTTGCTATCCTAGATTCCCTCTGACTCTTACATTCTTTCCTCCTCCTCTTTCACAGGATTCTGTGAGCCCTGAGGAGGGGTATCTGATGGAGATCCCCCACTTATGGCTAAGTATTTCAAGGTCTCACTCTCTACATATTTTCATGCCTTGGGTCTCTGTTTTCATCTGCTGTAGGAGGAAGCTTCTCTGGTGATACTTAAGACAGGCACTGATAAAGAGTATAGCAGAATGTCATTGGGAGTCATTGTATTGCTACATTCTTTCAGTAGAATAGTAGTATTTGGTTTTACTCTAGGTCCTTGGGCCAGCTTCTTGACCACCCAGGCAATGTCAAACATGGGTTCCTTCCCATGCAGTGGATTTCTATATCAAATCAGATATTGGTTGGTTACTCCCACAATATTTGAACACTACTGCACTTGCAGAGGGGACATTAGGGAAGATTGAAGGTTTTGTCACTGGGTTGGTGCCTTATGTTTGTATTTCTCTTCTGGTAGCATGAAGAGTATATTAGAGTACCAAGAACATTAGCCTGCAAGGGTGAAGGCTATATGTGTAGGAAACAACTAGACTCTCCATGTTTACTGGGTTTTATTGGTGTTATCTTCAACAAGAGGGCCTTTATGACAGTTTTTGGAGAGTCACTTATAGCCTGGGCAACAGCCTGAGTTGCTTGATGATTCTTCTCAGATTCGTTTTTGCCAGTATCTCAATTATATGTAATTCAGTCCTCATTCTAGAAATGCCTAGTTGGGACTCTGTCTTTCCTGTTATTTAGCAAGATCATTTAGATCTACTTCATATATGTGTATATTTTAGGAATATTCTACTGTATTGGTTTTCCATACTACCCTTCCAACTGGCCTTAATTTTATGGTGTCTCCCTTATCCCTCTCTTTATGTCCCTTCCCTTATTGATCCTCCCATTACAGCCCCCCCTGTTCACTCTTAATTACCTATTCCATTTCCCTTCTATTTCCCTTCCCTTTATCTATCTGCCCCACCCCAGTCCCTTACTCTATACATAACTTCTGTGGCTCTAAAGATTTTAGCTTGCTCAGTATTAATTTGATAGTTAATATCCACATATAATAGATACATACCATAGTTGTCTTTCTGTGTTGAGGTTATTCAACTTGAGATGCTTTTTTTCTGGTTCTATCCATTTCCCTGCAAATACCATTTTATAATGGCTGAGTAATATTCCATTGCATAAGTGTTACAAATTTTCTCTATCTATCTATCTGTTGAGGGACATCTAGGTTGTTTCCAATTTCTAGCTATTATGAATATGATTGAGCAAGTATCTATACGATTGAATGAAGCATCTTTTGGGTATATGCCCAAGAGTTACATAGCTGAATCTAAAGTTAGATCAATTCCTATCTTCCTGAGGAACCACCATAGTGATTTCCATAGTAGATGTAAAAGTTGGCAGTGCAAACACCATTGTATTATTATTCCCCTTACTACACAGACTCACCAACATGGGTTGTCATTTATTTGTTCATCTTAGCTATTTTGATGGTATAAGACAAAATTTCAAAATAGTTTTGATTTGCATTTCCATGATGACTATGGGTGATAAATATTTCTTTTAAGTGATTCTCAGCCATTTGTGTTCCCTGTTCTTTTGCAATGATTTTCAGTGTTTTTTCCATAGTGAAATTTCTTTTGTTCTGTGGGTATGAGCGTATGCATTAGAGCATGCCTCTACATATATGCCTTCACCCAAAATATACCCTTGCATGTCTCTCTCACCCAGTTCTCTGTTTGAAAGTTTTGGGAGTTTTCTTTCCAAGGCCCTGGTCAAATGACTGTGACATCAACCCCCACCTCAAAGCTTGTGACTCAGTTTCCCTGTGCTACTTGATCTGTTTTCATGGCTGTCAGACCCACTCATGGGAGGTCTCTCCACATAATAACATAGAAGCTGCTGCCACAGTCCATTTAGTTAGCACAGTTGCTGCCTGATATGAGGACTTCCAAGCATCAAAACATCTTCCCAAGTCATTTCTGGAATCCCATCAGCCACTGTGCTGCCACCTAATCTACAAACTCTTCCTGCCACTTGTACCATGTGGGACAGTGGAGGTCGCAACATATGAACCCCATCCACTTTCATACTGCAGTTCACTGGCAATACAGCAGCTGACATGAAGCTGTTGTAAGAAGCCAGGTGATGGTGGTGCATGCCTTTAATGCCAGTACTCGGGAGACAGAGGCAGGTGGATCTCTGTGAGTTCCAGACAAGCCTGGTCTACAGAGCAAGTTCCAGGACAGGGTGCAAAGCTACAAAGAAACCCTGTCTCAAAAAAAACAAGGAAAAAGAAAGAAATGAAAGGGAGCTTTCAGTGAAAACGCATGTACAGAATAAAGAGAAGAGAAAGAAGTAAGCAGGAGAATCCATTGACTCTGTAGCCTGTGAGAGGGGAAGGGTGCAGGACTGGGAAAAGACTGCCATGGTGTTTTAAGAAAATTCACATCTGGCCAGAGGGATTGCAGATACTCCATAGGAATAGCTCCCTGCCCCTGCCCCTGCCCCTGCCCCTGCCCCTGCCCCTGCCCCCATCAGCAGGTGATAATCTTTACAATGCATTTGCTGCCTTATGTTGGCTTTGTGAACTACTGATAGGTGGGTACTTACTTTATTTATTTATTTATTTTGGTTTTTTTCGAGACAGGGTTTCTCTGTATTGTTTTGGAGGCTGTCGGTCCAGCCTGGCCTCGAACTCACAGAGATCTGCCTGCCTCTGCCTCCCGAGTGCTGGGATTAAAGGCGTGCGCCACCACCGCCCGGCTGGTGGGTACTTACTTTACAGAAAGTAGTTTCACACAACCTCTCTCTGCTATCACCATATTTCTGATCAGGTCATTGCCTATCATCATAAGTTGGCTGCCTCATGGTGACCATACCATGTCTTTGTCCATACTCATTTTTAGGTCTGCAATAGGTTTGCTTATGTACTATTTAGAATATTATTCAGGATCTTAGAGATGATTTAATATGTAACATTAGCATAATCATATTGATATTAGTCATATTCAAATTCCATGTATGCATGTAAACTCAAAAAGATTATTGCTACTGCAATGGGTGGCTTTGGCATTCTGATTCAGCTGTATCCTGAAACAACAACAGCAAAAATAAAATAAAACAAAAATCCCACTTGAAATGTATTGAAAACACAAAGTTCACAGTTGAAATAAACAAAATGGAAGCTTAATTAAGTTCAATCCTAAAGGTGAAAATAGACTGTCAAGAATGAGTTGGAAATTTGAAACAATCATTTATAAATTATCAATAAGTCTGGCAGGCCCTCGTGTCAGGGATGTGGGAAAGATAGTCCCAATGGCCCCAGGGGCCCAATGGCCCAAATGACCCCAGTGGCACCAATGGCATGAACACTGTAGAGCTGTCCCTCCCCCTTGCCAGCTGCTCAGTGCTGTAGACTCCAGAGAGGTGGCCCCACCCCTTGCCTGGTTAGTGTTGGAGAACTGTCTAGGCTGCTCCTGAGAACTGGCTGCATGGGCATGGGGGTGGCAGAAATGGCCCTACATCTCATCCCTACCGGTTCAGTTGCAGGACAGCTGGACCCACGCCTCCCTTGGGCAGAGCGGAAGAGTTGGCCCTGGTTCCAGAGGCCTGCCATAGTAGAGCGGGAGAGCTGACCCAAGTTCTCCCCTGGCCAGAGTGAGTGCTGGTTCTGGTGGCATGGATGCAGGAAACCTGACAGGCTGGCCGATTTAACTGCCACCCAGGCCCAGGTCCAGGCCTTTAAGTTGGCCCACTTCAACAGCTTCTCCACCTAGAGTATGACGGGGCCACCAGTCGTTGCTGGAGTGTGTGCTCCATACGTACGAGCAACAGCAGAGTATCTCTGAGCGTCCAGTATTGACATGGCAGCAGAAGCCAGAGTCCTTGGACTAGCCTAATGACTTGCAATAAACATGCGCAAGGTAAAGCTGTCTGGGCTGAGTAAAGGGTGTACCGTGTGACTCACTGCAACTTCCGGTGCCACTTCGGTGAATGACCTTGCGGTGGGGGTGTGAGGAAGATGGAGGAGTGTACTGGAACCTGCACAGAATGTCGCTGCTGGCCGAGGGGCAAGTCGCTGCACAGAGGGGTCAACAAGAGGGTTTTTTGTTTTTATTTTTTATTCCTTCCTTTTCCAATTGTTTTTCTGTTAATTTGGGGGTGAGGGAGACTACAAGGGTGGGAAGCAGATATTGAAGGACTGGGAAACGCATGGGATTGTGGTACATGATGGGAATACCTAACGATTCAATGAGAAAAAGTTATACAAAATACACATCACAGTAGGTTTGCGAAAGCCCGCTCTGTGATGATGACACAAAAACCCATATTATGTGACATAAAATAGCCCTCATCCTGGGTACAACGTGTCCATGGCTGTGAGCATTTGAGTTTCCAAACTTTGTTCCTCCCTCTCCAGCCCTTATTGCTCAGTTTCCTTTCTTGAAATATATCATTTTCTAATAACTGTCCCTGCTTCTGTTGCCAAAAAAAATTAAGGAAAAGAAAAGAAAGAAATCTGACTTACCATGACATAAAAATGGTTAAATTATCTCTCTGTTCTAGCAATTCGTGTGAAAATATTGAAAATTAGATTTAAACATACATTAATATGCCATAGGAAAAAAACAATATAGGGACATGCTTGGCATTTAGTTTATTAAAATACTCTATTAATTCCCTCAATCATGTTTGTGAAATTGCTTATTAAAATATTATTCAGTTTGCCATACTAGTTAAAAATTGAGCTGGCATGTTCTCTAATTTTTATAATTTTGTTTTAGTTTTTATTAAAAATACTGCAACTTGTAAAAGCCATACCTGCACAGAAGTTAAACTCTCTTTCACAAATTTGTACAAGGCTGCAGTTATTTTATTTTCATTTAGATATTACACACACAGGAGTGAAAATGCTTGAAATATTAGAACACAGTGTAGTCTCTTAAAATTGCAAATACAAGAATATCGATTGCATGGTATTGTAAACTGAAATAAACGTGTTGGAGTAAAACTGAAATTTGTAAGAAGGCTCTTGGTGTTTTTATGAGACTGCTAAGCCTTTCAGCATGGACCAGACAGTATCTCCTGTCCTCCAGGCACTTCTCCGGCTGGAAATGCAGCTGGTGCCACAGCATAGGAGAGCACACCACACCGGGAGACAGCACACTTAGGGGTTAGTCAGGTTTCCACAACAAATGAGGGAGCTTTCTTATTTTATTTCACATTTTTTTGTAACCCGTATCAGTATTTTTCTCTGAATGTTTAGAGGACTGGGCTAGGTTTCTCACTATTTTTAAAGTATATGACAATTACTTTCGATTCAGCCAATAAGTGGAAACCATTGTCAGATCGTAACCATATTCTGCTGTTACAGTGACCCAAAACCTATGAAAACTTTCAGGTGTTGTAATGGGCTAATGTTAATAAGTATCACTTATTAACAATGGTACTCATGCTCATATTTAGGTACACATGATTTTTATTATACTTACTATTATTGCTTTCTTAGCAACAACATAAAAGATAATTACAAATGCTTAGGCCAGCTGGACTCTGTTGTAGTAGACAAGTGAAGTCAAATACTGGTGACTGGGAAAGAATAGCAGTTTCTTTTACTCATAAAGAACATACCAGAGGTGAACAGTTAATATAAAAGCTTCATGAGGTCCTTACAGACACCCGGAGCCTATGTGTTGTCTAGTCTACTTTCTCTAGTATGAAACTAAACACCAGCAATAGCTTCTAGATCACCAGTCATCCCAATGGCATGATAGAAGAAAGCAGACATAACTTAAAACAGTGATGTCATGTCTGTCACCATATGTTTTTTAAAGTGTATTCCCTAGAGATACCCTTGAATGCCTCCTATACAATGCTTTTGCTGGCACATTATTTCTTGGCTGTAACTAGCTAGAGAAGAGATGGGGGGAAGTACTTGTTTTTCCTGGAATGCAATAGGTCTGCGGAACCTCAAAGCTGCTCTCTCTGGGACAGGAAGGGGAAGTAGGAAGCAGGATGTACTGCAGTGTGCTGGTCTTGTCTTCTAAGAATTTGTTGCCATTATGATGATTTCTTTCTGAGGATTTGCTTCAGTTTGACTCTTTGACCTCAGTCTGCTCTTATTTTTTTTCCCCTGGTTTCTGTCCTGTGGCATGAATCTAATTATCTCTTCCAAGGAGAACAGCTGGTGATTTGGACATCAGTCTTGCTTCTCTATTTGACTTCTTTGCATTAGTATCTCTCCAGTCATTTTCCCAACTTGGAGGGCCATTTAAGATTTAGTGACAAGCCTTAGAGGCCCTTCTCTGTTTCCATCTCAGTTAGCAAGGGAGGCCAAGCAGCCTACTCCCTTTCCAGGAGAGTTTGTCCACTGATACCCTGGACTTATGGTGAGATTAGAATCCCAGGCAAAACCCCTACAACCCCTTCGTAAGTTTTGTTATGGAATAGCTTTTCATTTTTTAGACCAATTTCTCAGTGGTCTCATTGCTGTATTCGTTTCACGATACTCAAAATGTGTAGATCACCCTTCTTGCACTTCGCTTTAGGAAATAGAGGGCTCCTTTCCATTCATATTGGCACAATTGCACATTCCCAAAATCTAGCAGTGAAAGCAGGTTACACAGAGATAACTCCTTTCCCTCCAGAACACTTCATCACATAAAGCAGGGGATCACTGTGTACTCTTACAATGCCTTCCCAGTCTAATATTTCACGATTTCCAGACAGTTACAGCACAGCTCCTTATTTATCTCTGACTTTCAACTGCTGGGTTTCTCTTCTTGGCAGGTGTTCTCTGGCACTCTTCAGTGGATATTCTACACACCTTCCAGCAGGAATGGCTTCAAAGAATTACTCTATTTACTGTTACTGACTGTGTAGCCCATCATTTTTGACAGCAGTAACACAACTTCCTGGAATTAGGAGAACACATTGTTCTTAGCTGGTAATTTGTGAGAGAAATTTAAAACCAAATTCCCAAGAAAACAGGCTATGATGAATCTAAAAACCATTAAAACTACTCCTTGTATCAACCACTATCTAAATATGCTTCATTAATCCAGAGTATATAACGACATGGAATATTTGCTGGAAAGAATAAAATTGATCCTGGGGAGCAGAGCGGGAATTGGGTGAGAGGTTAGGGAGGTTGGGGATCGGGGAGGAGGGGAAGGAGAGGGAACAGGGATTGGCATGTGAAGGAAGCTTGTTTCTAATTTAAATAAATAAAATAAAAAGAAAGCCAGGGAAAAAAGTAACCCAATGCACACCTCCAGGAAAACAACTGTTTGGTAATGAGGTCAAGTTTTTCTCAAGTTTTCAAACATGTAAACTCTGTTATGAATTTCCAATCAAGCTCAGAGATAACAAGACCAAGAGTGGCATTCCTCAAGGAATGTTAAATATATCTCTAAGAATCTAAGAAGTCGTTTTGGAAAAAGAAATCAGAGAAACATCACCCTTTACAATTGCCACAAACAACATAAAATACCTTGGGGTAATGCTAACCAAACAAGTGAAAGACCTGTATCATAAAAACTTTGAATCTTTAAAGAAAGAAATTAAAGAAGCCCTCAGAAAATGGAAAGATCTCCCATGCTCTTGGATAGGTAGGATCAATGTAGTAAAAATGGCAATCCTGCCAAAAGCAATCTACAGATTCAATGCAATCCCCATTAAAATCCCAGCACAATTCTTCACAGACCTTGAAAGAACAATAATCAATTTTGTATGGAAAAACAAAAGACCCAGGATAGCCAAAACAACCCTGTTCAACAAGGCAACGTCCGGAGGCATCACCATCCCTGACCTCAAGCTCTATTATAGAGCTATAGTCCTGAAAACAGCTTGGTATTGGCACAAAAATAGACAGGTAGACCAATGGAATTGAATTGAAAACCCGGGTATTAACCCACATACATACGAACATCTGATCTTTGACAAAGAAGCTAAAAATATACAATAGAATAAAGAAAGCATCTTCAACAAATGGTGCTGGCATAACTGGAGACTGGCATGTAGAAGAATGCGGATCGATCCATGTTTATCGCCATGCACAAAACTTAAGTCCAAATGGATCAAAGACCTCAACATAAATCCAGCCACACTGAACCTCTTAGAAGAGAAAGTGGGTGGTACCCTTGAACGAATTGGTACAGGAGACAGCTTCCTGAACATAACACCAGTAGCACAGACAGTGAGATCAACAATTAATAAATGGGACCTACTGAAACTGAGAAGCTTCTGTAAGGCAAAGGGCACAGTCAGAAAGACAAAAAGGCAGCCCACAGAATGGGAAAAATATTCACTAATCCCACATCTGACAGAGGGTTGATCTCCAAAATTTACAAAGAACTCAAGAAGCAAGTCTCCAAAACATCAAAGGACCCAATTAAAAAGTGGGCTGCAGAACTAAATAGAGAGTTTTCAATAGAGGAGTCAAAAATGGCTGAGAGGCACTTGAGAAAGTGCTCAACATCCTTAGCCATCCGGGAAATGCAAATCAAAATAACTCTGAGATACCATCTCATTCCTGTCAGAATGGCTAAAATCAAAAACACCAATGACAATTTATGCTGGAGAGGATGTGGTGAAAGGGGCCATTCCTCCATTGCTGGTGGGAGTGCCAACTGGTTCAGCCCCTTTGGAAATCAGTATGGAGATTCCTCAGAAAAATGGGAATAAACCTACCACAAGACCCAGAAACTCCACTCTTAGGCATATATCCAAAAGATGCCCATTCATACAACAAAGATGTCTGTTCCACTATGTTCATAGCAGCTTTATTTGTAATAGCCAGAACTTGGAAGCAACCTAGATGTCCCTCAACCGAAGAGTGGATAGAGAAAATGTGGTACATCTACACAATGGAGTACTATTCAGCAGAAAAAAGTAATGGAATCATGAGATTCGCAGGCAAATGGATGACACTAGAAGAAACCATCCTGAGTGAGGTAACCCAGTCACAAAAAGAGAAACATGGCATGTACTCTCTTATATATGGATTTTAGACATAGATCTGGGGCGAGCCAGCCTACAATCCTATGGCCAGAGAGTCTGGGAAACAGAAACTTCATTTAGTGGCTGATCGAAGAAGAGGCAGACTCCCTTGGTTAAGTACTGAGCTAAACTCAAGAAAGCCAGTAACAGAGAGGGAAGACTGATGATCAAAGGGATTAAGACTGTGCTGGTTTAACCCCCCAGAAACAGCTGACCAGACAAAGGTTAACTCTTGAATCCCAGGCATCAGCCTGGGAATCCAGCATGGGACTGGTCAAGACCCCCTGAATCTGGGTGTCAGTGAGGAGGCCTAGGTAATCTATTGAGCCTTGGGCAGCAGATCAGTACCCATCCCAAGTATACACACGTACTTTGGACTCCCATAGAACAATGTGAGGTGCACTCTCACCCTGAACTCTTGGGGAAGGGTCTAGGCCCTGCTCTATATGAAATGACAGACTATGGACACCCCCATGGAGGGCCTCACCCTCCCTGGGGGAATGAGAGGATAACGGGGTGGGGGGGAGGGCACAGGAGGAGGGGAGGGAAAGGGAGAGGGACCTGGAACTGACTTGTGAAGCAACCTTGTTTCTTATCTAAATTTAAACTGGAAATTAAAATTTAAAAAAAAAGAAAAAAAAAAAGAAGTCGTTTTGGAATAGTTTAATCTTGCCCTAGATTTTATAAAATTCAACAGAACACCAAAAAGTTATTTTTCATTTGGGACCAAAAATTTTATTCATTCCTTTGTTTTCTCTTCTTTATCATACTTCTGTTTAACAATAATCTCTTTTTCATTTGATTTCTTTGCCCATATTGTTTCTGTCACTCTAACAACTTAGCATATGAACATATGGTATTACCACAAGTATTAGGTAATGTATGTTGTGATGGGAAATTCTGAAAATTTAGTGGTTTCACAGATACGTGCATGCACAAAAATGTGCAAGGATGCACACACTTCATGTGCATCTGTGGGAAGCCTGTAGGCACTTCCCTTCAAAAACAGTCACAGCTCTGGTGTCATACTATCTGTGACTCCAGAATGTGTCCATCTTTGGCCCCCAGAGTCACCGCAATGGGAAAATAAAGTCCTCAAGGAGTGTGTAGAAAAATTTCTTTCCTTCATAACCTTTATCTAAAGATTAGCAATGTAAACCTATTCTGTGTGTGTGTGTATTATGTGTGTATGTGTGTAAAGTCTTCTCTGTCCAGTTGAAGTTGTATGGATAGCCCTGATATCGTGAGATACCTACCATAAATCTGAAGTCTAGTCCCAAGAGTTTCACAGTACTTGCTGGTGATGTGTGATATAACACCAGGAATAGTGTGAGGCTGCATGTTACACATTCAGAGCTGAGGGGTACAGTAAAGTCAAGTGATACAACACACGAAAGAGATGTTAGAAACACAGCACTCATTGGAAGTTTGATTTTAAAGTAATTTTGAGGCATTTCATATTCAGAAAACTGACATCATTGTTGAATTTTTTTCAACAATCCTACATTCCTCATATGGAATCACAACTGAAGAAGGAAGAAGGAATAAAGTCTAAAATTAAGGAAATATTGTATCCAAATATCAATAAAGAAAGTAAGTAAACAACCATGCCCACAACTTCCAAGAACTCAGGGCTATGAAAATTAATTCAAACCTAAGAATTCATGGGATAGAATGAAAAACTGATGGAAACCGGTCTCAGAAAATCTATTCAATAGATTTCACAGAAAAGTTCACAAATTTACCAAAAGAAATGAAGGAACTCAAGTGAAATTTTTATGATATCTTTTGTGGGTCCATTTCTGATTGTTTAAAGTACTGGCTATTGTTAGTGCATTAAAGTCACGGTTCTCACTTAAAGGGAATCTGGGATAATTTATTCTGGAGCCAAATATGATGGATCATGGCAAGGGGATGCAGATTCAGATTTCCCAAAGGCCATGTTCTACTGTTTAAGTGGGTGTATAAGGTTTATATTGGTTAAAAAAACAAAGTCATATAGGAAAATATTTACCAAATACATTGGTGGGGACCACAGGTAGGTAGATTATAGCAGTACAGAGGAAAAGGTGTTAGAACTTTAGACATTATCTGATGACAGTCTTAGCTTTGGGTGGATGAAAGCTTCACACCTTTCAAGAGTCCTTTGTAAGACTTTGATAGTTACAGGCTGCTGAGGTCAGGTGCAGGTGTGCATGATAGATAACTTTTAAAGGGATAAAAAAGACCCAAGATTATTTGTCTTTGGCACATAACATTTTAATTCTCCATAATCTTTAAGATTTCTCTTTATAGTATTATTTAAACTTTTATGTGTAAGTATACATATGCATGTCTGCATGAGTACATGCCACATGCATGCAGGATCCTGACAAGTACAGAGGGTGTCAGATCACATGAAACAGAAGTTACAGACAGCTATGAGCTGCTTAACGTGGTATCTGGGAACTGAACCTGGATCCTCTGCAAGAGCATCCAGTGTGCTTTTCACCACTTAGTCGTCTTTCCAGTCTGACTCTCCAAAAGTTTGAAATTTAGTCATTTGGCCCTTGTAGCATCTTTAATATAGGTGTATCTTTGTAGTGTCTTTTTTTCCTTTTAATATTTCTTCTTTGGAGAACCTCAATCCACACTATGGAATTTGACCAGATACTCTGGTAATTTGCCTCTAAGGAGCTATTAAGTGTCACTTAGAAACTGCTCTTACCAAATAGTCCTGACATAGTTTAGGCCATAGGGTAATGAAAAGTGCTATTAAAACTTGGGGGCCAGCCATTGTCCTAAACCCACAGTCACCTCAGATTTCAGGAAGAGTAAGACTGATTGAGAAACACCTTTATGTAAGAGTCCACAACTACCCCCTAAGCTGTGACAGAATTCATGTCTCCACCCAAAATGAGGTCAATTATCAAAGCTGGCAAGGCAGGGCCAGTAGTAGTCACCTCCTGAGAAACAGTTTGTTCCCTCAAGTGATCCCCTCCCATCACCTTCTAGGGAAAGAACTGAGAAACCGATTAAGACTGATTGTGCAACCCTCTTAACACCTGCCACAGATTCCCTCTATTTAGGCATAAAGGTCCTGCCAGTGCCTCAATGAAGGACTTAGGCTCTCCATGTCAGAATAGGCAACAAGTAGGAAAAATGGGAGGAGGCAGACTCTGAGTCAGGTTAAAACTTCAAAAGCTTACATTTCAGCAAAACCATCCCCAGTGTCTCACTGCCTAGTTGAAAATGAACCAGAAGAGCTGCTGAAGATACTTAAGCAGCAAGAAATCATAAAAACAACAACAAAAACAGTTTTCTGTACCTGTTGTACCTTCCTTGCCTAAAACTAACAATACCCAAAAGGTAGACTCACAGTGATGAACGTGGCTATCTATTTGCATTTCAAATATCCAGCCTGAGTTCTGGGATATACAGAGCATTATTCAACTGGTTAAAAATCTTGACCAATAGTAACAATGTGTTTAATTATTTCTTCCTTTACTGGTCAAAGGAGGCACAGCACATTTTTTGCATCCAAGGTTCATAACACCCTGGGCACTATGTAATTTTCATGCCACACTACAGTAAAATCTCAATCATTTCTCTTTTTTTTCTTTTTTTGGGAGGGGTTCTTTTTTCTGTTTTTCCTTGTTTTGCTTTGTTTGTGCTTTTCGAGACAGGGTTTCTATGTATTGTTTTGGAGGCTGTCCTGGAACTCGCTCTGTAGATCAGGCTGGCTTCAAACTCACAGGGATCCACCTGCCTCTGCCTCCTGAGTGCTAGGATTAAAGGCCTAGGCCACCAACCCCTGGCTGTCTTTTATTTTTATTTTTTGAGACAGGGTTTCTCTGTCTAGTCCTGGTGTACTGGGACTCACTCTTTGGGCCAGGCTAACCTAGAAGAGACCTGCCTCTGCTTGAAAAACCCCAAATAAACAAACAAACAAATAAATAGAACTCTCAGTGCACAAAGATGTGATACAGTTGGTTCTTTCTGTCTCCAATCAGCCTACCTTCTTACCAAACAGCCTATTCTTCAACTGAACTCTAATTTCACTTTAATTTTCTTTAGGCTACCGTCTGGGAAGATGTTTTAGGTGAGAAATTTCTAACTTTAGGCCTCCCTTGTTTCTGGGTATACTGAGGTTCCCTTTTATAGTTTCTTAGTTTCATTAGTAAAAGAATCACATAAACAGATTTAAAAAGTAGCATAGGGCAATCATATTAGAATCACCAAGAAGGCATCAAGGTGGCTTCCTCAGGAGGAAGGGGAAGTCCACAAAGACATGTGGCAAAGGAGGATAACCTCAGAAGAAAGGAAAACAAAAGTCTAGAGTACATGAGAAAGCACCCCAGGCTTTGGTCAGCGTACAAAACAAAGAGATAGGAAGAGGTTATCCTTTTTAATAACAGAAATAAATGTATTGCTATGAGTGTGAGCTCCTCAAGCATCTCTTCCAAGGAAAGCACCATGGGGAAGGGCAAGGACCAAGGACGTTATCTGACTAAGGCTGTAATCAGTCCTCCTCTCCTGGTTAGCATATCTTCAGTTGACCATACTCCTGGTCAGGTGATTGACAGGCACAGATAGATTAACTTCTTAAAAAAGGAGTCAACAGCATGTCTCAGGACCACAGGCAGATTTTAGACTTGATTCTTTTGATCAGGAGGTAGAAACTTTGTCTTAATGGGTGCTTTCGTTTACCTTTTGCTGCTGTGATAAAAAAGCATGACAAAACAGATTTGCGGGAGAAAGAGTTGATTTTGGTTTGTGGTTCCAGCGGGCGAGTCCAGAATGGCAAGTGGCAACAGCAGGCTGGCAGATGAAGAAGCAGGGAAAGCACATTTTCAACCTTTTGCAGAAAGCAGAGTAAGAAACGGGGAGGAGCTATAAACTATCAAAGCCTGTCCCCAGTGATGTACTTTCCCCGTGAGGCCATACCTCCCAAAGGTTAACATATCAAACAGTGCCACCAACTAGACACTAAGTATTCAACCATCTGATCTGCTCTCACATGGGACATTTCTCATTAAATCCACTACAAGAGACATCATAAATAAAAAATAAAAGGCCTCTAAGACTACTCTAATGCCCTCATCCAATGAATGGGCTGATTTTCCAACTCTTCAGTGACAACTGAACCCCTTTATCTGTCCCTTTTCCAAATGTGTCACACTGATTCATTCTCCTTTCTGTGCTCCACACTGTTACTGCCTCTTTAATCAGTATCTAGAGAAGCAGAGCTAAGGCTCGCCCAGGTGCACTTGTGGAATAGGGGTTTTAGCATAAACCTTTGTAAGTAGGAAGGACCATTTCCAAATTACTTATGATGTGATGGTATGGTGTTAGCATGGAGCTTCCATGCTTTAGAGCCATCGTGACTACGGTTGCTGAAACTCCTGTTACGTAGGACAGTATTATGAGACTTTTCCTGTTGTCTGTGAGTTTGAGCCAGGCTTCAAAGATGAGGACAAGGCATGACAAGAACCCTTGAAGTGAATGATTTAAGATAAAGAATGGGGTGCTTGTCAGCTTTCCAGAAACATAGACGCTGATGCACACCTGGATAGGCACTTCACTCTGGTCTATCTCAGCAGTGGATGACGCTGGGGACTGGGTGATCTCTGGGGCATGAGGGAATGACTGCTGGGACACTGGGGATCGGTTCTTTTCTAGACGAGTCAAAGTCTAGTGCTGAGGCTGCCTGACAATCAGATCAAAGATTGCAGCTGCTAGGGGAGGGATCAATCCTTGCAGAAATGGGACTGTTTCCCAAAGCTGGAGGCAACAGCCTTGGAGTCTGGCCAGGTAGGAGTCATCAGGAAAGAACTCAGCCCAGGAGCACCAGGAATACAGCTGGGGCAAGACCTGAGTGGCCATTGTAAAGTAGATGCAACAGTCCAATGTCTGTGTTAGGAACCAGAACAGTGCTGTAGCTAGGGGGAGGGAGAGAAGAATGGGGAGTTACCAAGTCCAGCCCTGGATAGACTGTTTGGTAACTTGCCCTGACAGAAGGCCCACATTCATTATTGCAAGAGCACCAGTCCCTTAAGGACTTGTCCTTTTCCTATCATTCTTTTCTTTTTTCAGACAGTTTCTCCGTGTAACAGCCTTAGCTGTCCCAGAACTTGTTTTACAGACCAGGGTGGCCTCGAACTCACAGAGATCCACCTGCTTCTGCTTCCCAGGTGCTGGAATTAAAGTGTTTGCCACCACTGTCCAGTCTTTACCATCATTCTTGCATCCAGCAGCAACACAAAGGGAGGAGGAGGGGAGGAGCAAGTAGGGCAGGGGATGTAGTCAGATTGCCTGTCTTCTTTGACAAACTATAGACAGCATGGTGACTTGGGACCTGGAGAACCTTTGTAAAATTGGAATTATGGCATTTGATAGGAGCAATAGTTCAACAACACCATATGAAACTATGCTAATATACAAGAGGCACTCAAAGGTTGTAGTCTATGTCCACTGAAATGGGAAGAACCAAAGAGAGGACCCCAAAAGGCAGGTTTGTAGAGTGGGTGAACAGAGGGGCAGTTGTTTTCAGCGTGCGCCAAACCGAATCTAGCTATCTTTATTAACTCCCTTCAGTTGTTGCAGCAATCCTTCATGTCCAAACACAGGCTCACTCTTCACAAGCTATATACAAAGCTGATGATAAGAGCAACCCCATCATGAGTTCATGGGTCCCAGCAGTCCCAATGAGAGACAAAGGGTCAGGGAGAAAATATGTAATCAAGGTGACATGTTGAGGGAAGTCGATAAAAAGGTCCTGTGACTTCAAGTCCGTCTTTAGAACACTGGCATGAAATATAGTGGGGTAAAGGGCAAGAGGTGTGTGTAACTAAACAGTCTTGGCCATGGTGTGGTCTACTGGCCTTATTGTGCTTCCTCAGAGTGCTCGCAGAGGTCCTTATTTCGTGAGTGGATAAGTTGGCTCTCAGAAGATAACTCTCACTCATGATGCAGCCACTTGGTCCTGGATACTTGCCCTCATCTAGGCTCTATTCTCTCTTTCTGCCGCTCCTGGGATCCAAGGTTTAGGACAAAGACTAAATACAAAACTCCCTGTCTTGCTTTTGGCTGCCTTATGATCAGTGCTTTATAAGAAAGAAGTTTCTCAGTGGCTCTTCTAGTGGGATACTGAATTTTGTTTCTGTCTTTTCTGTTCCATTGAAATAAAAGATATAATCAACTTTATTAGCTTTGTGAGAACATTAATGTATCAGTGACTCTTCTCATTTCTTTAACAAAATATCTGACAAAATCAGCTTCTAGGGGGAAGGGTTTACTTGGACACACAGTTTTAGGGTACAGAAGATCATAATGCAGAAGGTAGAGAAGTAGGAGTGTAGAATGGCTGGTCAGCTCTTCTCACAATGAGGGATCAACATGCGAATGCTGGTGCTCCATTCACTGCCTCCTTTTTATTCAGTCCTAATCTATAGCCTAAGGCATGGTATTGATCAGGGGCAAAGTGGTTCTTCCCTGCTCACTTTCTGGACATATCCTTGTCATTGACACATGCAGAGGTGTGTTCACAATGACTGTAAAGTTGGCAGTGAAGATTGACTATCACAATCTTTTTTATTTATTGATGTATGGCTGGAGAATTTGTCTTATTTCCTCTCTTCAACTACCTAATTCATCACTGACTATTTCTGGCTGGCGACTTCTCTATTCACAGCCTGGTCAACTAAGAGGCAGCGAGAAATACTAATATCATAAAACAGATATCTTTAAAAAGTAAATAGATGCCGGGTGATGGTGGCGTACGCCTTTAATCCCAGCACTTGGGAGGCAGAGGCAGGGGGATCACTGTGAGTTCGAGGCCAGCCTGGTCTACAAGAGCTAGTTCCAGGACAGCCTCCAAAGGCACAGAGAAACTCTGTCTTGAAAAACCAAAAAAAAAAAAAAAAAAAAAAAGTAAATAGATCTGGGTCCTAGACTAGCTACTGGCAGGGTGATTTTCAATTTCTTAGACCTACCTCTTCTAGGTACCTCTGCCCTTTAAGTATGATAGTGTGGAAGGGACAAAGATTGCCAAAGGCCAGAAGCTTGCTGGTAAGGGAGGGTAAGAACAAAGAAGCAGGCAGATCAAGGAAATAAACAGTACATGTGGTGACCTTTGAATTGAACAGAGGTCCTTGCCTTCTTGTAAAAGACAATTAGCATAAATTTCCAACATCCAGTTTTGGTTTTACAGCTAATTAGAGAGAATACAATAAAGACTTTATTTATGATTCTGTGTGCTTGTAGTTTTTTTTCCCTAAGAATATCCACATTTTTCTGTATAATTAATTATGAATGTGGGTTCTCAATAGATCAACCAAAAGCTCCATATTGTCTTCACTTTAGTTCTGAATAGTCAAGTGTAAGGCATCCACACAGTCAGTGCTTGCTGAGCAGATAAATTTAACATGGCTAATCCTTTCAGAAAAAGCAAAACCCCTGGTGGCTAATCTACAGCACTACCTACATTCCTCCTGAAGCCATGACAGTCACAATAGGAAATGCCATTTTGAAAAGAAGAATTACATTGTGATCCGTATAAATCTTGCATGTGTAGTAGCAATTATACTTGTCTTCTGAATACCTTTCAGTCAATAAAGAGGGAAATGTGGGACAAAGAATTTATTAGTGATGTTTTAAATATGTGAACTCATTGCATTCTATTTTATTGAGTTCTTAATATTCCTTATGATAATTAATAATCTGTTAAGGAATACTTGAAAAAAAATTAAATAATATCTTGTTTACCTACATTGTCACATATATGGCAATGGCTCATATGATTGCGTCATGAGGACAGTTTCCTATCTAGACATGATTAGATTATGGAAATATGAATGTTAATTGCCACTCAACATGTGACTCAATGCCAAAAACTTCCATGCAAACATGTTAAATCTTTCCTTGTTCATGTTTGTACAGTCTAACATTTGGTGAAACTCACCTGATCACTTTAAATATATGTCTCCCCTAGAACTATGACCATAAACTAAGATAACTAAATTTGGCTTTAACAAACATTTATTTAAAAGTATTTTGTAACCTGGGATGGCCTCAAACAAAGCAGTCTTTCTGTCTTAGACCCCAGAATTTGGGAATACAAGCATGAGCCCACATGCCCAGATGGTTTTCTCTATTCTAAGCCATTCTCAAATTTGTACATGTGATAACACATTTATCAACTTAGCAAATGTTTCTGGAAGGGCTACTGTATCTTATGCCTGATTTGGGGAGACAACTACTACTATCTTACAAGTTTGACAACTACAGTTGTTACTAGAGTTTGGATCTGATGTTCATGTACTAGAAGTGTGGTCCTCTGTGTGGTGCTGTTTTGAGGTGGTGCAGCTCCTGAGGCATCAGGGAGAGGGAAATCATTCAGTCATTGGAGCATGTCCTAAGGGGACTATTAGGACACAAGCTCCTTTCTTGCTACATTCTCAGCCTGAGATAAATAGGTTCTAACACAGACTTGAATGCATGTTCTCAGAGAACAGGATCCATGCAGTGACCAACATCTCACTTTTACTTTTTCTATATGATACTGTATACTCTGGTCACTGTAAGGATACAGGCAGAAAGAAAATGAAATGCATAAAAATTGAGGAGAATTTTCGTTATTTGTAACAAGTATGTTTCACAGGGCTTCTATAACAGAGAACTCACAACAGAAAAAATTTCTGAGGCTGGTGGTCCAAAGTAAAAATGTTGAGGAAGCCAAGAGCTTTCTGAGGTTTCTAGGGGAAGTGGGGCTCTTTCCAGATCCTGGTAATGGAAATCAGGGCAAGAACCTTGCGGGGAGGAACTAAAATAGCTTGCTCCCTCTGGCTTGTTCTACTTGCTTTTTTATATAACCAAAGCCCACCTAGTCAGGAATGGTGCTGTCAGTAATGGCTTGGAGCCTCCCAAATCAGTCATCAGTTGTGAAACTTCCCAACAGACTTGCCCACAGGGCAATTTAATGGAGGCAATTACTCAATAGATGTTCTCTCTTGCCAGGTCTAGTTTGTGTAGTTCACAATAAAAACTAAGCAGTATAAATAGCAACTGAGGCAGGGCCAGTATTTGTAACCAGATTTCTAAATGATCACCCAGAAGTATGATGAACATCCATGGCTTCACATATAAAGCACAGCACACTGAGGAGAACACATCCTTAACATGTAATCCCCCCCAAAAAAATGGCTGGAGGTAAGAACAACCTTCTCAGCTTGAATCAGAAGTGCTGCCCAGAGGTGTGAATACCATCTGTGGCCCAATATCCTACAGGGATGCTTAGGGCTTTGATAGGCATCTGGGAGTCCAGGATAGAATGCTGAGCTACTCAGGCTGGAACCAACAAGAGGTTGGACTCTTCATACGTTATCCCTGCAGCCATCTCATTCCTTCACATGTACCTGTCTTCCTCTGTTCTTGTCCTCTCTCTGCTTCTTTCTTTTCTACTTCCTACCCATGTTTTCCCCTTTTCATAGGTTTACCCTAAGGGCATAGAACAGCCTTGTTGGTGAGCTCTCTGTGTCTCAGCTCTCTGAGGGCTGTTTTAGATTATTTGGTTCTATTTATTTTTGTTTTTCTTTTCATTCTATGTTTAGTCAAAACTTCCTTCATGTCCCTACTCTTCCTTCAATTTACATTCCTACTTCCCCTATTTCAACTACTTCAACTCAAGAGTAATCACTGATATTACTCTGTCTCTTTGCCTTTCCATTCATTCTCCATGGTTGTAATATATCTTTGCACACAGTGCTATCAGTGTTTCTATTTCCTAAAGCAATTGGCCCTCAATTACTTGCGTATAGGAGGCATTTATACCAAACATAAAGTCTTGTGTTTTATTAGACTATATTGCATTTTTATAGTAGACCTACCCTTTGATAGTGGTTATTTTTTTGCTGACAGTATTCTACTCTCAGATGATTACTGGAATCAAGCCTGGTGTCCCAAAGAATTTCTAGTCTAGCAGGACAAAAACAAACAACCAAAACCAAAACATCAATGATAACAAAAAATCCTGACACTTTAGCCCAATAACATCTTGAACGGTTTTGAACACTGTATCACTTCCACTGAAAGAATAATTGTAGTTTAAAATTAAATAAAAAAAACAACAAACTTCACTGAATGATGTAACCTGAGAGGCACAAGTCCTAACACAAAAACACAAGAATCATGAAAAAAAAGGCAATACAAATCCTCAAATTCCATATTAATGGTCTCTAATAAAAATGAAGTAGATGAAATCAAATCCCAGAAAAAGAGTCCAAAAGAGTGATTGTGAGTATGTTCAAACAAAGAGGATACAAATAAAAGAATGAATTACAAGGGAACACAATAAGCAACTGAATAAAATAAAGAGGTCAAAAGGGATATGAAAGGGTCATTCAATAAAGCAGTTGAAATATTGAAGATCAATGAAACTTAAATACTGTAAAAAAAAAAAAACCTTTGTGAGATGTTTCACAAATAAAATGGATCCAGGGGATGACAGAACATAAAGTTTGAGGACAAGGTAGAAGATCAGAAGACTCCAGTAATGAAAAAGATAAATTAATATGAAATTATGATTAGAGCATTTCAGATCTATGAGACACTATGAAAAACGTATATGAATTGTGGACATGGAATTTAGAAAAGAATTTCATGTGAAAATCATAGGAAATATTATCAGAAAATGCTCTGCCTCTAGGGAAAGAAAGGAGATGCCCATTTGACTATAGGAAGTCTTTTGAACACACAACAGACAAGATTAGAAATGAGTCTCATAGTGAAAACACTAACCATGAGGCTGGAGAGATGGGTCAGTTGTTAAGAATAGAGAACAATTGTCTATAACTCTGGTTCCAGGAGAATGGAAATCTGCTGGCCTAAAATCATACACGCACGCACACACACACACACACACACACACACACACACACACACAAACACCACACACACATGCCTTTGACAAAACCCAACACCCCTTCATTATAAAGGTCTTGGAGAGATCATGGATAACTGGAACATAACTAAATATAATAAAAGCTATATACAGTAAACCAACAGCCAACATCAAACTAAACGGAAAGGAACTCAATGTGATTCCTCTAAAATCAGGAACAAGCCAAGGCTGTCCACTATCTCCATATCTCTTCAATATTGTATTTGAAGTTCTAGCTAGAGCAATGAGACAACAAAAGGAGATCAAGGGGATGCAAATTGGAAAAGAAGAGGTTAGACTTTCACTATTTGCAGATGATATGATAGTTTACATAAGTGACCCAAACAACTCTACAAGGGAACACCTACAGCTGGTAAACACCTTCAGAAAAGTGACAGGATACAAGATGACCTGCATAGCAAGAACTTTGAGTCTTTAAAGAAAGAAATTAAAGAAGATACCGGAAAATGGAAAGATCTCCCATGCTCTTGAATAGGTAGGATCAACATAGTAAAAATGGCAGTCTTGCCAAAAAAATATAAAGATTCAATGCAATCCCTATCAAAATCCCAGCACAATTCTTCACAGACCTTGAAAGAACAATTCTCAACTTTATATGGAAAAAACAAAAAAAACAGGATACTCAAAACAATCCTGTACAATAAAGGAACATCAGAGCATCACCATCCCTGACTTCAAGCTCTATTATAGAGCTTTAGTCCTGAAAATAGCTTGGTATTGGCACAAAAATAGGCAGACTAATGGAATCAAATTGTAAACCCTGATATGGACCCACTTACATACTAACACCTGTTTTTTGACAAAGAAGCTAAAATTGTACAGTGGAAAAAAGAAAGCATCTTCAACAAATGGTGCTGGATAACTGGATGCTGGCATGTAGAAGACTGCAGATAGATCCATGTCTATCTCCATGCACAAAACTTAAGTCCAAATGGATCAAAGACCTCAACATAAATCCAGCTACACTGAACCTCTTAGAAAAGAAAGAAGGTGATACCCTCGAAGGAATTGGTACAGGAGACTGCTTCCTGAACATAATACCAGTAGCACAGACACTGAGATAAACAATTAATAAATGGGACCTCCTGAAACTGAGAAACTTCTGTAAGGCAAAGGACACAGTCATCAAGACATTATGGCAGTCCACAGAATGGGAAAAGGTATTCCCCAACCCCACGCCTGATTTCCAAAATATACAAAGAATTCAAGAAGCTAGTCACCAAAACACCAAATAATTCAACTAAAAAGTGGAGTACAGAACTAAATAGAGAATTCTCAATAGAGGAATCTAAAATGGCTGAAAGACACTTAAGAAAGTGCTCAAAATCCTTAGCCATTAGGTAAATGCAAATTAAAACAATTCTGAGATACCATTTCACTCCTGTCAGAATGGCCGAAATCAAAAACACCAATGACAGTTTATGCTGGAGAATTTGTGGGGAAGGGGAACACTCCTCCACTGCTGGTGGAAGCACAAACTCATATATCCACTTTGCAAATCAGTATGTCTGTTCTTTAGGAAAATGGAATCAGTTTACCACAAGATTCAGCAATTCCTCTCTTAGGCATATACCCAAAAGATGCACATTCATACAGCAAGGGCAACTTTTCAGCCATGTTCATAGCAGCATTATTTGTAATAGCCACATCCTGGAAGCAGCCTAAATGCCCCTCAACTGAAGAATGGATGGAGAATATGTGATACATTTACACAATGGAGTACTACTCGTTGGAGAAAAAAATGGAATCTGGAAATTCAAAGGCAAGTGGATGGAACTAGAAGAAACCATCCTGAATGAGGTAAGACAGTCACAAAAGAGACAAACATGGTATGTACTCACTCATTTATGGATTTTAGACATAGGGCAATGGAGTAGCATCCTACAATCCACACAACCAGAGAGGCAAGTATACAAGGAGGACCCTAAGAGAGAGACATACATGTTATTCCAGAGAAGGGAAAAGGGACAAGATCTCCTGAAGTAATTGGGAGCATGGGTGGGAGGGGAGAAGTTGTTAGGAGAAAGAGAAGGGGAGAAGAGGAGGGGAAAGGAGGACATGAGAGAGCAGGATTATTGAGTCAGGGAAATAATAAAGAAGAGCAAGAAAAGAGATACCATAATGGAGGGAGCCATTATAGGTTTAAAGGAAAACCTGGCACTAGGAAAATGTCCAGAGATCTACAAGGTTGACGCCAACTAACATTCTAAGCAATAGTGGTGGTACTACCTTAAATACCCCTCTCTGATAATGAGATTGATTATTACCTTATATGCCATCCTAGAGCCTTCATCCAGTAGCTGATGGAAGCAGAAGCAAACACCCACAGCTAAACACTGAGCCGAACTCTCGAATCCAGTTGTAGAGGGGAAGGAGTGATGAGCAAAGGAGTCAAGACCAGGCTGGAGACACTCACAGAAACAGCTTACCTGAACACGTGGGAGCTCATGGTCCCCAGACTGATAGCTGTAAAACCAGTACAGGACTGTTCCAGACCTGCTGAAGGAGGATGTCAGTTTGGAGGTCTGGTTAATCTATGGGGCCTCTGGTAGTGGATTAGTATTTATCCCAAATGGATTTTGGGAGCTCACTCCACATAGATGGATGCTCTCACAGCCCAGACACATGGAGGAGGGTCTAGGCCCTGCTCCAAATGATATGATAGACTTTGAAGATTTCCCTATGGAAGGCCTCATCCTCTCTGGGCAGCAGAAAGGGGATGGGATAGGAGGTTGGTTGGGGGCAGGGCAGGTGGGGAGCGAGAGGGAACTGGGATTGACATGTAAAAGAAGCTTGTTTCTAATTTAAATTAAAAATGGGGAGGAATATTTTTAAGAACTAGATACAGAGAACAAAGAGTTTTCAGTGGCCAGAAAGCATGTGGAAAGAATACAAATTTTGACAATCATTAACTCTAGTGACACTAATTAAAATCACAATACTTTGGATATATATAGTTAAAAATTGCTGACATTATCAGTTGTAGGACAGGTAGAAATCTTACAAAATGTCAATATGTGTTAAGAGAAGCTTTTTCTTTTGCTAGCCGCTTTGGTTTATCCCCCGCCAGTCGCCTGGGCTCTGCCGCGCCAGCCTGGTTCTAGATCCGCATGAGTCCCAAATAAACACACAGGAGGCTATATTAATTATGAAGCTGTTGGCCTTGTTTGTCTCTTACTGGCTAGCTCTGCCTTAAGTAATTACCCCATAATTGTTAATCTAAGTATGTTTCTTACTGGAGAATAGTTCCCGGCATCCTACCCCCATGGCGTCACATGTTGACTCTCTTGTGTTTCCCCTTCCCAGAATCCTCCTCGACTCCTAGTCCCTCCTATCTAGGTTTTCTAGTGGCCAGACAGTACTTTATTGACAAATGCACAGGCAAATAACAGGACTTTCCCAACAAATATGAATGTAAAATGTCACAAATCTGATGACACTAACTTAAGGATGTATTTTATTTTATGGGGATTAATGTTGATGTCTTCCACAGAAGCCACCAGATCCTTCAGATCTGGAGTAGCACATGGCTATGACCCACCATGTAGGTCCTGGGAGCTGAACCTGGGTCCTCTGCAAGAGCAGCAAGTCCTCTTAGCTGCAGAGCCACTTTCTCAACCTCAGAAAATGAATACAAATTAAAGTGCATGTGTACCACACATTGTATTCAAAGATTTGCAAATAAGACAAATTTTCAAGGTGTTTACATTAAAAGGTGATAGGAATCCTGGAACTTGTCAAAACATGCATCACTGCATGAGTGACATAGATTGATAAAGTAATTATCATCAACTTCTAAGAAGGAATAAGTTACTACTTCAGTAAGTTATTTGAAAGGAAGAATCCAAGCCACAGACAAAGGCTGTAAACAACTGAAGATATACTGTGATTTTCTTCTTCTCTATCATTCTGACAGTGCCAGCTTTTTAGTAGTGATGGAAAACAGGAATGTCATCAACAGGACTAGGGTAGAGAGGGGAAAGGGCAGAAATACAAAGAATGATGAAAATGTTCTATCTTCTCAGTGTGTACATCTGATAAAACACCAAAAGGTACCCTTTAGACTCAAGCATTTACTTGAATAGGAATGAAAATTAGAAGAATGTTTGGAGATAGTGTCTCCTTATGTATCCGAGGTTGGTCTGAAGCTCACAATCCTCCTGCCTTATCCTGCAAACCTGCATTTCCACACCTGAATGAATATTTTTAAAATCAAATTTGTAATTTACTTTTCAACTCTTTCCATGTAGTTTTTCTCTAACAACGCTTTGCCTATGAGATTTTCAAGTTTACCTCGGTTTCTTTTCCTTTCTCTTTCTCCTTACTCTGCTGTCTCCAAGGGTCTAGCACATTAATTGATATTTATAGTTAATAGTGTTTTTAAATAGAGTGCTTAAAGAACAAGGAATGCAGCTCAATGATAGAGTGATTGGCCTGGGTTTGAGCCCCAGAACGCCCCCTCCCATCCTGAAACACCTGCCACACACAGTGGGGAGGAGAGCAGAGAGAGAAAGAGATACAGAGACTCACATGCAGAGAAAGAGAAGAGAAGGAAGGGAACTGAGGGGAGGGGAGGGGAGGGAGGGGAAGGGAAGGGAAGGGAAGGGAAGGGAAGAGAAGAGAAGGGAAGGGAAGAGAAGAGAAGAGATTGAGAGTAAAATTGAAGCCTCACAGCACATTCTGACTCACTACCTGAAAAAAAATAGCTTTTACTAAGTTAAAAGGCTGGGAGAGTGTGGAATCAGCAAAGTGCTTTGCATACAGGCAGGAGGACTTGAGTTTTGATGCCCTGCACCCACGTGAAACAGCAGGGCTAGGAGAACCAAGACGCACAGATCCCTAAAACTCAATGGCCAGCAAGTCTTAGTCAGTGAGCTTCAAGTTCAGGGAGAGATCCTGCCTCGACAGAGAGACAGACAGACAGACAGACAGACAGACAGACACACACACACACACACACACACACACACACACACACACAAAAGGATGGAAGGATTGATAGATAGTTGAAAGTGACTGAAGAAGATGCTTGATGTAGTCCTCTGGCTCCCATATGCATGTGCCCTTATGGACTCATGTAACCATACATGTGCACTCATGCAAAAAGCATGTACAAAAACATATAACACACACACTCACACACGCACACACCAAAATACAAGTGAATAATGGTACAACAATGGTACTTTTAGCTGAGCAAATGTATTACTAAATTTCTTTATCTGTCCTTTCATTCTCAAAATCATTTTGTACACTAAACTACATCTTACTTATCCCAGCTCCTCTCTATAACTCTTCTGTGTCACAGCTGGTGGCAAACATTGAGTGAATGTTGAAGTTAACGATACAAGCTAGACCTGTTTTCTTTCTTTCATTTTTTTCTTTTCTCAAAACCAGTTACTTAATAATGACCTGGGAATTTTCAGAAAAAGATGAAAATTTTATTTTACTGCTCCTGACAATCAAATTTATTTATATCTTTGTTATAAGCTGCCTTCCTTGAAAAGAAGAAGAATGGAGAACAAATGAAGTTAAATAAAGTGTTGCCTACTTCTCAACAACTTGAATGTAGGTAGACGGTAATGTTTTAAATTTGTGAATGCTTGATCTTTCCTCTCCTCTTAAAATATGCATACCAGTAACCATGGTAACAGATGTAACGCCTCCTCTATGTGCCTCCTGGTGTTATCAATGTGAATAACTAACTGCACAGTATTAGAATCACAGAAAATCAAGAACAAATTCACAACCACACGTAGTGAGAAAAGTTTTAATAGCTGTAGCACTCTTAATTTATATTTAATCTATGCAATATTAACATTTATTATTATATAGTTATGCAATGATACTGCAAGTAGTTATTCTGTTACGGATAACTTCTAACTAAAAACATTAATATTAATGCTACATAATTTGCATGCACATGGCAGAATAGACAGAGTTTTCAATCCATTACTATTTTATCCTGCTCTATGAAGTTTAAACAACATGGCCATGCTAGCAACAGCACAACCAAAGCAGAAACTGACCACTGACATTTTATAACACTTATGTACACACACATGCACACACATGCATGCATATGTGCATGCACACACACATTAATAACGTGACTTCTAACTTTTTAAACACTGAGACTAATAACAGAGTTCTCTCTATAAATGGATGTTCTGGTGAAATCCAATCTTCCTAATTTTGACCTCACTTCTATTCTCTTAGACTTCATGTGTTTTAATTTTTTTCATTCCCAGATAAGTTTCTTTTTAAACCAATGTTAATGTTTTCAAATTTGCATTTATATTTCCCAAGCATAGGCTTGATAATCTCTAGCCATTTGCCCTCTACAAGGAAACCCATGAAGGCTTATCTGTCTATTAGTATTCTATCATCTCCTCATCGATCATCTGTCTTACTATCTCTATGTCAGTCATCTATCAATCTAAACAGAGAAAGAGAACAAAGAGAAAGAGTTTGGTCGAAAACAAAACAATTGTAGAGGGAACTGGAAAATGAAAACACAGCTAGCTATACTTCATTTTCCTAGTTATAAAAGGTCACGACCAGAGAAATAAGTTAGTATGCTTGTCTGTTTGTTGGTTTGCTCTCTTCTTTCTTCTGTTATCTGAAGAAACAATGCATATTTCTGTTATTGAATATATTCTATTGTATGATGGTGCCCTGTAACAAATTCATATTCTGGACCAACAACTGAGGTATTTTAAAACATTTTCACACCTTTCAAAACTAAATTACAAATGAAAATTCACTCCTGCTTTCATAAACCCGTGTGACCTTTCTCCTCTAATCTTTGCTTGGTCACTTTTGCAGGCACAGTTAGGTGGAGCAGTGATCGAATACGCCACACCCACACATGAGTTGCAAATGAATCGTTTAAGTATATAGCATGTCTGGATAAACCTTTAGAGGGATTTAAACAATCCTGAACAGGTTTTAAAATTCTGACATTAAGTAGAATCAATATTTATGAATTTGAAATAACACACATAATTATATTACATCATTAAGACAATTTGTTGTCACTATGCTATTGATAAATTTATTTCTTAGAATTAAGTACCAGTACATATGCATTTTTGATTGGTGCTTGATAGAGAATAAAAGAAGTCATATTTTATTCATTCTATGGTTGTTTGTCTTTTATGCTACTAACCCAGAGCTTAAGCATAAACTTTTGTAGTAAATTAGGTTTCCCAAAGCACATAAAATTCAAATGAATTATTGTTTAGTTAACTTATTATAGAGATGACAATTTATAAAATCATAACCTCCCACATCTTATAGAACTTGGTGAGACTTAAAATACTTTCTATTCAAACAGCAGCAGTTTAACTTTTATTTAATAAGCAAATGCATTCACATTTTAACTTTGCATACTCACATACAAGGTTAAAATAAAAATTCCATTCACCATCTTCTTATTCAGAAGCAAACATGCTTTCTTACAAGGTATTTGCCAAAATAATGACATCTTAGATGAAATGGCTTGCTTATTAAGTAGACAGACTCTTGTAAACCATATGTTGTGTACAATTTTTCTATCAGAAAGAGTTAACTCTATCTAAACCAGTCAGACAATATGGGCCCTGGCTGTTTGCCAGGCCTTAGAAACAGCCCAGTGATGTTGGAATGGAATTTAGCACCATATTTGCAAAAAGACATACGCATTGTCACTTCCATTTATCTGTGAGCTTTTCACTTAGATGTAGGTGTGAACCTGGGGAATCACACAGTTTGACTGCTGTTTTCTGTAATTTAGCGCTTCCTTTCCTGGATCCCAGCTTTGACTGACAGCCAAGCAAGAAAATGAACTCCACGTGCTCCAGTCACCCTCAGAATGTCAGAAGTGGATGGCTTTCCATCTTCGTTTCTTCCTAAACATGAGCATGGGTGCATCTGCATCTGTTACTTTATGTTTTTTGAAATTCCCCTCAGCAAGTACTAAAATGTGTGCTAAACACGTGTGACGACGTGAGGCAAGCTACTGCTCCCAACACAGGGAGGGCTATGTGGTGAAACATGTGTTGGAACACACGTGGCTACCAGAGAGAAATCAAAAAGTAAGATACAACATGTCTTCCATCAAAAGTTTGTGAGTAATACCCAGGAATATATGTCAATAAAGCTAGAAAATAAATTCATTAATACTGGGTGTGGCAAGGCTACAGATTTGTTCTGCAAAGCTTTTAGAAGATGAGAGACACTGACTGACTCTGGTATTGTTGTGATGTGTGAAAACCGACAGAACATAGGACAAAGTTTCTTTGGTTAAGCAAATGTATTCGTCTTTTCGTGACTTTAATTCCACAGATCATAAAATTAGCTATCAAATTAGCAATAACCTTAAGAGGGATAAGAAAAGAAATGGCTTCTGAGTAGCCTACTAATTAATTGAGATGTCTTGCATTCAGTCTCATAGGTAATAAAATAGACAGTGTTTTCTCATAATTCCAAAATACAGCTATACAACTGTTTGTATAGACTGCGTGTTTAAAACATGTGCAGCTCATCACTAAAGACTTTTCCTACCTTGTCCTGTTTAAGCCTACAGACTCAGAAAAAGATTCCTTTGTGATTTATATGTAATGATGACACAGTAGATGGTGGGAATTTTAGATTTCTGTCCGTGTTTCCTCAACTAGTTAAATGCTCATCCTGATTTTCTTGGAATATGTAAGTATCCTCTATTAGGATAAAAAGAGTGAATTAAGGGATACATGCATGGAAGTTAGAGTTAACCTTTAAAAAGCACTGGAAAATATTAGCTCAAACCCCCAGCTGGGCTACAGCTTAGCACCTGTGAGTTCTTGAGAGTTATTGAGTAATGCTAAGAGATACAACCACTCAGGAGCACACTGACATCTTTAGGAGATCACTACAGTTTTATACTGTAGATACTGTATTTTTTTGTTGTTGATGACAAACACACAGGAAATTCTCATAACAGTGGCTTTTATATAGGAAGATTTAGTTCTTACTAGTAAGTGCTATGTGTTAAGTACTGGGAAGAGACTATAAAGGCCAAACAGCATAATACCTAATAACAGTATCTACAACTGTGGAGAGAGCATAAGAGAAAATGTAAAACCCACTGAGAATAATATGAGCACACACAGTATACTGTGTCTGGAAACTGTAAGGCTCAGGGAGCTGGAGACTTGGCACATAAAGACAAACAGATCAATGATCAGAGATGGAATAGCTTTGATCTTACAGGCAAGGTGGCCAGAAACCTTTCACACAGGGGATCTAGATCTAACTAGATCAAGCTGGCACTCTATCGACTGGCTGTGTGAAAGAGCACACCAAGCAGCAAGCAGGTGGGAGGCCTCTGTGCAGGGAGCAGATAATTAGAGCAGACAGGGGTTAGACTCGAGGTGGAGACTAAAGCAAATGCAGAGCGATTGGCTGGACAGACTCAGAGAGAGCAGTTGAAGGCTTCAATAATGTACTTTTACTTACATTGTAACTTCTTGGGTCCAACTGCTTGCTATTAATGTTCCCCATAGATAGCTATTTTCATAAAGTCTGTGATAATCTCGGTGGCAACAGCAAACATGTCTCTCTCTTGTAACTCTCACTTTCATAAATAATCAAGTCATCACAGCAACTGCTCTTCACAGAACAGTCCTCCAGAATGCATTTGAATTTAACCCATGTGCTTCCTTCATTCCAGCTGTCAAAGTGGGGGGTTTTATTGCGAAGAAATGAACATTAGCGTTTTGTCTTTAGCATTGTTTCAGAAGATTCATCTCTTACTTCTCGTCCCACTCAAGATACTGACATTTTCATCAGCTGGATACCTGCTTCCTTTTATGTCTGGGTCATTATCCTTTTGATAGGAGGCAAAATCAGGATAGTTTATATTTTGAGGCAACAGAATTTGAAGTTACCTACTTATGACTAGAATTATGAAGAGGTATAAAATAAACACCAAATGCTTAAAATAAAGGCATGCTTACTAAATTTGAAACATTTTTCCTGAGGCGCTGTATATTTTCCACTGAGGAGAAGTTTTGGGAGCGTGATGAGAAAATACTTAACCATGCCTGCTCTAGAACCACTTCAAAGCCTTTCTGCCTTCAATACTTAAACACCCTGTGACCTAGGTTGCACAATTTCTCGGTGGTTCAGTGTCCTCAGGGAATGTGGAATGACACCACAGGGAGATGCCATCTCACACCTTTGGGATGGCTCTTATCAGAAAGAGGGATGATAAAATGGGGTCCTGTGGATGTGAGGAAAGGGGAGACTTACACTGCTAACAGGAATGTGAACTATGGAAAAATAAAGAAGCCTCCAACAAAGTAGAATTTCCATTTGACCCAACAGTACTGCTATGGCTATTTTACCCAAAAGAATTGAAATCAACTTGTCAAAGGGATGCCAAGACATCCATGTTCATCATAGCACAGTACCCAAATGATGGAAGCAGCCCAAGGGCACCTAAGCAAAAAGCACACAAAGAAAATGGGACATATATGCTCAATTAAATAGTTTTTAGCCTTTATGATGTTAATACTTCTAAACTTCTATGAAAGTGACTTCACATGTTCTTATCATGAAAAGGTTAAATATTTGAAAGTAATCTGTTAGCTAAGCAGCTTGATTTACCTACTATACATAGTATTCGTAAGTCATGACATCACTTTGAGCTCTCCAAACTTATACAAGATATGTTATCAATTTATATGAAAGAAAGACTTTAAGAGCCAGGATGGAACTCAGGGGAAGACTGTGTGCCTATCATGAAAGAGTCTCAGGTATGGCCCCCAGCATCACAAAAGCAAGTAAATAAGTGACTAGACAAAGACACAATAAAGTGACACTAACTTTATATGATACAAAATGAAAATAGGCAGTGCACCTTGGCTTCATGCCAGGCACAGTGAATTTTTTTGTACCAGACTAACTTGGCCTTGAGGCGTGAGAAGTTTCTGTCTCTTAGCAGTGCTGACAGAGCTGAATGCAGTTGTACACCATGATAATAATCTTTAGACAGAAGTCTAAGCAAGCAGCAAGAAACAGATCTAGACGGGAACAGAGGAAAGGCTATTTGGAAGTGCTTTGAATTCTTCAGATAGTGTTTTTGTAGAGGCAGAGGGCAATCATTTCCATCATTTGAGTATGAAAAAGGTGACTAAAATAAAATATAAATTGCTGATTCTTGCATTTTCTGTTTAGTTTCATATGTCTTAAATAATGTGATATTATTTAATATATATGTATATATACATATACATATATATACATATATATGTATATATACATATACATATATATACATACACACACATATATATACATATATATATATATATATTCCCGAGAGTTGTGGGGTGAGACAAAAGAGGCACTACCCATGGACATTTATAAGTTACATGCCCTCAGACACCAATGGAATTCATGTATGGAGTCAGAACTTCAACAGGAGACTTGCTTGCCTGAGGGCTTAGCCAGTCACCAGTTCATGCATGCCTCAGACTTTATGCTTGGAATCTCTCCAACTAATCTAAAATACCTTTTAAAGTTATCAATGGAGATGCAAATTTGCCTTACCAAACATTTTAAGAAAACCCTCCATCCAGAATTTTAAATCAGAAACATATGGCTCAGGGAAAGAGCCATGTCTATAGGAGTGCATAAGCGATTTTGACATCCATCAATGATCATAAGCCATTCCCCAGAAGGACTGAAAAGGAAGACAGAAGACTTCTTCCCAGTCATGATGCTTCAATTCAGTAGCAACCATGAGTAGCAAAAGAGGAGTGATAATTTATTTCCTTTGTCCTCAAAGTTCAGGAGACAGATTCTGTGACATAACTGCTTGCAGATGGGCTAAACGCAGGCAGTCACTAGATGATTAAGGCTGGCCAGCAAACAGGCAACTATGTCCAGCCCACACTTTGGGTGAGCTGCACCAAGAGACTGGCTTCTGGAGGCCTTAGTCACCCTCACTGCCTCAAAAAGCTACATTCATTTTTCTCTTTTGGATTTTCAATTAACATTAACTGTCTTATGCTCAATTAGTGTTCCTAAACTCATGGGAGAGTTTGTCTACTAAGCCTGTAGCATTCATTGTAGGGGAAGACAAGGAGACATGAAGAAGGAAAGCAAGAGGGAGACTGTAAGAAATATTAAGGTAACAGGGCTTTTGTTCAAGATCCAGGCCTAAAGGTGTCACAGTGAAGTCACCAGGGAAATGTATATAAAGCAAACGGTTCTTATTACATCCTCCTGAGGACATTAACACTCCTCTCTTGGTTTCATTTCTCCACAGTAAAGGGGGGAAGCTATCCAGGCATAGTGGCTCACTCCTTTAATCCCAGACTCATGAGGCAGAGGCAGGAGGATCTCTGTGAGTTCATATCCAACTTGGTCTACATAGAGAGTTCTAGGACAGCCAGAGTTACACAGTAAAAGCCTGTATCAATGAAATGCTCTTCCCCAAAGGGCTGGTGTGAAGATTTAGTGATAATACAGCTTCTGAATACATCTACAGTTCCTAGGATATGGCAAAAACTTCAAAAAATGAGACTGAATGTGAATAATATTTTCATTTTCATTTCTTTGGCTTGCTTTTGAGCAGTCTTCAGGAGGAAATTTATTTTTTCCTAATTTCAATGAGGACAATTCAAAGAAGAGTCGGCTAAAGAGAAAGGAGAAAGTCGCATATAAACACAGCTCTCACTTCAAATGCAGGAAAAGAGTGTATTTCTGGACCCAGTATGAGTGATTGTGGAAAGAGTAAGATTTAGTTACCCCAAACTCCAAGTTCAATTTGGGCAATAGCTTGATGAAGCTTGTATAGTACCAAAACAAAGCAGAAAATAAAGGCACTTTTCAAATACATTAGGTAGGAGGGTTAGAGAAACGTGAGGACATCTCTCTTATAGGTCTCCAATGCTACTAGTAAGATGCTGAAACTTTTGTTTGGCAGGTGCTAGTAGGTTTTAGAGTTACTAAATTCTAGAAGTTCTATTTGTTGGTCACAGGACTGTTAAGTCAGAACCAGAGGTGGCCAAGGAATGGCTACTGAAGGGGCCAGCAACAGCTGCAAACAAACTGCAAATGGACTCTGGAATGGCAACATTCCAACCTCTTCACAGTCATTGAAGTTCTAATTTGCTGTTTAGTCTGGCAGAAGGTTCAGTGTCAGGTGCCTTTCTTTCCAGGAGCTTTTATTTCCAGGGGTAAGGAGTGTAAAAAGACAAAAGAATCATAGGCGCACATGTTGCCAACAGAAATAAAACCTCTTGAAATTTTATGCCTTAAAAGTGTTGCACTATCTTAAGAAGGAGGAGAAGGAGCATGGATATCACTGAAAGGATGACAAACAAGGAAACAGAAGTGATCCCAGTAGTGGGGATGAAGATTTGTTGCTCTAGCTTGAACTTCAATAGTGAGCCATGGTACTTTCAGTACTGTGAAGGCTGCCTTTTCTGTGTGTTGGGTAGACACACACACACACACACACACACGCACATTTATGTATATATATGTATATTTGTATGTACATATATTTAAGTTCTCACATAGTCATTTTATGTGTTTATGGGATATGATGTGATATTTAATATGTACACAGAAGTCAATAACACTTTTTAGAAGTTACTGATAAGTAATGACCTGAGACCATGTCCTCTACAAAGGCTTGTGGTGGAGAAAAGAATTGTGCTTGAAAGGATGATCACAAGCTACAAGGACTCTTCTCCCATGACCTTTGAAATAAGAGAGTCACTGTCTGAGAACAGAGGGTCTGTGGTTCCGACTTGACCTCTTTACTATGATTTGTCACGATGAGACAACGGCTTTCATATTCCACAAATGATTGCAAGGGAGAGAAAAATGACATCATGCTGACTGTAGGATGGGGCCCAGAGCCGTGATGGGTTGTAGTCCATGCTTTTATGGGATGCTTCTTGCTCTGTGGATTGTTTCACATTCCACCAGTGTGACTCTATAGAACGGTATGAGATCAACTTTCTGTTCTTGGCTGACAACAATATTATTTCCTTTTTATTTACAAGTCAGGTTTTACGCTAGCTATTTTGCTTTACTGTGATATAGACTTGGGGCCAGGCCTGCTCTTGGAGTTCTTGTCATCCAGTCAAATATTAAAAATTAAAATGTGGTCAGCACACATAGCTCAGTAGTGTCCTTGGATGCAATAAAATCTGTGATTCTTGCTCTAGCCAGTGATTTCCAAACTCCATTCTCTCCCCACTTTTGTGTAATCAGTAGAACATCATTCTAAACTTCTCAAGCATAATAATAACAATAATAATAATAATAATAATAATACCTTCAGTGGAACTTGTTTTGGCTGGGCAAGTTTAAGCAGCAGCATCTATTCAGTAATTTTCTAGCCAGCCATGAAGACATCTGAGACTGGCTAGGAAATCTCTGCACTACTCATTAAAACAAAAGCACACAAGGTTGAAAATATATTGCCATCATTATCTATAATTGTTCAAAGAATCAAAGAATTTGAAACCAGTCAGGGGTCTGGGACAGAATCCAGGATTGATTTCTGAGGAAATCCAACAGGAGGTGGAGAGGGAGTGCTGTTTGTTTGAGGTACAGGCAGACCCAGCCCACAGTCTCCCAGATTCTTGTGAAGTGATCTTGTGTCGCTGTGGGCAGGAGGTCACCTGGCCTCCTCTTTCTTGGGGCTGGTTGCTGACTGCTTGCTTTCTCTGAAGTCTGAGTCAGACAAGCTCTTCTGAGAGTTTGCAAAACTCTGAGCATACTCATTATGATTTCCAAAGGAAACAGCAGCTTTTCCTCAGTGAGAAAGGCCACAGAGGGCCTCTTCAACAACTGTCCTTGTCACCCACGTACCCTGTATTGGCCCACACACATCTGACTCCCTACCTTTCACTCTCTTACCCAACTGCAAAGTCAAAAGGAGCACATTTCCACTCCCTGAGGAGAAGGGCAAATGTGTCTCCCATCTGCCGTAGAAGGTAAGCCTTTTCTGGACCCCACAGAGAGGAGGCCAGGAGGGGGAAGGAGGGGGAATGTAAGAATAGGTGTGCTGCATTATTTCTAGATGGGAAGTCCAGCTTCATAATCTACTACCACTACTACCGCTGCTAACTAATACAGGAGAGCTTCTATCGCCACTATGTGTGGTTGGACAAAACAGGTTGAAATGGGAAAAGCCTTCAGACAGACTGCTTCATTTATTTATTGCCATCCCCCCCCACACACACACATACACCAAGAACAGACATTATTTCTCTGTGGTCTGTGGCATTTGCTTTGCTTAGTAATGATTTTCTGGGCCCAGCCTTTTCCATATGTGGGTATAATTGTTGCTTCCTAGCATTTTGGAAGCAGGATGGACAGGCATTTATGTACAAGAAAGGTTTCAGAACTCCAGTTCAATTACCTACAACTAAAATGCTGAAAAGTTCTATGAAATGTCCTAAAATAAAAGTGTGTGTGTGTGTTGTTCTGAAAAAGAACAATACAATTTGTATTATTTGATTTTTCTAAATGAAAAATACATTTCCATGGTCCCTGCCCTTCTCCCTTTCCCATTGTTTTCAGATTAACTGGTGTAGTATCTTGTTAGGGAGGTTATTTAAGTTTCAAAAAAATTATAGATACTCTTCCTCCCCTCCCCCATATGGCTATCCGGAAGTCAAGTGCATCCTGCCGTAGTTTTCAGTCATAATTTATTGGTTGCACTCGCTTCCAATGTATCCTGCATGATTGCCATTCTCATGGCTTCCTACAGTCTTTTAAAAAACACAAAAACCACAAAGAATGTTTGCAATGATTTTTTTTTTCTTGGTTGGCGGCATGGATGCCTATCCTCAAGGAAAATGCCTTGGGCTAAAACAAAGCCATATTCATTCAAAATAGATTGTTTAGTAATTGCAGGACTCTGGATTTTGTAAAACTGACTTGCAATGCAAGGGTTTTTACTTTCCCGGGGAAAGTTAAAAGCAAAAGGAAACAAAATACCAGCAGAGGACAAAGTGTTAAAAAGAACTTTGCCAAGGGCAAGAGCAGTTCAAACAACAACCCTTGGGTACATTGTAAAGAAAGCAGCCAATGTGGATGTGATTTTGTCTTGGGGTCACTCAGGAGAACCTGGCTGGCTTTATTTATAAGGCAATTGTCAAATCATTCTGTAGAATATGGATGAGGTGAAACACAGAGGTGGGCTCTCATTGTAGATCATCTGTAACTTTTCAAATACAACCCTCTCTGAAATTCCACAAAGAATGTGATTCCAATAAAGAAAGCTGTCAGTCAGTCCAGTGTGTTTATTTATGATCCCGGTGTGCCAGGCACTGTTCTAGACAATCTGAAGTGATACAAAATAAAGCTTAGTCATCACCCCTTGCAATCTTGAGTGCAAATGGATTAAATGCGAGCACAATCGTGTACACACACACACACACACACACACACACACCCTATGTGGGTGGTCAAGAACACCAACTGTATGGAGACAGAGCAATGAGCTCATTTAGAAAGTTCCTCATCAGAAAACTAAGAAAATTATGAAGACTAGGCAGTAATGGATTGGATTGTAAATAGATCTATTCATAAGGCATGTCTGTTTTCTGTGTGTGCGTCTCATTCTGTTTAAAATTGGTAATTCTCCTTTGCACATTCAAAACTGCACAAAATAGTTTTGGAATTCCTGTGTGCTATTATGGAATTACTCTAAAGTTGAGGTTCTGTTAACTTGAATAAAATAGCAAGGCTTGTACCATTAGCATGCATACTCTTATAGTCTAAGTGAGGGACTTCTGTCTTTATATCCAACACCAAGAAGGTAGGAACCCTGTGAGTTCGAGACCAGCCCGGTCTACAAGAGCTAGTTCCAGGACAGCCTCCAAAGCCACAGAGAAACCCTGTCTCGAAAAATCAAAAAAAAAATGTAGGAAGCAAAGAATAAGGATGAGTGAAGTGAATGGGACACACTTGTAAAGATTTCATAGGAGAACCGCATATTTATTTACTTGGTCTTGGGGATGGAACTCAAGACTTCCTGAATGGCAAACAGGAGTTATCCTAAGGAACAATCTGTCCAGTGCCCACTCGGAAGAGGGGAGACAGAGGATTGAGACCTGTCTGGTAGAGAGGGCTGTTTGGTAGATCCCAACGGTGTCCAAGAACAGAAAGAAGGCTTGACATTTTAGCATGGGGATTGGACCAGTAGTCTATCCCTGGCACCAAATTATGCCTGGGTTTCTGTAGTTGAAGTGCCTGCACTGACTGATTCTACAAATATTTGGTGACTCATCTGATTGCATATCAAAGATTTTGCTTGATATGTTATTTAAACTTTTCTTAGTTTCATTTTCTTTTTATTCGTTTAGCTTTCAAATTCCGCTTGTGCCTTCAACACTTTCATAAGAATTTTCTGCCGTTTGATAAGGAAAGCATGTTAGATCCTGTCACAGACACATGCATTGCACATAGAACCACTGGAGGCTCTGCTAATAAACCCAAACCCATAAAACAAACCATTTAGGTCTTAGCAGGAAGCACTTCTTGCATAAAGACAACCAGTTCAAACATCAGGGGTTCCAGGACAGCCTAGGACAGTATGTGAGTACCATATCCCCAGGCAATTCAGGAATTGAATTTCATGTAAATTGTCAGGAAGCATCCAGCTTCACAGCACAGGGACTCCCGTGCTCAGTGCCACCCTCCAACCCCAGTTCCTTGCCTGACAGGGCGCATTTGGACATAGTGGTGCATGGCTACAATCCCTGTGACAACTCGCACTCTGTCTTCAAGTTGCTCTATTCATCCCCCTTCAGATGGAGTCATTCTAGAGGGATCTTGAGTTCAGCTACACTCCTTCAGTTCAGAACTCTGGCCACGAGTCCTGGCAAAGCTCTTTGGGAGTGGGGATCCCCTTAGGAATGAAAGACAAGGGAGAGCCAGAGGAGGAGGGGCTTCCTCTCCTACTTTGCTCTCTGTCTTTGCAGCACCCTTGAGCAGCCCTCAGGCTCCTTATTTGGGGTTAGGGGCGCCCAGGGGAAAGGAAGCAGGGGCCGCCTGGCCACATTCCTCGCCACAGTGTGGGCTCCGTCTGCCGCGGGCCCCGCAGCACCCCCTGTCTGCGCCAGCACCTGTTGGCCCGCCAGCTGGCGGCCCGCGCCCCCCGCGCCCCTCGAGCCCGCCCCGCGCCCCGCGCGCCGCCCGCTGGGGGAAGGTGGAGACGGGGAGGGGACAAACGCGGTCCTCCCGGCCCGCCAGGCCTTCCCAGCGCAGCCAGTGCAAAGCGGCCACCGCTCCCCAGCCGAGCGTCCTGCCCTGCAGCAGCCCAGGCACCGGAGCGCGCGGGACTCTGAGCCGCCTTTAGGTCTCCCGGCTTCCTGCAGAGCATAGCCGGTCCCGGGAGGACTTCGGTGGCCGCCGACTGCAGCTAGGCGGTGGCTCCCCGGTGGATTGTAGCCAGCTCCGAGTCGCCCCCGCGGCCTCCCTGCCCGCCCGGGACCCGCGCGGCGCTCGCCGGGCACGGTCCCCTCCCCCCCAGGTGGGGGTGGGGCGCCGCCGGCCGCCCCGATCCACAGCTTTGTCATTGATCCCAAGGTGCTCGCCTCGCTGCCGACCTGGCTTCCAGACTGACTCGGCAGGACTTCGAGTCCTCGCCTGCGTCCTGCCCCCCAAACTGACAGGTGCTCCCTGCGAGTCCCCACGACTCATCGCCGCTCCCCCGCGTCCCCACCCCCTCTTTCCTCCTTCGCCTCCCCCCCACCCCAGGCACTTCGGCACAGCTCAGGATTTGTTTAAACCTTGGGAAACTGGTTCAGGTCCAGGTTTTGCTTTGATCCTTTTCAAAAACTGGAGACACAGAAGAAGGCTCTAGGAAAAAGTTTTGGATGGGATTATGTGGAAACTACCCTGCGATTCTCCGCTGCCAGAGCCGGCCAGGCGCTTCCACCGCAGCGCAGCCTTCCCCAGGCTGGGCTGAGCCTCGGACTCGCCGCTTCCCCAGTGCCCGCCGCGAGTGAGCCCTCGCCCCAGTCAGCCAAATGCTCCTCCTCGGCCTCCTCCTGCTGACATCTGCCCTGACCGGCCTGAGAACCGGGACTCGGGCTGAGTCCAACCTGAGCAGCAAGTTGCAGCTCTCCAGCGACAAGGAGCAGAACGGTGAGTCTTGTCCCCTCCTCCCCCTTCCCGCTTCTCTCTGCGTTCCCGTTGGCATTGTGCGGTGGCGTGTGGGGTCCTCCACCCCTGGAGCTGATGGTCGCGTCTCAGGCGCTGCAGATGGTGTCCTGTGAGTCCGCGTGCACTTTCGGGGGGTGGCGGGGATTCCGGGAGTTTGCAACTTCCAAAACTCACTGGGCAGCGGGAGTGCCCCACAACCTCAGCTTGGAGAGGACACTCAGGTTGTGGGAACGATCGGAAAAGTCAGCTATGACCACATTGCAGAGTGGCATATGGCCAGAGTTGCGAGTAAAAGAACACCTTTAAGAAGAAATAAAAAATGAATGAATCGTGGCATGTTTGACTTTACACAGGTATGGGGGGGTGGGTAGACTGAAGAGTTCAGGAAAGGTATCAGCGCCCTTATTTGAAGGCAGGCACCAATTAAGAAATAGCTGAGAACACGGAGGTCCAGAGGCTACTTGGACATTTTGAAGGGAAATCAGTGATGGTTTTTCTCTTGCACTTTTTTTTTTAACGTGCCTTTGTGCCCTGAAATCCTCACCTTTGGTGGTGTGTTTTTTTTGTATGTGTGTTCGTGAATGACTATTTTGTGTGTGTTGGAAAGGACTTAATCCTGCATAGGAAATGAGAATTACTTTCAGCTTTCAAGTGTACCTGAAATGTTTAGAAAACTTTCAGATGCGAGTTCCTCTGGGCTGGGATTGCACAGAGCTGGAGAAAGGCTCCTTTCATAAGGCCAGGGAAGCTTCGGGTGTGTAATTTGCTTAGCCTCTGAACCCCATATGATTTACATCATTCCATTTCTAAACCCTTTTGCTCTTGATCTGCCATTATGAAGTAATTTTTGAGACTCTTTTGTAAATAGAAATTTTATACTGCACTTGAAACCACAATGTTAATGTAGGCTGTCTGAAACTGGAATATTAAACACCCTGTTTACAAGTGGCGGTTCTTGCTGCTATTTGGAAAGAAATGTACATGTTTTTCTACTTTGTCATCTGTTTACAATGCAACTTCACCAACCAGGTAAGAAGTCTATGAGCGACGTTTGGAGTACAAGAATGGGGTGCAAGCATTGTTTGACTCACAGTGATGTTTTCTATATATAGGGGATGCTTCAAGGCTCCACATCTGGATTTCAACTCTATAAAGGGTTCATCTTAAAACGAAGTCCCCAAATACATAAGTACTCTTCATGATCCCTAGTGGTGCCAGGATATAGCATCACACTTATTGTCCTGCTTGCTCCTTACCCCTAGCTAATGTTATGGCATGTGGCATCTGCAGGCTCCTGAACGACTGATCAAAGGGCAGTCTAGTGATCCATCTATAATCATAGGACTTGCAGAGGGCTCAGGGGTCAAAGAAGCCACAACAACAACAGCTATACCCAGGCAGGAAGCAGATCCAACCAACCTTTGTCCTTTCTAATGCAAAATAAATGTCCAGTTCAAAACATCTCTTCTCCATAACACCAGCGTCCAGTGCTCTTCTTCTGTTCCCAGTTCCTCGTCTCTCACCGCCGTGTCTTAGCATCTCCCAGACTCCTCCGTACCTGTGCACGGCCTCGCTCTTTCCTTGCGGTCATTTCTTGTGATCAGGGCGCCATCACTACTTTGTGAAGAGCCCTAGAGCTTTCAGCTGCCCGCGGCCACTGGGTAGCCAGCCTCACATCCTCAGGAGATGTGAGTTCATTAAGCCAGGCCACACACATTCTGGTGCCATCTGAGGCTGGGCCATTCTCATTCCTAAGATGCATGATGCTAAAAATAGCCTAGTCGTTTCCTAATCTGTGGGCAGAGGATCTGGCTATGTTTAGCTCTTGGAGTGCTGGCAGCAGAAAGTTAAGTAGAGAGCAGAGGAACTACTCACCTGATAGTTTCCAGCCTAAGGAGAGGTAGGACTGGCCAGCACTAGGGGGCAATAGAGAGCTATGTTTCTACACATGCTCAGGTTGCATTTCCCACTTGAAGGTTTCAGGATTTGAAGCTAACAGGTGGGTGTGGAGGAAAAGCCCTCTGGAATGTGACCAGATTTCCTGGAATTGCAACTACTTCCTCCTTCTCTTGTCCTTCAAAATTGCCACTTCCTTTTTTTGGGTTATTTTTCACTTTTTCACTCTCATAGTGGCTTGTATTTGGGTTTTGATTGCACTCTTGCCCTGTGCATTGGTGACCAATTCTGTAGGCGTGAACCCTCCTAAAAAGTTCCACCTAGAGGAATCCAGGGGTCCGCTTGATGCGTTGCACGCAAAGGCCTCCCAAAGACCAATCCACAGTCTCCAAATTGATCTGGTTTTGTGATAATAGGAGCTTGTCACTGTTTTCAAAGGCACCTTCCCCATGGTGCTCATATTCCTAGGCCTCATTAGTATTACTTTGATGTCATAAGTGGGAATTGGGTGCTGTGTGTACTCCACAGTGGAGCTAGCTATACCCACTTAGACTGGAACATGTGGGCATGACTCAAACTTAGGGATTGCCATCAGTTGCATGGTTACAAGTTGCTTGTTGGCTTCCTGTTGTACGATTGTAGCTCTTGTTATCTGAATGAAAAATGCTGTTACCTACCTCCCCCACACCGATGTTAGCGAGAATCCAGACCTCACACATGTGAGGTAAACAATATACCACTGAACCTTACCCTTCTTTATCCCTGAAGGCTTACTTCATATCCCAGAGGCTCCTGCATGAAGCAAAGATTTCTAGATTTTCCTTGAGGAAATGAATTAGGAAATAGCATTGACCTACTTGGAGGATTTCTGCCTGCTAAACTCTGAGGGGAAATACTTATGTCAGTATGAAGTAAGTTTTTGGGATGAGAGTGCCCACTGTGAGATGCAGAAGTTCTTCCTGGGCGCTTCCCAGTTCCATCGGGAGGAATCACACATATGTTCCGAAACAACGAGAAGGAGGCCTTATTTTGTGCACTGAACGCAGCCCACATAGATAGCTACTACAAACCTTTTGGGGGAGTAATGCTCTACCTATCTTGTGTCAGTGATTTTAATTGACCCGTAACCTGAAATTGCTTTTTGCCATCCTCATTCTCCCTAACTGCTTAGAGTTTTGACTTAGAGTTTGCCTTTCTTGAGACTCACTTACCACTATCAGTTATTGTATATGCTCTTTCCTACAGGGGCCTTCATAGTTCTTGGGGCAACTTACCTTGGGGAGGATGATCCATTAGGGATGCTTTTAAGATTTTGGTTCCATTTTTAGTGCTAGCTCTTTCTTCCTGCTGCTGCCACATGCCTGAGCCTAATCAAACTGTGCCCATCTCTTATCACCTTAGGTGTTGCCTGGAGTCTCTTTGGTGAACAAACTTCCCAAAGTCTATAGAAAAGTACCCACTGTACATAGGGTCTGAGTGAGGGCTACAAGGGTTTTCCTGCGAGGCAGTCCTTAAGTTTTAGTGTGTGACCTTTGTGCCATTTATTTTTGTTATTTGGGAGCTTTAAAAAGAAACTTCCTCCTATGGTTTTGTTCTGTATGCGAGAGCTGAGGCAGCTGACTAAGGAAAGAACTCTTATGTAACCAAGAGTCCAGTCCTTCCCTTTCACTGGGTGGGTTTGGAAGGTCTTGAATTAACTGTTACAGTTTCTACTGAATCACATGTATGTCACAGTAGATTTAAAAGGTATTCAGAAAGAGCAAAGGTCCTGTAGAAGTTCTGCAGATGGCATGGGATTGGTTAATTCCTTGTAAGCACATGCTGGCATTGGAACTAAGCTTGGCCTGTAGTTGCAGCCTGAGTAGTATAGATCTTCCATCCAGCTAAGCCCCAGCTGTGCCTGGTCATATTCGTCTTCCTGAAAACTTCTCAACTTCTACCTTTGTGCTTGTAACATCTGTAGTGTTAAGATTTTCAACTATATGTATAAATTTCCAAGTCTTTTATTAAAAAACCCAGACGATAATCTGGTATATGATTAGTTAAATAAGACAACTTTGAAACAGTTCTTTTTAAGACCACTGAAGTTGTCCCCATAGGTTTTGCGTTGTGCCAAAATACCATGTCATAATCAAAGTTCCTTCATTAGATTATTCTCATTTTAATGTTTTGAATCATTTACTTGAAACTATCATTTGTAGCCTAAATAGCTCTATAATGTTCTAGTGATAGTAATTGCTAATTCACTTATTAAACGCTTTGTGCTACACATTTATGTCCACTTCTGGCTTCACCTGTGAATAAAAATTTACCCTTTCCTTTCTCCTATCAATCTGTCCAGAGGTTGACTTCCAGATGCTGTGCCCTAGTACTTATGCTATAATGTTAAAATGGGGGAGATGTCAGGCACACACCTTTAATCCCAGCATTCGGGAGGCACAGACAGGTGGCTCTGTCTGAATTTGAGGTTAGCCTGGTCTACAGAAGTAGTTATAGGATACCTAGGGCCATTATAAAGATAAACGCTGTCTAAAAAAAAAAGAGGGTCATGCTTGTCGTGGGCCTACTCTTCCACCAGCACAAGGGGCCAGCCATTGAAAGCTGCCCCAAGCCCGAGAAAAGCTTCTTCAACCATGGAGTCTCAGAACTGACTGAGGGTTGTTATCCTCCCAACAGCAAAGCTTCCTGACACAGTAGACAGCTTAGCTCAGGTAGCAGTTAAGGTCACTGGAGAGACCTGGAGTGAAGAAGGGGTGTGACTTCTTTTGGCTACACTCCTTCTTCCTGGCTTCACGTTTAAGAGTTGTACCTGGAAGAGGTATGGAGGCAGACATTGGAGGTCCAGTGGCTTAGTTGACCGTCCCTGCTTCTCTGACTAATACTGACCACTCTGCTTTTGCATAAGTTGTGGCTTCCTGTCATGCATATTAGGCATACCTTTTCCAGGGCAGGTTTTGCCAACCCTTCTGTCCAAACTATCCAACCTTCCTGTCCCATCAAGGATAATTAGCTACATAGAACATTCCATGCTTTGTTATATTGCTCTTGGTTCTTGATTCTTTTCTTCCCTTTCTTTTAATTGGTAGTTTGTTCTTCTCAGCTCTTACTATGGAGTCTGAGCCTTATGAGAGCGTGGACCTAGTCTAATTTATTCTTTGTAGGAGCTATAGCCTCTGGATCAAGGTATTGCAATCTTGTCTTCTCACTCAATATCTGTGAAATATTCTGGGTGTGAGGTGCCTTTTTATATAGCAAGACAATGGCATCTACTATAGGAGCAGGCACTCCTTGAAGATATTGCCCACAGGGTTTGGCCCTTTTCTAGAAAGATAAACTTGGGCACAGATCAGAATACTACTTGCCAGTTTTGGTGAACATACCAATCCCCAAGTGTGTGGTACCAAGCAATGGGGAGGTTTCCTAGATGCGATGTGATGTTGGCTACTACTCTCTTAAAAGTGCTCTTTGCATGTGCATATGTGTGTCTTCTGAGGATGGGGATTTGATGTGGGCTAAGACTGTTGAAAATTGCAAGTAGATGAGCAGCCATCAAAATTGGGGTGCCTTTCATGGTGTACTTTGGCTCATAGACAGATTGTACCTTAAAATTCTAGAGATCAGCAACCACAACTTTGCTGATGATGTTTGACCTGGAAAGATCTTAGGATTCACTGACAACAAAACTGGGTGAGGTCTTAAAGAGAAGATATCTCTTATCAAGGTATGAGATAGCATATCAGTAGTCAATCGCTAATACGATGATATATTTTTTCCCTTATGTTTGAATCATATAGGCCAATTACATTGTGTTGTCAGACTGAGACACTTTTTGAAGCATATTTTATATAAGCAGGTTTTGTGCTTCGCTTGTCTAAGAGATAATACACTATCTACAAGAACATTAAAGCAAACAACTTCATAATGATCACATTCAATCCATAGATCAATTTGTCTGGCTAAGGCATATTGTAATAATTCTGCTGTATAAACATGGGGCAGTTTGGCAAATGACTGAAAAGGCTGCCTCTAGAGTTCTTGCTATTCAGTTTCATAGCTTCACAGCAAGCAGGCCAACTGCTTGATGAGTTATTTTAATTAATATTTCACTTCAATAATTGACAGTGATGAAATGGATGGTTGACATTAGCAAGGTGGGTTCTAAATGTGAATATTGTATGTAGTAAGATTTGTCACTAAATGTTTCACAGAAAATGATGAATTGTCATGTGGTGAACTAGAAAAAATATGGTGTGTTATTCTTTTCAAGAAGATTTTATTTGCTTATTTATTTTTTAAACTATGTTTTTACATTCCAACCAAAGTTTTCCCTCCTACCTCCTAGCCTCACCCCAGCCAACCCCATCCACTACTCCTAACAGGTACTGGTTCCCATGGGGAGTCCAAAAAGTCTGGCACATTAAGTTGGGGCAGGATCAAGCCATTTTCCCCTGTGTTAAACCTCAGCATGGTATCTCCTTACAGGGAATGGGCTCCAACAAGCCAGCTCATGCACCAGGGATAGGTGATTTTACGTAGTTACATAGTCAGCCCCATTTAGAAGTTAATTTGCTCTTAACAAAGCCAAAAAACATCAGAAAATAAACACAAAGATAGATCATTACCTTGTCTAAAACAGTGTAGATTTAGTTTATTTAAAACCTTTTTGTTAAAATGAGTAAACCTGAGCACAAATGATTTGTAACTTATAAAGGTGAGCTGTAACACAGATATTAACACTCAAGCCAAGTCCTTAAATGTGATATTTTTATGCATTCCAAGCTCATGTCTCCTACATTGATGGCATTACACTCAATCCCTTCCTATTAGATCTCTGGACCTCGCAGATGTTATTGTGGTCTGCTGGCGATTACATTTCTTCCTTTTGGTTGTCATTGGTCTTGGTTGTCACCCTAGTTGTCTTTGAAGACTTGCTTTTGTCCTTTCAAACCATGATGCTTTTGTACTTGGCTTCATCCATTTCCAGTTGAGTTGAGTCATTTCCGAGTGAGATGAGCTGTGTTGCTGAACACCTCCTGAAAAGTATTGTTTTCCCTTTAAGGAAGCCAGCCTCCCAGTTCCACCATTAATGTAAGTTCAAGCCACGAGTTTCCACTGCTGCAGGATCCATTATTCATTGATAAGACAACAAGGGCCATCAGGAAAACATAGAATCCACAGTACAGGCATGGTTCTTGGGGTCTCTGTGTGAGCCTCATTTTGAAAAGCCTCATGAGCTCTTAGGAGTGCCCTACAGGGAACATATTTATGGCCAGTGTTTGCAGAAAGGACACAGTTAATCTGGGAGCATCCCATGAGTTATTCAGGCAAACAAGTAGCTTAGCGCAGTTACCACAGATGGTGAAATATTTTCCTTAAGTCTGACTCCAAGACAAACCTTGTAGTCATGTGCTTTGTCTTTATGAAACAGATCCTGAATGCTTTATCAGGACACTGCCTTCAATCAGCAAATGTAATGAGCATGTGCTCTGGTTCCGTCTCTGCCCTAGGTGCTGGGGTTCTGTTGGGTACATGAAGAGTTTGTTATTCTCCACTCTTCTTTCTCCTCCTCCTTTTAAAACATTTGGTATTACTTTGTAGTTCAAGCTGGTCTTGATCTCACTACTGTAGCCCAAGCTGGTTTTAAAACTCACCATCCTCCTGCTTCATCGTTCTGAGTGCTAGGGCAGTTATTGTCCTTGAAAATCTGCTACAGAAGGTTGGCAGAACCATTCTTTAGCTCATGTGCTATCAGGTCGGTGTCAACAATATTATCAGGATTAAGAGGACTCACCACACTGAAAGAGTTTCTTGGTCTGGATGTCTGATTTTTGCCTGAATAGAAGGTTCAAGGAGAAATATTCTTGTAAGGATAAGCTGAATTTATTCGAAGTGAGGGCTTGAGAGAAAGGGAAACATTCTACACAAGGGAATAGGCTGAACAAAACAACAGAGGCAGCAATAGTCTAGACTCCACAGCATAAAAAGGAAAGGTGAGGAGTTGTATTTGAAGTCTTGATGCTGTTCTCAGTGTCTGCTTCCTGTAGCACTGGCAATCAACATAATGAAGTACAAAATTGACTGCACGTTTATAATTCAGCTCAAAACCACCATTTTAATTATTTTCTAAACAGACATGCAGGGACAGAGTTTTAATTTAGTGTTCATGGTCAATTACTCAGTGCTTGAGTTTTTCTGTTCTTTCAGAAATTAAGCATATTCTGACCTGGCTAGATGAGCAAACTGTCTAATCTCCCTTCCAGCTCCTAAGCCCTACTGTGTTCACACTACTCTGTATTGCCTTCTTTATGTAAACAAAGGGCTATTTTCACACTTCATTCATGAAATAGGTGGCATGCAGAAGGAGGCTGGGGGGAGGGTTCCAAAAGTTGACAAGAAGCAGTTTCTGTTACAGGGCATTAGTATAATGAAGCTGTTACTTAAACATGGACAACAGTCTTATTACTTTTAAGGGAAGAGGAATTTAAGTATAGTAGGTTATTAATCCTCTGAGATGCCTTTGCTGAGAAACTGCATGAGTTCTCTGATGAGGTTGGCCCCTGTATATGTGACAATACCTCCAGTATCTTAAGGTAGTTAAAGACCAGGAAGGATTAAATTGTGGTGAGTATGCTGTGTAGATGTGTTACCATTATTTGAGGCTATATTGTTTGCACTCGAAGAAATCATTGTTCCTGGTAGATGCTATTTTAATCATTTCAGGGTTTGTAAGATAGAACTAGGCCTCTGGCTTAACTATGCCCAGCTGCCCACTGTACCTGCTTTAGATCACAAAAGGGTTACAAGCCATCAACCACAGAGGTTAGATTACCACGACACTCTGTTGTTTCTGGCAGTTCTCTTTTGCTAACTATTTATAAGGACATCTGTCTTCTAAACAGTCATATCATTTATCTTTTCTCTCTACTGAGGGATAAATCACAGCTCATATACCATACTGCCACACATATTCATAGCTAGGGTGATTAGAAATGTAAATCTGTAGGCATTAAAGTGCTATAATTTCCCTTTCTATGGCAGCAGAGGGTGCTTATAATCAGTGCATTTGCGTGAGATGTGAGCAAGATGTGAACATACGAGATGAAAGATTCAGTTTTCTGGGTTTTGAAACAACATCTTCCTACACAGCCCTGGCTGTCCTAGAAGTCACTATATAGACCAGGCTGGCCTCAAACTCACAAAGATCTGTCCGCCTCTGCCTCCCAAGTGCTGGTATTAAAGGTGTGTGCCGCCATACCCAGCCAGAAATGTCAACTTTCTTATTGGTGGCTGCTTTGTCATTGGGCTTGGGAAACTGGACAATTCAGAGTGTTTATTTCTGACTTGTCCTATTGTAAACCTAGAAGTGATTATGGAGACTGAGGTTCATATTGCTTAAGAACTTGGGAGTCACCATAAATTCACAGTAATGCTTGATAAAGTGTCATCTGCCATCAAATGACTGGAGAAACACTTGGCATGTGTAAGGCTCCAGTTTCCATCAATGACAATAAAAATGGATTCACTAATAAATAGATCTGAGTTATTATAGCAAATTTTAAATACTCTAAAAAGATTAAAATTTGATAAATTTGAACAATATGGATTTGTATACACACAGTCAAAGTCAAAGGCCAAACTGGGTGTGGTGATATTACTACTACTACTACTACTACTACTATTACTACTACCACTACTAAATAACTAATTAAGTTGGATGTAACAGGATCTCACACTATGCATATGGTTTAGTGTGCTATTGCTGACACTCTATAAGCACGTGAAGAGCCTCACAGTACCAATGCTACATGTCATAGCACACACAGGAACATTTTAATAGCTTTTGATGCATTTTTCAATCCATTAGAGACATAGATGATGATTGCAATGGAATCTTGCTCTGTCCTGGTCATTGCAGTCAAAATTGTCTTAACTATTTGCAAATGAAGCAAGAATCTAAGAATAGCATAGCATTGCAGGTTGAGAACTGGCCAGGATATTGAAGGGCTCCTCCAGAAACTTAATTGGTGACACTAAACCATTAAAGAGTAACTTTCATTTCTGTTTTCTTGAGGATATTTGCAGACTAGAGTTTTAAAGGCATGATTAAGCACATGGAATAAGGAATTAAATAATCTCTCTGCTTCTTAAAAAATGTGTTTTTCTTTCCTGGTGGAAATTCATTTTTAATCTGTACCGATAACTTTTAATAGGCATCAGTTGGGCACTCCATTAAATTAACTGCTTTAAAATGATTTCCTTCTAGAGCCTGCATTTACATCTTAGGAAAGCAATTAGCTTGTCTGGATTTCCCATTTACCTTGCAGTGTTCCTCGGAAGTCTGTTCAGAATGGTTAGCCCACTATAGAAAAACCCTTGGAGGTTCAGGCCTTCTGGAAGAAGTGCAAATGCCACACTTTGCATTGGAAAAAAATGGGAAAATGGGCCTCATAGGCTATATCTGCCGAGCATTTTAAGCTGCATAAAGCACAGGAAATACTTTTGGCATGTGGGAATGTGCGGAGTTTCCAAACTACAAACACTGTTCTGCAAAGTTCCCCGGTAGTGATGAATTATATGAGACCACGTCCATCTAAGCAAGGCTTGTTTAACTAGCTTGTGGTTCTGGGGCTCATTCAAACACTCTTAAACAAAATAAAGGGAATGGATGTAATAACTTCTTTATGGAAAGTCCATAAAAAGCTAGAGGGCCGTGTAAACAAATTGGGTCATTTAATAGATGTTTCAGTGATAGATTTGCAGTCCAAACTCAGGGCTGCATGTGATGTTTAATAGGGTGGTGCCTGTGTACCACCTTGAGAGTAAAGGGATAAATTTGCCTGTTTGTGTGTTTGTTTTTGTCTAGCACATGAAATCCCACCATTGCTGTTTTATAGTATATCTTGAAAACACCTAAGATTCAGTCCATGTACATTTGTCTGTCCATTCCACTATATGTGAGAAGTTGAATTTGTCTACTTTTGGGTAGCTCTGGGTTCTAATAAAGAAAAATATGATGATTGAAATTGAAATTTTCCTTCTGGGCTCAGACATGTCTCAACTAATTGTAAAATAATTGTTCTGGCTCAGAAGAGTAGAACTATAACTACAGCCATGTAAAATAGAAATCCAACTGCGTTTATGATTTATGGTCACTGGAACTCTGCTTGTCTTGGAATTAAACCTCTCATGACAAACCTCATATGACATTGGTTCATCTTCCTGGAGAATTGGATATTAAATCCACTCCTCAGTTTTCCTCTTCTCAGTAGAGTCTGCTTACCGCATTGGATTATTCCTTTGCCTTCTCTGAAAATGAGCAGGAGGGTTGTGTCACACTGATTCCAAACATGGGGTCTGGATAGGTAGGGGCATAAGCCTTATACATTAGGTGGACAGCAGAAGTCAAGCATATTTGTGTGCACCAGAGTGAGCAGAAGATAGTAAATAATTTCTACATTGAGTCTGTAGCATTATCATAGTTCTCTGGCATCCCTCAGAACTGCTTGGTTTACTTGGCTTTAAAGGAAGTGAGTGTGTAAGTATTCCATAGTGCAGATCAACCAAGCAGTGGTTCTTTCTAGATTTTAATGGTGTCACACCACACTGGCAACTCTTAAGTGTTGCTGTTGGAAGTTTGTCTCCCAAGTTTAAACAACAGACAAAAAGTGAATTGTACAGTTTCTGTACAACATCAGACTTGCTTTCCCTTCCTTCCTTCCTTCCTTCCTTCCTTCCTTCCTTCCTTCCTTCCTTCCTTCCTTCCTTCCTCTCTCTCTTTTTAATGATGACCTTAAGTCTGAAAACAACAACAAAAATCTCTAAGATTTTCTCCTAAATTGAATTCTCTGTGATTTTGCACACAGCAGCCAATGTTCAGACCCAACTCCTTTATATAGCTGTATGCAATCTATCTTCATACAAAATCTTTGAAGGAAATGTCAGTGACAGAGGGAGGACAGATCCTGCTCTAACTGTGAAGCATCATGGTAGACGAAAAGTTGAATTAGCCTTTGCTACTCAACTTTCCATCACTAAAACAGCTACCTAGATAATCAGTTCATAAAGGGACCAGTTTTACTTGGCCTCAGATGTAGAAATTCTCACCAACAACTTGTCAGATCCACTTCTTTAAGTCACTGGCTGGGGACAGCATACCATGATGGAAGTGTATGGCTGAGAAGCAGAAGATAGGAAAATGAGAGTGCTTGTTTCCTGCTGTATCCTTCAAGGATATGGTCCCAGTGATATAAAAACCTCCTTCTGGACTCTGGCCATTTAAAGGCTCTATCACCTTACATAGCACCATTCTGGACACCCAGTCATCATCACATGGGCCTTTGGTGGGCTCTTATAATCAGTGCAGCTTGGTGCCTCCAAGTCATTCATACTCAAGGGAGAATATAAGATATACATCCAAGTCCATCCATGGTAGTACACACCTATAATTCCAGGAATAGGATAGCTGAAGCAGTATTGATGTAAGTTCAAAGCTACTCAGGCTGCAGGATGAGGCCCTGCCTCAAAACACAGAATGACAATAGCAAAAAAGAAAGAACGAAAGAGGGGGGAGGGAAGGAAGGAAGGAAGGAAGGAAGGAAGAGAAAGCAGAGATTTGCCACCAGCATTATGCAGAGGTAAAAAATGCCATAGTGTTGGGCTTTCTTGAAAGAAAGCTTGTTTATAATGGAGTTATTAGAAGATGTTGAAAGAAGTTGTTGGAGCAGGCTCTGAGAAGAGGAACTGGGAATATAGGCACACCAGTACCTTGCAAAATCAGAAGTAAAGTGAGTTTTTAATAAGTGGGAATACACTTTGTCTAAAGTATGGCTTGTCTTCACAGTGACATAACAAATAGACCTAAAGGAATGGTCACAGCAAGGTGGCAGCATGAAGGGAAGAATATTTTACCAGCTTCAGAAAAATATATTTGAGCTTCAGTAAGCCAAATTATAAGCTACATGCAACACTTTGCTGAGTAGAGATGGAGGCATAGGAACACTGCTGACCAGTGAAGACTGCAGTTAAAGGAATAAGAAACTACATGCAGAAATCCCCATGAAGGGTTACAGTCCAGGCAAGGGGGCACGTGCCTGGAAACAGAAAGTACAGAATGTCAAGGGTCAGTAGAGAAGTTTGAAAAGCCACAGAATCAAGAATAGGATGACTAGTGAAAATAAACTTGAAAAAATTTTTGAATGCTTCAATGCAATGAGGGCTATGGAAGAATGGTAAGTAAGGGTGTGAGATCTCGAGGTTTAAGAGGGAAACGGATAGCAGAGTGGTCCCAGAGTAGAGGCAAAGAGGAGAAGCAATGGTTCGCTTCTATACCGGCATGCTAGGACTGGCAGAGGAAGGGAAAGGCTATGTACATAGTAAAGAACAAGAAGACTCAGGCTCGCATAGTCCCTATGCATCAGGGAATGCGGATGAAATGCACAGAGACGTCTGATAATGATTTTCTATATCCGTCTTATGCCTTGCACATTTTTATTATTGTTTAAACTGTATGAGTGTGAGCATGCGTGTGTGTGTGCGTGTAGGCCAAAGAACCATTTTGTAGAGTCAGTTACCTCCTTTCATTTTTGCGTAGGTTCTGAGGGCCAGCCATCATGCCACCTGCCCATAATTTCAGCACTAGGAAGGATGAGGCAGGAGAAATGATGTGAGTCCTATGGATAAAATTCATGTTGCCAGGCTGGAGCCGCAAATCCAAATCCAGTGAGCTAAATCATGGGCCTTGTCATACTCTCGAGTTGTTCTCTTCATGCCCGCCACATGCCTGTTTCCCACCAAAAAGGCAGAAATGTTGAGATCCTTGCTAGGTCTAAGGGATTCAGTATTCACTGAGCATTATAGCATTGCCTCTGAAAAGTGGAATAGCAAGCACATCTGTTTTATTGTTGGTTGATATCCTGGTACCCATCTTGTAGATTCCTCACTTCTACCCAGTTATTCAACTTCTCACATGTTTGGAGTACTTTTAGAGTTCATGGGCTCTCTTGGTCTTAGCACTGTAATATGAAATTGCAACTTCAGATGGGCAGCTTCTGTTCTGCATTCCAACACAAAAAACTCCAGGTGTTTAACACAATCCATGAAAGAAACCCAGAGCTATTTTCAAGGTAGTGAGTGAATGTTGATATTTCTATTAGCAGGTAAAATATTTATAGTTACATTTGTATTTTCTAGACTCTGTTATTATCCAAAGTCTGGTGCTGGTTACCTATGGCACAAGCTGTGCCCAAGTACCCCTTTACTCAGTGATCTAGGTTTAGCTGCTCCTTTTTAGCCCTTTGATCAGCTGAATGAGGGTGATGCCTGATAACTTCCCCACAATGGAGCTGTGGCTGAGTGTACTACAGTCAGGCTTGGGCGCACATGACTTGGGGATCAGATTGTGATTCAGGTTCTTAGTTATCAGGTTCTGAGTGGAGCTTGAGGGTTTGCTTTTGAACAAGCTCTTAGGTCCTGCTGTTGCTGCTGAGGACTAAGGACCAAATCTTTTTTGCTTCCAAGGGTACTGAGATTCTTTCTTCATTCCTTCTTATACAAGATGCCCCATAGCTGATCTGTGTGTACCATGAATACCTTCATTTTCCGAATGAACAGTCATCCCACTGGTCCAAGTGGTCAGTTCAGTACCATATACTGTTGTTCTAATGGCCTTGCCATACTCTGAAAACATGTCATCCAAATGTAGTTACATATACACTTAGAATTCCCAGCCAGTGTATCGTATGATATACTAGAGACCTTCTTGGGATGTTAAAGGAACCCAAAGGTGTTCTACATCCTGGATAGGACAGGTTTCTCTGAAGACATTGACTAAGGCTGATCTTAAAGAATGAAGAATGTAGCAGGAAAGAAAGTGTTGCATGCAGCAGCATAAGCCTGTGAGAGAGCAAGCCTATGCCTTCAGTATGCAATTGTCTTTAACTGCTCTATACTTTGTTGTGGAAAACACAGAGATGAAAACCTTCTTGCTAATTATGAAGTTCTATATCTGATATACTATGTGATTCTGATGAACTGTGTGAATGTTATTGGTAAGACCCCAGCACAAGAAGGGTTTCTGCTTTTGGATTTAAATTTGGTTCCTAATGCTTGATTTTGCTTTCCTTTTAAAATATATACTTAATATTTTTCATATTATTGTAGTATATTTTCAAACTTTATCAAATGTAATCAATAAATAAAAAACTGTGTGCTTACCATATTCAATTCAATGATTTGATATGTGTGTTCACTGGAAAATCACTCTCAGAGATCAGTTAATCACATGGTTATCTTTTTTATATGATGCTACCTTTCAACGCTAGATTTCTCTAATACACACCTGTTGGATTTTTATTTGCTAGAGGATCTATCAGAGTGGTAGTAAAGGACAGAGGAAACAGAAGGTGTATACTGTAGTTCAGCTGCCAGGGACTGATAATATTGCCAATTTAGTAAGTGCTTGTGACTGGCCAGGGAGTTCTTCACACTTACTGAAAGCCCTCAGACAGTTAGGACCTGTCTTTACTGTGCTCTGCTAAAAACTTTTTCCATTTCTCAGTCTGCTGTTCTTATTCTCCAAGCTCCCAGAATGCTCCATAGTCATCACTTGTTATTGTGGATTCTAGTTATCAGTGGATCTAATCTTCCATGACTTTTAAGAGTCAGTCAATGAAATGCTGAATAATCTTTAGTACAGTGCCTCAGATGAAATACAAGCAGCACACTTAGACCCAGGACAGTCTGTCCTGCTGTGCTGTGCTGTGCTGTTGGCTTCGGGGATCCTAAACCATCATCTAAGATCTTTAAGTGAGTCATCTGCCTTATTTCACAACTGAGAGATGTAACTAACGTCTGGCTTCATTTTGAGGAACTAAAAGGAGACCCACAGGATGTCCCCAGTCTTTCTGCTTAGACTGAATAAAATCGATGAACCAAGAACCTGATGGGCAGATTATAATGATGACTGCTTAGAATGTTATTTCCTCAACCAGAAAACAGAAATGTATCATTTCCAGGAAAATCTACTTTTAAACTGTCAATTTTGTGATCATGTTCCATTGCAGTGGGTTTGTTCAGAGAAGATCATGACCTACCAAAAGTTTATTCCCCAAAACTTCAGCTTCTGGACTCCCTTCTCCTTCTGAATTTTCCATTTACACTCAGATGCAACTCAGGTTTTTTTTCCCTTATTTTTAGTTTTCTCTTTGTTCCTCACCTTTTGAGATCGACAATCTTAGTTTGTCCTCTGGAAAGCAAAAATGTTTTTTAAAAAGGTGGGTTCTTTTTTTGATGTTTATAGCCACTCAAAGAATAAAAAGCATATGTTTTCTTCTTCTTTGCAAATGAAGTTGATTTTCTCATTTCTGAACAAATAAGATTATGACCATGTCTTCTGTAGCTCTGGCATGTGGACAAAACAGAAGCAGACCCTGGGGAGAGAGTTCAGAATTCATGGCAGGAAGCACATGTTCAGTATGCCAATATTTATGGTGTCACAAGCAATCTAAAACCACACACTGCTGTTTATATAAGTGTGGTGCCTAGACTGCACAGGCTTGTGCTGTGTGGAAATACAATGTTTAACACACACACACACACACACACACACACACACACACGCGCACGCACGCACGCACGCACACAAAATCAACAAAACAAAACAACCAAAACAGGCGTTTATTTCACATTAATTTTCTTTATGAGGGAGAGTTATTAATTACTTAATTATTTTCTTTATTTATTATGTATGTTTAGATTTGAAGTCAGCTAAAATTACAAGTGGTGACATTGGCTTTATGCTGTGGGTACTTTGTGTAGGTAGTTGCATCCTAGCATCCTTCAGTCCTGGGCTAAGGACTTAGGTGTGCTGATTATCCAACTGAACATGAACTTCTTCATAAGTACACTGGTGATCTTTGTTCTGCCGCATGATACACTTTATTCAGTATCTTGGCTTATATTGCCTCTCCTTGAAAAATACGGACACACATGATTTTGGTAGGAATACATATTTGCTGCCTTTTATGGCAAACATTCTGATAAGCTACCATTTGGTTGAATTTTAAGGATAATAGACTAGTAGAGGCATTGATGGTAGTCCCACTCTTCTCTCTGCTTTCACAAGACAAATACATTTAATGATTTAAAAAGTGACAATATCATTGTGCAATTGCAGAGGAACTGTAGTGAAAAGTCACCAATACAGTGACATTGAAAATGAGTTCTGTGGAAAACAGTGTGTCACATCTGCTAGATTGATGTGACATTGGGTGTGAATCTTGATCAACTCTTTACAGAGTTCTACATTCTCGTTACCTACCCTGTAGCCAACTCCAGCCCAATATTCTCTGGCAAGTATCCAACTTACTGAGCATGTTAAACACTTTGTCTGATTCTGCCCTTTGAGAAATACTGCTGTGACTCGGTGTCAAAAGAAAGTTTCTCAACACGGTTGTTGATGGAAAAGGTTGATCTTTGGTGCAGAGGAGAAGGGCTTCCCTTGTGATGGATAAAAGAAAAAAAATAAAGTAAGGCATAACTCCCACATTTACCAGTGGAGCTTGACTGTATAAATCCTTCTTTTTACTCAAGGGACAGAGCCCAACATATTTAAGAGGTCATCTTAAGTTTTGAGCTCTGTAATTTAAATATTGTGCTATTGCTTTTTGTTTGCATTTCAAACATTTCTTTCTTAGCATTTCCCCCGTAGTGTTTCCATAAAATGTCAAAATGTAATATGTTTATTTTGTAAGTAATTACCTTCAACAAAGATTAAAGGACAATAAACTTTCTTGAACAGCTATTTTCATCCTAACTAATCAATATTCTTTATGCTCAAAATTTTGAAAATGATTATGAGCTTTTTAGATCTAATTTTGGTGCTGGAAAAAGAGAAAAAAAAAAGAAATCACAACCCAAATCAAAGAAAGTTCTCTACAGTTTATTTTGATAATTTAAGCCCATTAGAGGCAAATAAACAAACTGAATTTCTTTAGTGATGATTACAAAGTTGAATAATGGTGCTGGCTTTTTGGATAGACCTTTAATAAATCAATTTCTTGACTATTTCATACCAGGAGCCTCCCGAGACTTGGAGGAGAACTGGCCTCTGCTATCCTAGTGCTAGTCTAGACACCAAAATTGATTTCCACATTTTGTATGTCACTTAGGTGTTTGTACTGGAACTGACAGCAGGTTAAAGAATACTTCGAATTTTAAAACATTAATAGGTTTAGTTTTAGTGTGGTCAATATTGTCAGTGAGTCACCAAAGTGCAGTTGCAATGAAACAGTTTGAAAGGAATCTGAGTTCTCGGTAGTCGATAACTCTTGATACCTTTCCCAGTGACTTAATACCAGCAGGTAGGTATGGTGTTCCGTAAGAAGCTGGGAGGTGTCATTATATAAATATCTATGTAGTAGCTGACCTGTAACTTAGGCTCTCCTATTATCCTGTGACTTCAAGTTCCTATTGCTCACTTTTTCATGACTCCAATGCTCATGTGTAGGGAGGGTGTTGGTCAAACAAACCAGAGATTTAAGCCAAGCTCCAGAACAAAGTTTTGCTTATTTAAAAGTAGCCAGATTAGGCAGATTCTCCCTTTTGGTGAGTACTTTGTCCTCTCCTGTAGACAGGTCATATTTATTTCATTTCAGCCTATGTGCTAAAATGAGTTCTACAGATGCCAATATGACCTGTGCTGATATTTTACTCAGTTTTGGAGAATTAAGTATAGAACAGGACAATATTGCTGGGAGATTAACAGTCTTTTTCCTTTGCATGTAAACAAGTTACTGGCAACTTCATTGCCCCTAAACTTCACACTTGGAAAGATCTAGATATTTTAGATATGGACTATGTTGTCTGAATGTATTGTTGGCTCTAGGAAGCATTCAATTTTATCTCTTGTTCCTCACATTTTATAGAAGCAATGATTTAACTATTTCTAACTAGTTGGAGAGTGGATCATCAGGCTCAGATTTTGGCTAATTGAGAAATACTTTTCTCTGTCTACAATAAAATCTAAAGGTTAAGCTGACTGTGGAATAAAGGTGGGAATCACTTTCCTTCCTTATTTACATGCTATGGATACTGTCCTCAACACCGTGATCTCTCTCTCTTTCTCTCTCTCTCTCTCTCTTCTCTCTCTCTCTCTCTCTCTCTCTCTCTCTCTCTCTCTCTCTCTCTCTCTCTCTCTCTCTCTCTCTCTCTCTCTCTCTGTGTGTGTGTGTGTGTGTGTGTGTTCAGGGAACGGTTGCTAAACTCAACCTCTGGTATAGTTCCTCAGGTATCATCCAAATTTTTACAAGACAGGGTCTTTCACAGCCCTCTAACTAGCCAGTTAGGTAGGACTGGCTGGCTGGCAAATGCCAGGCATCTGCCAATCTCCACTTCTCCAACACTGGGGCATCTACCACACCTAGTAGCTTTATTTAATTTAATTGATTTACTTATGTATTACTTTTACATGGATCCTGGTAGCCAAACTAAACACCTCATGTGTGCAAAGCAGCCAGTTTACCAGCCAAACATTTTCCCCCGGGCCTATAGTTTCTTAAATTGGAGGTTATTCAGGAGTCCTGCTAACTTATTTTCTGCGTTGTGGTGGAAGCCTTTGTAGACTCACTTAGCAATGTTGCAATTTAATTATTAGAACTTCATGCTAATGGTGATTTCAAAATTTACCAAAATCTAATCCCATTTTCATAAGCATGTAAATAGCTGAACACCTGTATCCCTCATTCCTTAACCACACTTTCAGGATTGCACAAGTAATTTCCTGGAATGAAATCTGATTGAATCTAGTAATAAGCTGTGCTTTTTTTGATACTTTTTGGAAGGTAGTCTCATGAATGAAGTCCTTGGACTTCCAGCACGATGAAGGCTGAGGCTGTTGTTAGTAGTGTAAGTCTGTTTTCTCCTTTCTCTGCTTTGTCTGCTGTACCTAGAACCTCAGCACAGGGAGTAGGTACTTATTGTGCAGAGACCAAAGACTCAGGGGAAATAGAAAAGTGTTCACCTTTCTGATTCATGTTTAGACTATGAGTTATCACATCTACAATGTAGGCATTCAAACATTTAGAAAGTAAATATTTAAATCTATGAAAATCTAATTTCCTATACAACTTTGTTTGATATATTTGATAATCATTATCATGTTTTATTTTTGATTTTATAAATACATCCACTTAGCAATACAGCTCTTATAAGCATTTTAGAAAATGTTATAACTACAAATACAAATGAACTTTTTTCATAGTACAATACTACTTATTTTGCTTTTGGAAGGGAATAGCAACAGCTTTACACCTTAGCTTTTAGACCTGGAATGTGCAAGTTAAGCTGAAAATGGCAGTGCAGGAACAGGAAAAACATATGACTTTTATAATTTTGTAGGCTCGGGGACTTCACAGAAAGATGCAGAAACCTAAGGAAGTAGTTAGACATGGGACTTTATCTGCCATGTTAACCACAGATGATAAATTGTAGAGTAGGATAAGATAAAGGAAATGGGGTTTGGATAAACCCAGTTTAGGAAAGTGGCTTGGGAATACATGTGGAAGCAGCAGTGTTTTTGGGGGCTACTGTAATAAAGTCTTAATATTTAAAGGACTCCTCTTGGTACCATATCTCCTTTCCAAGTGATAAAGACCACTTTCTTCCACCTAATTTGGGGACAGGAGGCTTCATGCCATCTTCACAGAGAGAAAATGTGCTCCATGTTTGTAGGTACACAATGTGCTGAAAACTTTTCTTTATTGCTGATTCTCAACTGTCTTTGACTAAAGGTTCTACTGTGGAGCTTTCCGTATCATTGCTTAAAGTGTTGAAAATCTTTTAGCAGCAGGCAAACTTTGTCTAGGAAGAGAGGGTTCAGCCAGTACTGGTGTTGGTGGGGCATGCCTGGGCTTGTCCAAAGAGTACAGCCGCCCTCTTTCTTGGCATGGGTTTTCTTGCTTCCTTTCCTGAAAGTAAAGCCAAAAGTTACAAATACTGTGTCATCCAGTGTGTAATAGCAATAGCATCTGGCCCGACCAAACCTGTGTCATCTCAGATGGGTCCTCATTTGTGGTGCTGGGGTAAGCATTAGAGAGACAGGACTGCTTTTGAATTAGTGTTGCTCTTGACTTCCTGAGGAATCAGAGGTCAACCCACTAACACTGTGCAGTTAGGAAACCTGGAGTGTTATGACTCATTTATTTTGGCTGTGTACAGTATAGAAAATTTCTTGTCTGGGAAGGAATTCCTTTAAAAGTATTGGTATTCCCCACACTTCTGTCTGAATAGGCAGTTTTCTTCACATAGGCATTCTTGTGGGCTTAGCTGCTCTGTAACCTCCTCACCCCTCATTAATAATTTCCTGAGGCCAGTTTGTTATACAGAAGCATTACCTGCCAGACAGTGTGAGTGTGTGTGCGCGTGTGTGTGTGTGTGTCTGTGTGTGTGAGTGTGAATATGTATGTGAGTGTCATAGTGTGTATATAAGTTTGCATTTGTGTGTGAGTGCGTCTGTGTGTGTGAGTGAAAGTGTGTGTCTGTGAGTATGATAGTTTGTGTATGAGTGGGTGTATGTGTGTGAGAGTGTGTGTGACTGTGTGTATGTGTGAGTGAGTGTGTTTTCTCCTTAATGACCAACTAGAATGACGTCAAAGCTCTGGAGAAGAAAGAGAACATTCAATCCCCCATGCGTTGCATGCTAGCCAGGGATATCAGACTCTTAGGAGGAATGTCTTGGATACTTTTCCAATCAAGTGGCTTTAGCTTCTATTTTGTTGACCTTTGAACCATTTGAGGATTTAAAGGAATAATTAAGCATTCTTCCTAGGCTTTGTAGTTATTAGGAAACCACAGAATAAATAGATTTTTTTGTTTCTTAATTGAAAAAAAGAGAAAGGAATAAAGAAGAAAAGAGAAGGGAGGGAGTGAGGAGGAAGCAGAGGAAGGAAGGTCTTTTCTGAAGAGCTCCCTGCCGGTGTGGGTGAATCTGGAGCGGGACCTAGAGCGAATACCCTACATACTAGAATTCTTCCCAACCTTTCTCATAGTGGTACTACACATGCCACCCCGAATGTAACCCTGCTTAGATGGCTGGTCCCCAGGGCAGTAAACCTCTCAAGAGAAAAGTTGTGAACTGCCATTACTCATGGGACTCAGAGGCAGGTACAAATAGCCCTTCCCCACTGGAGAACACTCATTGCTCAGCTGACACCATAGATATTTTTACATGTCTTCATAAGCATTTCCCTGAGTGTATAAACACTGGAGTGATATATGCTACTATATTGTAAATAAAGATATTTTATTGATAAGGACCATGGTAGAAAGCAGTAAAGATTATTGATAATGCTTTTCCTAAAATATATTTACTCTTTTTGAAATGTTCTCTGGTGAGCCCACATTACATTAGACACAGCTGTGAGTTAATTGTTAACCCTAATCCAGAAGCTTGGTGAGAGCAAATGAAGGCTTTTATTTTATTCTGCTTTTATTTATTACTTAGACAATATCTAAAGTGCCAGATTTGATCTTAGAAACTGAGTCATGGCACTGCTGAAAGCTGGCCCTTGAAAGTTAAGGTTTTAAACTTGGCACCACATTTTATCCCAGAGGCTAGTGTGGCTATGGTCAGTGCAGCAGAATGCATGCCCTATACACACAGCAGAGCTGTAGTAACAATTATCTGTGTTGTTGTTGGCACCTAATGAGAAATGCTGTTTTCCTAAGATCTAAGGGTTTGTCTGGGAAGAAAGAAGATAACTCCAACACAAGGCAACATAAAGCTCTCTCCCCCGCCCTTTTCCTTTGTTTCCTTCCTGTCTTCATCTAATTTCTCCTTCCTTCCTTCCTTCCTTCCTTCCTTCCTTCCTTCTTCCCTTCCTTCTTCCCTTCCTTCCTTCCTTCCTTCCTTCCTTCCTTCCTTCCTTCCTTCTTCCCTTCCTTCCTTCCTTCCTTCCTTCCTTCCTTCCTTCCTTCTTCCCTTCCTTCCTTCCTTCCTTCCTTCTTCCCTTCCTTCCTTCCTTCCTTCCTTCCTTCTTCCCTTCCTTCCTTCCTTCCTTCCTTCCTTCCTTCCTTTCACAGTTGTTTATCTTTATTTTTTCCTGGACACTTGTTGGAAGTGTTGGGAATATGCCATCTGGTTGCACACCATGGTCTTTACAGACAAATGTGTATGAGAGTATGAGATATTACCATGTTTACAGCTTATGTCTAGGATGCCACCCGAAGTCCTTATTGACAGGCTGGAGAACTATAAGTTAATTTGTGTTTCTAAATATGATAACTCTCCCAAGAACACTGGCCCCTGCATCTTATTGAAGCAGGCTACTTGCATTTGATCCAAATGATGGCTGTTCATGCTTTCCTACCTGGGCATCTCTTACCTATTTGTTACTTCCCTTCAGAAAAGCCAAGCGAAAGCTCTTTCAGACTCCAGGTATGAAGAACGGTGAACACTCCACTCCGGAGAACTGTACTGTCTTGATTTTTGAAAGGAGTGTATAATTTACATTTATGATAGCAATGTCACTATAAGTGTTGTGGTTTTGTGTATTTGTTTTTGTACTTTGTTTGTTTGTTTTGCTTTGCAGCCATACCCCAGTGCAAACAATTATTTAGGAATGTCATCGTTCATTAACGTGTCCTTTGCTCATTCAGGCAAAGAAGAAAAGTAGGCAAGCAGCCTGGCTCTTCCTGCCCTCCTGCCTTTGGTCTTCCATCCTCTTTGGTTCCTCCTGACTGGGACCATGGCAGCCTCCTTCTGGCTGCACAGGCATTGGTGACTCAGCTGACTCATTGAGACTGCTCTCCAGGCCTCTCACCATAGGAACAGGTCTTCATGCTGCCCCGACCCCAGCCTCTCAAGTGGAATCTGGAAGACCATTTCCATTCTGCAGAATGGAAAGAGTGATGTCTAACAAGTCTTCAGTATTTTTAAGCTGAAAGACAAATCCTTAAACGCTTGTACACTGGACATTTTCAGATTAAGAAAATCTTTAAAATAGAAAGATACACACTGGGAGTGACTTGCATGCCATGGTTGCCTGTCTAGCCCTCTGGCCTTGTAGAAGTTAGGTCATTCTGGAAGCAGTGAGGGCACTGTGTTACTCATGTAAGAGGGGCTGGGAAACAAGGCTGACTCTTGCCTGACTGCTTTCTCCTGATATGCTTCTTAGCCACGTGACAATTAAAATTAAAATAGAGAATTAAAAGCCCTCTTTTATACAAAAGTATTATAAACAAATATAAAAGTTTCCATGAAAAAAGAGTTTTAATTAAAAAAAGAAAGTTACTCCAGGAGAAAGAGTTGTTAGTAAGCAAATAGCTTCTGATATCAGGTGCAGTGAAAAAACAACAACCGCAGCAAAAAAACAAAACAAAACAAAACAAAAAAACCCAAAGTTTTCCTTTCACCCCAGAGGTGAGAACCTTGTTGCCTAGAATATTTGCTTACAGTTTCGTCGTTAATGAGAGTCAGCCGGAGCGAGTGCAGTACCGTGTAGGGTGCATGGTTGCACATTCAGGTTTGCTTGCTTTTGCAATTCTGCTTACCTGCTCACTGGATGCTTTGGAGACAGAGCTCTTGCTCTTCCTCGGTGAGAAGGAGAAGTCACTATTTCAGGTGGCCCATAAGGACAGATTCAACACTCCACACACTGAAAGCTTTCCTCTCCACGTCTTCTACGCCAGGCATGAGGAGGACTTTGTGTTGGTCTCACACCTCCTTTTTGTATTTTCTCTAGACGTCTAAAAAGATTATACAATTGTCATGGAGATACGAAGTTTCCCTCCTAAGGGCTCATGTACTGAGTGGTTGGTTCCCAGCTAGTGACAGTATTTTTTGGGAGGTTCTGGAAACTTAAGTAGGTGGTACCTAGTTACAGGAAGTAGACACTGAGACACAATCTTGAGTCCCTTCCTTACTCTTGTTTGTGTTTTCTGTGAGATGCAGAGCATTCACTCCAAACTCCCCACTCTCAGGCTGCTTTCGCCCAGATATGTGGCTAAGATCCATTGAAACTGTCAACCATGGGCTGAAATTTCTGAAACCTTGAGCAAAAGTTCCCTCTTGCCTTTAAGTTGTTGCATTTGGTTATTGACCCCAGCAATGTAAAAAGCAATCCCACCTTTGAGGTTTTGTGTATATATGGTTTACAGGCTTCAGCATAAGCATGTGGTTGTTGAACAAACAAATACCGTCAAACCCAGTAGAGGGTAGATTATGAATTTACACTTGTGATTTCTCACAGTTCAAATAAGTAAGGTCTGATTGGCATTGAAAGACAAGAGCTGAAATCTTTACACCATAAGCCTCGTGCCCGAGTCATTGGCCAGGGGTGCAGAGGTGGAGGGGTAGGGGTGTGAGGGGAGTGTGGAGGCAAGGGGGGGTGGGGAGGTAGGGGGGGTCTGGAGGCAAGGGGGATGGGCAAGTGCTCATGGGTGAACAGTACCACAAAGATGGACCGGTGCAGCCGTGGTTGTTTTCAGAAGAGAGTTGAAACCAGACTGTGGCCAATAAAATTCCAAAGGTGTCTTTTGCAAGATTTTGAGTTTGTAGCCATCACCCTGACCTGATGGATAATTGCCTGTCAATTGACCCTGTGATTTTGTTTGTTGCTTCCTATTAATATTCTATAGTTGTTTTAAGGAAAAGCCCAGATATTTGGGGTATGAAAAGCTTTTGTGGGATAAAGGTAAAGTATAGATATCTGAAAGCAAAATCCAAATGGTATATAAGCTCTGGTTGACCCACTTCCTGGTCATGTGATCTGTTCTCTGTCTTTCTCAGCACTTAATTCTCAGTTTGTAAAATTCAAAAATTAAGGATTAATTTAGTGGGGACTCTCAGCAAAATTCCTGGTCTGACTAATATATATTAATTTCTTTCTCTGTCTTCCTGGCTGCATAGGCTATAAATAAATATAGAAGTTTCTAAAAATACTTTAAATTAATTTGTTCAAGAAAAAGGATTGTGTGCACTTTCTTAGGTCTGTGTTTATCAGATTTGGTTTTAAAATTATTTTTTGCTTGTTTTGTGTTCAGAAGCCGTTAAGGCTGCCGACTTGTTTATGAGCTCAGCATCTGTTTTTTGGGTCCACAGAAAGAGCTGAGATTTAGAGGCAATTCTCTCAGCAAGAGATGTTCAGTCAGATCCCCAACTGTCAGAAATCATTTGGATCTTGTGACACGACAAAATCAAATATTAACTAGCTGAGAATCATGACCTGGGCCCTAGGTAGTTGGTGTCTTGTCGTCACCATACATCACTGAACAGGGACCTCAGAATCCTTTCAGGGGCTTAAATGGAAGCACAGCTTAGTTTTACACCTGAATACCTGCTGTCATACTGTCCTGCACAGTAACTGTGCATTCACACAGCCTGCTCAGTGTACAGCTCTCTGTGTCTCCAGGGTGCAGTGACTTCAATTGGTTGTTTGCATTTTGACTTTTCAATTTTATATTTTGCTCATTTCAGTGATTTATACAATGTTTCTAAGAACTTTCAAAGTAGCCTTCTAAGTTGGTAAGCAGTGTAACTGCTTGATAAAAGTATCTTCTTTATTCATCGCTTTTCCAGCAACTGCAGTGTTACTGGAAAAGGGTCTCTATCTATGAGAGATGTGTTTTCTGTTCTCCTGAACAAGGTTAAAGCCTTCCCCCCCTCCCCCGAGTACTTCTAAAATTGTCACCTGTCAAATTATAGTGACCCTCTGCTGTGTGTGTGTGTGTGTGTGTGTGTGTGTGTGTGTGTGTGTAGAAGCTAAGTTAGAAAAACAAAATACAGTAGATGTTGGGAGGGAAGTGGTGAGTTCTTGAATCCTGTTTGCTTTGAGCCCTGAGACCGTTGTGTGCTGGCAGCCCTCAGGAGCGCCTGTGAGTATGAAGGAATAGGCTGCATAGTAAATATGATCCTGTGTGCGGTTGCTGAGAACATGCAGACTGCCCTTTTATGGTCAAGCAGGGCTTCCCTCTGGCCCGCAGGCCGACCACAGGACTGTGTGTTTTAGTATAGTTTTGATATCATCTCTAAGACTGGAGTCACAGTTTGGCTCCCTTGTGAAATCTTGGATGCATTTTTGAGATATTTGCCTTTATTCCCTAAAAGATCAGTTAGAAACTTATAAAAATGTTTTATAGGGGAAATGCCATCCTTTTAATTCTTTTTTAATGCATCCATGTTTCCCTTTAATTTTGTTAATAGAGTGTATTTTCAAAGCCGGAAGTCTTTTTTGTTGTTGTTCATGTTCTCCCAATATCCAGCTCCCCTATTGTTCCTGTTCTATCAAGGAAAATATACTCTATCTTCCTTGTCACTCAAGTAATGTCTGGTTTGAATTTGAAATATTCCCCATGAGCTCATGTTTTGAACCTTCAGTCTTCAGCGTGTGGTGCAACTTTGAAGGCTAGGGAGCCTTTTGGGGTGTAGCCCAAGTGGCACTTGATTTGCTTATTAGACAGGACTTCATGATCTCATAGAAGTCTCGTGGGGTTCAACTTCTGACTTTTCTCACGACACTTGGAAACTGACTTAAGTGCTTAGAGGGTAGTCTGTGCTGACATCAGAGAACAGCTGATTTAATGTAATAACAAGATGGTTTCCTGACAGTTCTTTGGCTGCAAGGCAATTTTAATACCTTTAAATAGTTAGGTATGCATTCACAAATTGAAGATTACATTTATAAATAATTTGTTTGCATATGTGTGTGAGTAAATTTCCCAGAGCACACTCAAACAAATCGGAAGTCAGCTTCCAGGCAGTTTCTCATGCCATCATGTGGGTCCTGGAGACCAAACTCAGGTTTTCAGGCTTGGCATCAAGTGCAGGTACTCACTGAGCCATCTTGCTGGCTCTAAATATGCACTACTAAAATCCACACTATTAAGTAATGTAATGGCCCTTTGCATGTTAATAGCCTATCTTGTCATTATTTGTTACTGTATGTATAGTAGCAGTGAATCTTTCTCCCTGGCACATGACTGTGAGTTGGGAAGATGGTTCTAGAAAGTTCTGTTGCATAGCAACCACAGCGATGTTCTCTCCAGTTAGCCCTTGACAGCTTTACATGTGATAAACACAAGTAATTACACTACCAGCCCTATTCTGCCTTTTGCCTTCACTGGACTGGATCCTTCGTCGTAGCTCTGTATAGTAGAGATGACATTTAGGGAGGAAAGTTGCAGAAGGGTCAGAATTAGACTTGAAATGATTATGTAACATGTTTGAAATGACGTATTCACAGAATGTTATGTTCACTCAATTTCATTGGAAGACACTTTTCTATCAACAGCAATGTCAAGTGGTATCTTTTGTACCTAAACTGTGGTTTGTACATATGATGGCAAACATTTATTTCCTGTATTTCTTATGTACCGAACACAACTGCAATAAATCGGTTCCTTTAGTAACAACTCAGGTTGTGTGGCTCATCCTCCTCCCCACGTTCTCCTTGATGAGCCTGGCTTTATTTCTTAGGTTTATGAAAGAAAATTCAGGCATTTCCGCTTGGTCCTTGCTGATTCCTTCATGGAGGGGAGAACCCTCATGTTATTTCTTGTTTGTAATCTGACTCACTGAATTATTTTTCCAATGATTTCACATTGTTCATGATGACAATAGTACAAGTGTACAACACAGAATGCTGTTATATAATGTAAGATGATATTTGGAACTGGAAAAAAATCACACACAATATAAATAAAAGTAGTGATGTTTACAGTGGTGGTCAAGTAGGGTGAGGGTATAACTTAGAGTATCTGGTGATACACAGATCGAACAGCAAAAGACATCTGGTTAATTAATAGTATGGGCATGGATAGTATTCATCCAGAAACTGGGAGAGAAGCCACTGTATTCAAATACATTACTCAACCAGAGATTTAGGGTCCTAAGGAGGGACAGATTCTACATTGGTTTTGTCACCTACTTAGTGGGAATACTAGTATATTATTTTGTACTAAGGCAGTCTTTATCTCAAATCATTCTGACTTGAAAGACATAAATCGTTGTACCTCATCAGTATCAGGATTGTTTTCTTAGTACTGAAAATGGTAAGTAAGTTGCACTTTCGTAATAGTTTATAGTTTATGTTATATGTTAATAGTAATGTTTTAATAGTCGTATGGTTAACAGTAATATGTTAACAGCTTCTTAGTGTATTTGTTGGTATGTCATGCTATTATATAAGTACTATCTCTTAGGGATCACATGGTTTGTGAGGCTCATTGATGCTTTTAAGTTTTTGTTTTCTGAATAAGAAGGCCTAATATTTGCTTGAAAAAAACATTTAATGTATCCTTGAATTACACTTTGTTTTCCACATGTGAGTATTAATCTGAGTCATTATTTTCAGAGAAGCAAGGTTTAATGTGTATTATTTATAGCTGCTTTGTTCACAGTACAAGTTTTTGTCAGTGTTTTTCCTCTATAAATACTTGTTACTGTCAGTGACTCTTCAACTCTAGGAAGTCATTGGATATACTAGAAATATCCGTGGAATGTTTCTCTCATAAAAATTTATACACAAGAAAATATTATATGAAGTGCTCAGGGTGTCTGGGCTGTAAATCTCTCCCGTTAGTGCTAGACCTGTTACATTCTTTACTCTTCCTCAGGATTCCTACCTCTTGTAACCACTTAAATTTTGTTAAGTCAGCCTCTTCTGACTAGGCCCAAAGACTGTGTTAAATTTGGACATTATAACAACCCTACAATTATCATCCAGGTAATGCTATCCTTGTCACATGTTTTCCTGTGTGTTTCAGTATATGACTTCCTGTAAGTCAAAATTTCACTGCTACTTAATACTTGATATATTTAAGGGAGTATGTAAAACTACATGAGTGTCATTTTCCAATATTAGAAATTTTAAACTCTTTTCCTGGTTGATAAATTTAACATATGGATTAAGTAGTAGATATGGTAGCTTGACATTAAAATAATAATTTCTAAATGACTAAGTTGGAAAAGAATTTTCAGGCTCTGCTTTCCTGTTTCTAGCATTTCCTTGGTATTTTTCTAAATAATTTACCTGTCAGTAGGTTTTCTTTACCCCAGTAGTTAAGGTGTTCCTAAAGGCATGCATATTTCAACAAATACTGCAGAGTGTTTGGTGATGCATTTTACAGATATTGTTGAAGAAGTTTGAGTCACAAATACTATTTTTGCCTTCCATGTTCAGGTAGGTAAATACAAGCTTCCTGTTTGTACTTATATGAATCATTCCTGGATTCTTCTGGCTTTGTTATGTGGGATGGCCAATCTGTGTTCTACTGGGCTTGCAGTAGAGAGACAATGGTTGTCCGTGGAGGGATCTCATATCCAGTTCTTGAGAAATGAGTCACATGCTTTAAATAATGATGTTTCCAAGACATTCTGTCATCTTTTCTCTCAAAACGTCATCTATGACTGCACTTCCTGTAGCCATTTGTTGATAATTTCCACATTTCTGTTTTCATCGCATTCCTCACATTTGCCACTCAGTCATGTCTGCGTGACTATTGGGTATAAATTGGTGGATGCTCCCTTACATACCTCAATTTTTAACATATCTCACATGGTCTTCTTACCCAATTTTCAAATGTGATTCTTCTATTTGGTGCACTGCAAAATAGCATTTTCAGCAGATCATTAGCTTCAGAAGCCCTTACTTCTCGTTTCCACCCCTTTACTTTTACGTTTCCCAATTTTTGTTGTTCCTACTGACTCAAAAATATCTCAAACATTCTATGAATCCCCTCTGTTGCTTAGTTAAGGATGTCAGAGTATTCCTGGAAAACTATGATCACCTCTGATTCGAGGTTCTCTTTAATGAGTGGCCTTTCCTCTCTGTGGCCAGCAGTGCCACCTCTAAATCCCTCCACAACCTTTCAAATGACATCTAAGTTGAGTTCCTCAGTATGTCTTTCTACCCTTTCAGTTTACTGGCGCCATTCACAAGAGTCTTGCTCTACAATCTATCCATGATGGAATTCTTGGTCAAAATATGTAGGGGGGGAAATAAGTGTTAGTTTCCCCCCTCTCTGCATTTGCCTTTGATAAGATAAACTGTATTATCTGATTAACAGTTTATGTTTTCAAAGGCAAAGAAAGTCTGTCAACACACCAATAGACTAAACTTGCTCCTTGTCTCTCCTGAGCATCAGGAAGTATGAGGCAGGGTTGGGGAGTCGCGGATATGAGTGGACTTTGTGTGGAATAGACACCAGGGCGATAGAAGAAAGTCTCCTTTGAAGGTTTCTGGTCCCATCTTCATCAACTCATCATTGAAGACCTTTGTCTCCTTTGTGTTTCTGTTTGCAAACACCACATTTAAGGCTTTCTGTTGCCACTGGTGTTTTCTAAGGAGGTTTGCCTTTATATATTTTACATGTCACTCATGGCCAATTCCCTTTGCCTGAATGAAGCTTCTGAAACACATATCTCGTGTTTAGGAACCCTAGAGAGGATTTCAGCTCCTCACTTGCCCCTCGCCCTTTCTTTTTATATAGCACATCAACTGATAGAACGCACAAAAGTAGAGAACCTAGGACTAAATGACCTTCAAAATGAGAAATGTTTGTGACATATTTCAGCTGTAGATGAACATCTTTGGTGTATTTTTTCACAGAGCCTGAGAACATCAGATCCCAAAAACAATGCACCTGGGTCATTCACTATATCATCTGCCAGTGCTCTCAGGATCACAAATGGTGCTACCTACTAGGCATTGATCTTCATCTTACAAATAATTTTTAGAGAGTAGGCAAATTCATTAACACAGATGTTGGATAAAGAGACTTTAATTTAATGAGCCCCAAAACATTACTAAACACATCAACACATTCTCTAAGGATGAGACCAGTTCAGAGTAATGTATTTGTGGGTGATTTCAAGTTGAAATTTTTATAGGGTTCTGGTCCAAACCTACATGACATAGGTCAGTGGCACTATGTAGTCTCTTGATATGCCTGAGGCTACTGCTCATGGAGCACCAGACAGTGATTTGCAGTAAACTGACCTGTGTGTAGGAAGAATACGATCTATTGTAATGTAAAATATTGCAAATACATAAACCAGTTTTTTACCAGCTATCATAATTGTACAGGCTGTATTTGAACAGCAATTCTTTCCTTGTTATTAGGTGATAGATATTTAGCTGGTTATAATTACTACAGACCAACATTTCATTAGCTTTATTTCACCAAAATCTTTAAACACCATATGGATTGTCTGGTGTCCTGGCGAGGGTGAGTAAGCACAAAGGCAGGGATGCTAGCTATGGGAACTGGCCCTGGTCCATAGTTCAGTGGGAAGTGCCAGGGCCAAGATTCTCTATAGACCAGACTGATTCCACTATAATGGCTGTCATAGTTCTCATTCCAAACTTTTCTTAACTCTTTGAGATAACTATAGTATATTTGGCTTAGGCTCACTTCCTTTATCTAAGGTAAACATGCCTGTTTTGGTTTAAAGTCATTAATTTATAAAATTAAAAAAAATGCCCCGAAGAATTTAAGTTGTAAGGGATGGTAGCTTAGTTGGTGATGGTGCACACCTATGACACAGACTTTGGGGAGTGGAGGAAGGAGAATCAGAAGTTGGAGGTCATCTTGGGATCTTGGGTTACATAGCTAGCACCAAGTTTGTCTAAGACATATGAGACCTTGCTTTAAAAGAGGAGAGAAAGCTTAGTGTCAAGGGCAATGGTGACTCTTGCAGAGGCCCTGGGTTTGGTTCCCATGAACTACATGTTGAATCATGACCATCTATAACCTTGCTGTCAGGGGACCTGATGATGTCTGACTTCAAGGAGTATCAGGAACAGTGTGGCACACATACAGATGAAGGCAAAACTACCACACACACAAAACAGACCTGGAGAGATGGCTAAGTGGTGAAGAGCACTTGCTCTTCGTGCTGAAGACCACAGTCTGTGTATTACAGGTTAGTGCCTCACAAATGCCTGCAATTCCAGCTCCATAGGAGCTGAGGCTCTCTTATGGCCTCTGGGTCTGCACACATGTGCACCCATGCACACACACACAAACATAAGTAGAAATAAAAGTGAAAATAACTGGAAACAACGTAAGGAATGCATAGGGTATATGAAAATAACCTCTACCTGCGGTGATAGATTGTTTATGATTTATTAAAGCCGCTGGAGATCAAAATAGCAAAGCAGCCACACTAGTTTGCTACAGAAGCTAGATAGTGGTGGTACACACCTTTAATCCCAGGACCCAGAATTCAGAGGTAGACATATCTCTGTTAGTTCAAGGCCACAATGACTACACGAAATTGATCCAGTCCTAAATGAAAACAGCTTACACAAAGGTCATCTCAGTACCTGGAATCACAGGCCTTTACTCCTAGCACTAGGGAGGTGGAGACAGGAGTGATATGGCTGGGCAGAGAAAGGAATATAAGAAGGAAGAGAGGGACCCACAGCCTTCTGCCTCTGAAGATTCATAGAGACAGGATTGCCATTTCAGCTGGGTAGAGGTAATGTCTGGCTTGGCTGCTTTGCTTCTTTGAACTTCAACTTGAAGTTTGAACCCCAATATAAGCTTCTAGTTCTTTTATTTTTTTGTTCTACAACTACCAAGTGGGCCCTAGTCAAAACGAAGATTACTAATGTTACTAATAATAAATTAAATTGGTCTTGCACTGGGAAGTAAACATCCCTGTCTTATCTTTCTTATTTATACATTTTCTAAAACTTGGAGCTATTTCAAATGTATTATAAATGTCGTGGACAGGTGTTATAACTACTTTAAAATGGTTATGTTCAGAGCAATGTTCAAGGTGAGGAAAATTCTAAAATAAAACACTGAAGAACACTAACTGAGAATTTTCTCTTCAACAGATATTAAAAAAGAAGAAAAAACCCAAAACCAAATTTAAAAAACCTCCTATAAATGCAATGTTTAAAAATCCTATAAATGTGATGTTTAAAAATCCATACAAATATCTGTCCCAGTGTAAGTATGAACCATAATTCTGAATAAATATCTCCTCTCTAGTTTAAGAGGATAGTTAACATAGCTAATGTCTGGGTGGTCCAAAGCTTATGAGACTGGAGCATGCTGGGGCATCAGGGCCAGCAGGCCTCCTCTATTAACAGGGGGGTCTTGCATTTGTCCACTCTTGAGACCTTGGCCATGGCAGTGCTCATAAACAGTTGAGGTGTGATGAATGTGTGTGTGTGTGTGTGTGTGTGTGTGTGTGTGTGTGTGTGTGTGTGTGTGTGTGTGTGAGACATCCGGAAGCAAAGGTGATGAACTGAGGTGAGCATCATCCAGGAGCTCAGAAGTTTACCTGGATCTTTGTCAGTAATTTCAGCTTCCTTATCAGTAGAAACAGTACACTCTTTTTCCCTATAGCTCCGGGGCACCTACCTGGCTCTGCATTGTCACTGTTACCTTTTCAAATGTTCTGTGATTAGTCTTGGAAAGGTAAACATGTTCTAATAGTAGAAACTCCTTACTATTTTACCCACCACACAAGAGGATCCACGCTTACTGATTTTAAACTCTAGCTGTCAGAATTCTAAGGTTGTGGTATCCTTTGCTTTCAGAGTTTTTAATATGCAAGGAAATTAAACTAGAATAAAATGGATTTGAATGCAGACCGAAGTTTACAACCATAAAGCTATATTCATGGTACCTAGTAATCATAAACTAATAATTTGGACAAGGTGTTTCAGCTTTATAAGAGGTTTGTTTTTTTCTAAACAATTATGTAGCTGCCACCACAAGATCATGCGTATAAAATACCTTTTCAAGATTTGGTAAGGAATTACATTGTATGCTTTGTTTGTTACACAGATCTTCCTTTGATCGGGTCAACTCTCCATCTTTCCACCCTAGGTATATTTCCCAGTTCTCTTATATCTGGGGTTTGGCAGTGATTTTCCATGATTTTTATATGTGTGTTTTTTTTTTCTACCACCTGAAACTGTTCCACCTGCCTACTTGGAAAAACATGTATGTTCATAAGGGTGAACTATCCAGAATTCTGTGAAATAAGCAGGGTTTTGAAGGAGAGTGACTTCTAAAATTATAATTTTAAAAAATATTGTACTTTGCACATGGTGTGTGCTGGTTACCTGGTATTCATGTAGCACCCCCTAGCAATGTGGGGTGACATGCTTTTGAGAGGTTTCAGAGACACATCAGTACAGTGGAGAGCTAATGCAGTCAGCAAACCAGGTCCTTCAGGTTGGAGCCATAGTTTAGTGACTGCCTATTTTGTATTCTAACATCTGGCATATCACCATGTGTGACCTGAGGAATTTTTTTAACATCTCTACTTGTGTGGGCCTTGGAGCAGGGCTTTATGCTTCTCAGGACATTGCAAGCTCTGACTTGTCAACACTTGTATCTTCAAAGGATCATTGGAAACAGAGAGAACAAACTTATGAAATTCCCTGATTTGAAAGTATTATCGGTGATTCCTGATGTCATGAGCATGGGGCAGATGAGAAAGCAGCAACCTTTTTCATTCTTCTCTGCACAGAAAGGGAGCAGAGACTCCCACTCTGTTAGCTGGACAGAGCTAACTCTTTTTGAATCTCAAGTTGTTAACAGATGGAAAAAGAGGAAGACGCAGAAATATTTTTCTCTTGGGTTAATGCCTTGTCTTTTGATGCTTTTGGAGAGACTGAAAACCTATAAATTTCATGTTCTGATTTGATGGAGCAAAGCAACTGTTTGTGGAACTGAGAATTATTATTTTGTTGTTTTTTAAATGAAAAACTGATTTTGTAAACTATCAGACTGTTTTTTTTACAAGATATTGTTATTATGTTTTGTTTCTTCTATTTCCATTTTCTTCCCTTTCTTCTCCCACTGGGTAGCTTAGCACTTACAATGTGTAAGTTTAGGAGAGATGATAATACTCTTTAAGCTTACACAGATGCCTTTAGTATTCTATTCACATATTTTAGACAGTGATCTCCTTTTATACCATCACTTTTTAAAGGACAACTCATTTGCAAGCAATCTCCCAGGCTTATCTCTCTTCTCCGGATTCCTGAATGATGGATGTGTCTCAAAGGACATCATTAGTAGAGTTGTCACAGCATCCTTGTCTGTTGCTGACTCTCTTATGCAGCCTCTCACAGACTTCTTGGTCAATCATTAATTTTTCCTTATTCTTTGCTTTATTTTTTTCAGAGACCAGACACATTCTCTGGGTTTGTGCTTTTTCTCCATATCAGCTTGCTTTTTATTGCTTTGCTTGGCTCTCCTTGACATGTGCTCATGTGCTGTTCCTATGGCTGTCCTCTTCAGAATCCCCCTAGAGGAGCAGGGAGGACCACTCCATCACTAAAGCGCTGAACAAGCAGAGGGGCCTGACTTTGATGCACTCAGGACTTGTGCAAAAAAGTTCAATGTAGTAGCAAGGACCTGTAATTCTGGTACAGGAAAGTAGAGGCAGGAGGGTCTCAAAGGTTCACTGTTCTTCAAATCTAGCTGAACTGGTAAGCTTCAGATATAGCGATAGAAGCTATTTTAAAGAAATAAGTTGGAAAGCAATTGAGAAGACATCCTATGTCAACTTTTGACGACCACATGTACGTATATGTTCACATGTATGAACATGGGCACATGAATATCTTATATATTCATATGCTCCCCAAAACAAATAATAACTAAATAAATATGAACCACCTAAGATATCCACACTTAATAACTGTAAACTTTTTGTCTAATAGAAATGGGGAAAATGTGGTTTAAGTTGTGTTTTGCAAGAAGTCTATTATGTTAAATTTTGTTGTTCAGGAGTTGTATACTACACATTCCTCAAAGGCTGTCACTCAAGGATGTTTCTCAGAACCTCTTATAGAATGGGAGATTGAAACCCAACCATTGAGTTTAAATGTAAGAATACTTAAAGAGACTAGTACAGAGCATGCCACAATGTCCAAAAGCTCCTTGTGGTCTCTGCATTGACCTGGCCCCTCCTTAATCATTTGAGCTTCATTCATTCTTTTGGGCAGTCTGACCCTTGTCCTTTACTGTTTGGCCAGCTATTCTGAGCTTGGAATTTGTCTTCTCCTTACTCAAGCAAGACCTTTTCCTGTCTTTTATCCAAATCCAGTAATTTCAACCTTGGATGTGTATTATGGATCTACATGTAATTCACCAGATTTTAATCATTAGGAATAAAACTAGATGGATGTATAGGTGAAAATGTACTAGGAAGTGAGCTATTCACTGGGAAAATAATAACAAAATGGACAATGTGAGAAGGAAATCACTGAATCATTATCACTGTTCATAATTCCATTTAGTCAAGGAAAGTCATATGATATAAAATGGAAGCATAGCATGGTTATTGTTTGTTTGCTTTGTGTGTGTGTGTGTGTGTGTGTGTGTGTGTGTGTTTGTGTTTGTTTCTTTGAGTCCAAACTAATGCTTTGGCACCCTGGAAGAATAAGTTATTTTTAATATTCAATTTTCGGCAGTGTATTTAAAGGTTCTAATGTTATACAAATAGTCCCTGATGACCTTATGTACTTACCACAGAACAGATTCAGCTATTTATTGAATCCTAAATTGGACTCCCACGAGAGTCTCAGCTCCATGGTTGTTTCTTTGCATGTCTCACTCACAGTAAGTGCACATCTTAAGCATTTATAAGCCAGATGTTAAAAGACTATGTTTCTTTAAATAGTTTCAGTGTCTTTGAATTCTCAAAAATTGCCCATGCTTGCACCTTGTGAGAATTGCTCTTTCCCCAAGTGCTCATGGGCCTTCATCTTCTAGGAAACCCTTTGATCATTTTGGAATCTTAGCACTTGAAAATGAGGATTGACACAGGAAATATCATGACTGTCCCACAGCTTTCTGTGTTTGGTCATTATCTCTTTGATGTTCAATATCTGTATAATGATAAGTGAAATATTGGACTGACCATTTAATGATTTATAACATAATCAAAGATTATGGATACAAGCTTATCCTGTAGTTTCCTCTTCTCTTGTTATTTATTTATTTATTTATTTATTTAGTTTTTTTCAAGACAGGGTTCTCTGCGGCTTTGGAAGCTGTCCTGGAACTAGCTCTTGTAGACTAGGCTGGCCTCGAACTCAGAGATCCACCTGCCTCTGCCTCCTGAGTGTTGGGATTAAAGGCGTGTGCCACCACCCGGCTCCCTCTCTTGTTTTATGCTTTAACTCATCCATCTGTTGCCTTCAACATGTGTGTATGTGTGTGTGTGTATGTGTGTGTGTATGTGTGTGTGTGTGTGTGTGTATGTGTGTGTGTATGTGTGTGTGTGTGTGTGTGTGTGTGTGTATGTGCCTGTGCTTTGTCTCTGATTCCCAAGCTCTGTAATCTAATACACATGTTAATTTTAACAATCCAAACAAATATTCACTTTCTTTCCACACTTGTGCATTCCCCCTTCTCCTCTTCCTCGTGTAAGGGATCACTGGCATTACCTCATAGAGTTCCTGATGGACAATGAGGCATGCCTCCAGTCTGCCTCTCTGCCACCTCTTCCTGATTCTTGGCTTTGTGAACAAGTCAGATTCCAGTATACATGCCAGCTTTTTCTTTGGCCTTATGGCCACCACTAGACATTTGCACTAGTGAAATCTGTTAAGAATGCAGAAGCAGAGATTCACAGCTAGGCACTGAACTAAACACCTGGAATCCAGTTGTCGAGAGGGAGGAGTGTTGAGCAAAGGGGATAAGAACATGCTGGGGAAACCCACAGAAACAGCTGACCTGAGCAAGTGGGAGCTCAAGGACTCCGCCGACAGCAGGGGAACCTGCATAAGCATGAACCAGGCCCCCCTGAATGTGGGTGTCATTTGGGGGGATTGGGCAATCTATTGGGTCTCTGGTAATGGAACCTGTATTTATCCCTAGTGCATGAATGGGCTCCTTTGCTCGTTCAGCGCTTTACTGATGGAGTGGTCCTCCCTGCTCCTGCTTTGGGAACCCGTTCTCTGTGGAGGGATACTCTCTCAGCTTAGACACAAGGGTGAGGGGCCAGGTGCTGCCCCAAATGATATGACAGACATTGATGATCCCCCATGAGCTCATTTTGTTTTGGCTATCTGCTACTGGGCATGTGGCCTACCCCAAAGAGTAGTTTGTTGCCTCACTGGGACTCATTTTGAGGAAACTAAATTTTCATTTGCAAGTAGTTATCATTTAGAGATTGCTTATGGGTTAGGCATGGGGCACATGTCCAATTGTCCTTTCAGCTCTAGGACCCATCTAGTGCATGTTGTCCCCGACTCTGTGAGTTCATCTGTGCCTCAGTCTTGTTGGTTCAGAGGTCTAGTTTCCTTGGTGTCCTCCATCCCGTCTAACTATTACACTCTTTCTGTCTCTTCCGTGAGATTCTCTGAACCCTGAGAGTAGGGACTTGATGGAGACATCCCATTTAGGGCTGAGTGTTCCAAAATCTCTCACTCTCTGCATAATGTTTGGCCATGGGTCTTTGTAATTTTTCCTCCCTGCTGTCCACAGTCATGTTGATTTATGTCTGGATGCTCAATTTGATTTTATTGATCAACATGTATGTTTTTATGCCTGAAACCTGCAGTTTTTATATACTATGGCTCTATAGTACATCTTGAAATCAGGGATGGTGATGCCTCCAGATGTTCATTTAGTCCTCAGGATAGTTTTACCTGTCCTGCTTCTTCTATTTTCTTTTTCTTTTTTTTTTCTGGCTAGTTTTAAAGTAGCTAGTAGCAAGAAGTTCATTTGAATGACTTTGATGGGTTTTTGAAAAAAGAATCTTTGCTTTTACATTTAATTCTAAGAAACTACTTGAAGAAGAAAACAGCTTTTGTATTTTTACTTCTTTGTTTACAAGTTAATTGCTTTCACCAGCTTTTCTCTTTAGTGCTACTAATTAGCAGTATTTACAATTAATTGCTAATGACATCTCATCTTGATTTTCTGTTATTTCTTTTATTCACTGAATAAAATTTAATGTGTTTTTATGTTCCTTTTTCTTCTCTTTTCCTTCTTTTATTTTTCTGAGCTGGTTTTCCTTCTTTCTTAATGTTATTGTTTTCCACTTATAGAAGAGGTTGTTTAGATTATGCTTCCAGAGGGATAAGAGGCCATAATGGTAGAACTGAAGCATGGTAACAGATTGCAGATATGGAGGCAGGAACAGAGAGTTGAGAATTCATAGGCAGAAACAAAAGCATGAAGCAGAGAGGGCAAATTGGAAGTATTGGCAGGATTTTAACTCTCAAGGCCTATCCCCAGTGATGATGAGTTCCCTCCAATAAGGCTGCACTTACTATACCTCCCCAAACAGCACTGGGAATCAAGAGTCCAAATGCCCCAAACTATGAGGGATCTTTCTCATTCAATCCACTACAGTAGTTCATACAGAAAATTGGCCAGTGGATCTCTCTTTATGAGCTAGCTTTCTTAACCATGCATTTCTAGGATATGAAGGACACTTAGTTTGATTCATAGATTTGTATTTTCTTCACTTAGACTTTGTTGGTCAGTGATTGTGTCTAGCCTCTTTATACATGCTCTCATTTGGGGATAATGTTAGATTCAGGTATATGGGTTAATGGGTAATGGGTTAATATTAATAGAGTTATTTACTAATGGATGCTAAATCAATCCACGAATTCATGAATTCAAGTTCTTAATCTTTAAAAATTTCAATATCTCCCTGAAACTTTTGGCCACCCTAAATAATCTAAAATAGATCAAATAAATACATTTTGCTATGTTCTTTGATGCTCCAGAGGCATCTCAATGGCCTCTAGGATTTCACTCCTAATTTACAAACATTACTGTATCTGCAAATCTACTCATAGTGGCTTTTTTTTTGGGTGAGGGCCTAGAATTAAGGGTGTACTTAAAAGCATCTCTTTAGCAATGTATCTCTTGCTCAGTGTATTAAAGGTACTTACTACAGGTTTGAAAATGAAAAGGAGATGAGTAGTTTCCTTCAGTCTGTGCTCCCTGCCCCGTGTTTCTCACTCTGGACAGGACCAGAGGCAAAAGCCCAAGTGACCATGGGCCAAAACCTCTGCAGTTATGAGCAAAAATAAACCCTTTCTTCTTAAAAGATGTTTATGGCAGGTGCTTGTCTTAGCAGAGCCTTAGAGGACTGCTATAGGATGTATGGAAGGAAGTTGCCCTGCATTGGCACTGGATGGTTCAGTTTCTTTCTCTAGGATAATCTTCTCCATTTGGGATTTGCTGAAAACTTCTAACTGTATTTGTGGACTGACTTCCTAACCCCATTTTCAGTGCCTACAGTGAAGGTCACTGAGGACATTTGAAGTCACCTGTGTGTAAAAGCATATGTGTTTTCTGATGTTGAGTTGTAACTTAAAAAAAATATATATGTGTATATATATGTATATATACACACACACATATATATATATATATATGTGTGTGTGTGTGTGTGTGTGTGTGTGTGTGTGTGTGTGTGTGTGTGTGTGTGTATTGAGACAGTTAGAAAGCATGGCTTGTGGAGCCAGCCATAAAATGATGCATGACTCCAATTTTCAGATATATTGATATTAACATCTTTTAAAATATAGTTTGCATGGTTCGTTTTCAAATCTGTGTTTCTATGTAGGGTTAAATGCATATGGGAGCAAGCCAACATTTTCAAAGTTTTGTGACTAGGGAATTAAATAAATACTGTTTGACACATATTCAGGTTGGCTACAAGGCTGATAAAATTTCACTCTAAATTTCTGCTTTAGCTCTATTATACAACTTATCACGTAAAATACCAGGAAACAGTAGACCCTACACACTCAAAGTATGTTCTTTGAGAAAATTTGGTGGTAAATTTTTTCATAGTTTTTACACATCTTAGCTTTGTAGGATGGATTAGGACAGTGCTTGCTGAGAGACTTGATTTACATATGTAGCTTGCCTAATTTTCAACTTTTTTTTGTTTGCTTGCTTTTGTTTTTCTAAATGAATTGTGTTAGCTTAATGCCTAACTTGTTTATATACTCTCCTCCTCTCCTTCATCTTCTCCTTCTCTTCTCTTCTTTTCTGTCTCCTCTCCTCTATCCATCCCCTGCCTCCCCTTTGCTTTGTGGTTCTAGGGTTTAAATCCAGGACCTCTTGGTTGTAAACTAAGCACTTTACCACTGTGCTATACCCAATCCTGTTGCATAGTGTTAGTATTAAAATGATGATAACTTGGAATAAATTCCCTAAGAATGATTCTTTGTAAACAGACGCATAAGGTTAGTGTGGTGGTCTGGTAAGAATGTCCCCCATAGGCTCAGATATTTGAGCACTTGGTTCCCGGTCGGTGGTGCTGTTTGAGGAATTGGTGCAGGTTTTCTAGTGGTAGAGTATCACTGGGAGTGGAATTTGAGAGTTCATAACCTTACCCACTTTCAGTGTTCTCATGTAGTGGTCTGAGGTTAACATGCGACCTCTCAGCCTCCTGCTCCCGCCTCTGTGTCTCCTGCTTGTCATATCTCCTTGCTACAATACCTTTGAAACCAAAAAGCAAAGTAAACTCTTTTTTCTGCTGTTGTTGTTCAGCAAGTCTCTTTAGATCATGTTGTTTTATCACAGTAACAAAAAAGTAACTGGTGCACTTAGAAAAATTAAATTTAAGTAGCACCCCAAGGCAAATTAGAGAAGAAGGAAATGTACTCAATTATGGTTTAAGGTTTATGTGGTAGATGTGTGTGATCTAAGGAGTGTCAGCTTCTTGTGTTCCTCTAGCTCCCAAGGCAGTGTGTCTTAGCACACAGATGAACTCTCTACCCCTCCAACCATGATGGTGTTTAATTGGATTTGGAACAAATTGAAACTTCTCTGGGTGTTGGAAGAGACAAGTGCTGTTGAGTCTGAATCAACTTGAGCAACTTAGGACAACAAAAAATGTTTTGTTTTTTGAAGTTGGTGCAGAATTTTCTTTTAACATTGAACCTTTGAAAGCTTAGAAACTACAAATGCTGGCTTGAAGTTTTGTTTAATTAATTTCTTAAATGGTTTTGCAAGTTAAGTATTTTGAAGCCTTCATTTAAAAACTGCATTTAGGAAGATCTTTCATTATATAAACTTAAAAAAAAAGATCAGACTCAAGACAGAAATGAAAATTGCTTTAGGATTAAATTTTTAGAAAATTTATGTTCAACTGTGGCAGCATTTGGATGATTTTATTGTGATTTTTCAATTATATTTATATTCAATTAACTCTGAATGTAGAGAATTTGCCAGTTTTATTCTGTGTCCTTAATTTTCATGCTGTGTATTAGGTCTGAGGCTTTTGTGTTGGACAAGTGATGTGCCTCTTTGCCAATGACTCTTCTTGGGAAGTACACTCTTCTGCTGTATGGATACAAAAGGGAGGTCCAGGAGTGTAGAATTCCTCAACTCTCTCCACCCCTTCCTTCAGCTTCACCTTCCATAGTGACTCATCCCCAGGGTACTTCATGAACTCTAGTTCAAAGTAAACAATTAGAAGTTAGTGTTGCATGTGAGTTACAGGCATTAACTCCTTTAAAAGTGTCTTTACTTAGGGGAGGGTAGATGTTTTTTTTGACAATATGCTAAGTCAGTGTTTTATGTAATTATGGTAAGAATAAAGGTAGTTCTTAAAGGATAAATTAATGCGAATGTAACTGTATTAATGCCAGTTTAATGATCTTGTTAAATCATCTTAGTTTCATAGCTCCGAAAATATACTAAAATGGCGGAATTGTACATTTTCAATGGGTAAATTGTTGTGGATGCATTTGTCTATCGGTAAAACCATTAAAACAAACAAACAAACAAAACTATTATTGACCTGCTCTACTGGTTATTTTTGTTAAAAATTGTCTATTGTAGGTGAGGGATAAAATGGGATTCCACACCTGTGAACCCTTACTGAATTGGCAGTTGGTGCCTAAGGAACATATAAAGTTTTTCAATGGTTTATTGACAGGCATCTGCACATTTTTGCTCCTATTGTCTAGTGATTTCTTGTAGCCAAAAAAGGCAGAGCCCTTGGCCTTGAGCTTTCAGTGTCTAGTTGGTAAACGGAGACAAATGAAATACAAGGAGTCTAGCTACTTTCAGATTTGAAGGTACTTGCGAATTTGTCTGCTTCCATCCTGAAGTTGAAAGTCCTGTACCTATAACACAAGTTTTTCTTCTGACTCCTAGAAGCAAAACAAAACAAAGCTAAATCATCTTAGTTTCCACATTCTGGACTAAATTATTATTTTCTTCATACATTGTTGTGGTTTTTTTTTTTGTCTACATCACAGCAAAATTTTCCTTGTCTCTCTACCCTTTCTTCCTTTGATAGAATCTTCATCAAATCATTTATTTTTTTGTATTTATTGCTCAGCTACAGTTAGTTATTAGTCACCTTTTAACCCATTTTGGTTTTCCTTTATCTTTTAGGCAATATATAACACACACATGCTTGCGAATGTATAGTTTATACATAGAATTTGGAGCTACTTTTATGAAAATATGGCACAAAAATGGCAGTGTACATAATTATTTTAAATTTTATATGAAAAATGCTAGTGTTTTAGTCTATTGATATAAATGTTAATTACTGCCACAAACACCTTCCCAAACACACCCACTAGTACTGTCTACCCAGCTATGGGGTATCTCTTCATTCCAATCAAGTTGTCATGTAAATATGTGCATTACGTGCTAATAGATGCCATAAAGTGTGACAATGAGATAATCTTAAGTCCTCAGCTTGGTGAGGGCTGCATGGTTCCACCCAGCCAATCACTACTTACCTCTATGGTGATCTGTTTTGAATTCTGTCACCTCTCCTCTGTTTTACTTGTATTTTAGTTTCTTTTAAACATAAATTCACAATATTAAACTATAATTTAAATGTCCAAAACATACTCTTTCATAAGCTTTGGTTTTCAACTAAGAGTTAGTCTTAATTGTTATCTTCAAAAGGTCATTTTAAAAAATGTGGATGATATATACATGTGAAATTACTTATGAAAGGGTAAAAAATTATGATTATGAAATTTTGTAGGCTTTTTGGCATTTCATGTTATTCAGAGATTATTTTTAAATATAACTTTATTCGTTAATATGTTAAGTGTTTTCTCTTGCTTTCTTCTTTCTTGTATTGCATTTGAGGAAAGTCTAAACACATAAGTTTCATGTTCTTATGGAAATATATTTTTGTTAATTTTAATATTTGATTTAATACAATAGATACCATCATCACAAATTAGAATAGAAGCCACTAATGCTCAAATTTTAAAGCAAATTATAGGTATTTATGCTATTATTCTAGGGAACAGGCTAGCAAGTGACTCATTTAAATGATATAACCCTAACCAGCTTTCTTGAAGTGCAAGATGGTGGTCTTTTTATATCATACTTTTTAAAATACAAATTAGATGAAAGATAACAAGGAAAACTTTTGATTGCTGTTGTACTTTTTGCAGCTGTTCTCTTCTGTGCTGTAGCCTGAAGCATAGTAGTTATATAAAGTGTATATCAAATCTCACATTTAAACTAATAAACATACTCATGTGAATAAATATTTGAATAGGAATGAGGGGAAAATTTTCATGTAGATACTCCATCATGGAAGAAGTAAGACTGAGTTCCTCTTTCTTAAAAAGTATGGAAATAAGACATAGAAAGCAATGAAACAATAGAGAGTCTGACCCATACTCCATTAGCAGAGTGGTTTGAAATAACATTAGCAATTATAGTTTTGTGGCTAGCATATTCTTTTAATGTGGCATGATGATAATAATATACATTTATTCAGTGTCCTGGTGGTCATATCTGCAGACCACAGCATGATTGTGAAGAAACAGCAAAACTTAAACAGAGAGTCCTTTTACAAAACATTTGTCCAGTATTCCCTTGTACTATTATGTTATCCAGGAACAAGGAAAGGGACAACCAGAAACAAACAAAAGGAAGAAAATTTGAGAAAAACTCTACAAGAGAAACTCAAGGCAACCAACACATTGACCAAATGCAGAATCTTGAAACAGAACTTTTGGCAAAACTAAAGAAATTTGAATAGGAGGCTGGCGTAAGTTAATAATAGTAATGCTGGTTCATTAACTAGAAGAGAAGGAGCAGCTGAATGTTAACTTACTAATGAGAGACAACAGCAAAACAGGACACGGGAATGCTTTGGCTTATCTTCACAGTTTTCCTAAGAACTCTTAATTTCTCTAGAATAAAACATTATGATTGTTTATAATTACATATAATTGCAAAAAAACATAACAGGTGCCAAGTTTAACTGAGCTGCACGAGTCACCCGTGTGCACCCTTTTCCCCATCCCCTCATCTAATAACCTTCCTCAGAACAATGACAAATAAACAGAGCCCTGGGTCTGCAAGAAGAAAAGGCCCCCATAACCTCAGTAGTCTATTTACACTTTAAGTATATCCCAGAACTTCAAAGATAAATGTTTGCCCATGCTCAGGAATTTTTAAAAGTACATCATAAATCTTAAAAAAAAAATCCCTATCCCCCTAAGCTACTTTCCAAGAATTCTAATTACCGCGAAGTGAAAAACCAGGAAGTCAACAACTATTATTCACCTGCCTGCTCTTAAAATGATAGCTTTACATTCCATTGTATCACATGTTTTACAAGTGGTGGAAAACAACACTGTAAATCAAAAGAATAAAGTGATTATTCCCAGTTTATGTTAAACGAAAGAGGAAAGCCAACCTTCTTCCCACTTAAGCAGCAACTATTTTAGAATTATAAACAATGAAATAAAATTGTATTTACTATCTTTAGCAATGAATATAATTTTAAAGATCAGGGAATACTTAAAATTTAGTATCTTAAGAAGTGTAAGCAGGTCATTTATTTTATAAATTATATTTAAATTAGAGACAATTTTATTTTATATATTAATCCCAGTTCCCTCTCCCTCCCATCTTCCCATGACCCCCACTGACCCCCCATCCCATCCCCCATCCATTTCCCAGGTGGGGTGAGGCCACTAACAGGTCATATTTTTAAGCAACATGTCTTGTTGAATATTACGCTTATGAAACGCTGTTAACTTATTCACATTTCCAACTTGATAAATCCAGAGGTAGTAACATGAAAATGTATATTATATGCATACAAGTGTGCAGCTAGTAAGTGCATATATCCTTCTCTCCTTGCCTACAAAAAGTGTACTTGTTCTGGGAACCATAAATTACCTTCTGGTTTTTGGCATTTTGTATGATTAACTTGTAAGCAATGAGATCCATGTATATGCAATTTATTCAGCGTGGAGCAGCATATATGCCTGTTGTTTCAGGTATGTAGTGCCGACCTCAGGTGCCCCATGGGTCACACAGAATGGCCTCTGTGATGTAATTAAAGTGAGGCTGAGCTCTGCACTTTCCAAGTGGATTTACTTCAGTGTCAGGGTATGTACTATTTTGGGGGTATTGAATTAGACATTGGGTGCATAGTCTAAATGGTTACTGGGGAAGGACAACTCCATACAATTGAAGTAGATGATGAGAAAATCTGGGAGGATAAGAATATTATAGACAAAATAGGAGGTTTACAGTCACAACTTAGGTACAAATCCTGCCTCTACTCCTGTGTTATTTAGATAAACTTCGTCAGTATCTTTGAGTCATATTTCTGTTTACATAGGTGCTCATTAGGAATAAAACACCTTTGAATATGAAAATCAGCACAAAATAATTACACAAAATACCTTCTCAGGGCATCTGGCATACAATATTAAAGGATCATACTGCAGCTACTCATAGGCTTTTGCTGAAATCTCAACAAAATCATGAACATGAGGAGGCATCCAAACAATGTCTGGCCTGCACAGTTATAGCATCATCGATTGCTTAAGGGGCATCTGAAGATTGCCACACTCTTGGTCATTGAACAAGTCCAATTAGTTCAATAAGCTTGATGATTCTGTATAATGCTGGCATTTACTTCTAGTTCCAAGCCTAACCCTAGCCACAGCCAGTCCTGGTCTTCATCCTTTTTGTGTAGCATAGACTTTCATTCTGGCTACTACTGCACCGTTCCCAGAGTAGGCTTGTGATGACATGGGGATTTAAGCTAGCATGAGTTTCCTTTTCTCTTAGGATACATTTTTTTAAAGACCGCCTCCACATGGTTTTCTTTTTAGCTCATAATTTTATTAATCAGATATTTTTCGGGCACCTGCTGCACACCACCAGTTATGCAGTAGAGAGCACAGCGCATATTTGGTCTTAAGGAGCTTACCTTCCAGCAACAGAGACAAATAGCAGACACTTAGCTGTGGCTGTATTATGTGATGCACACCTGCCAAATAGCACCAAGGAGCAGGCTAGGGACTGAGGAGCTCAGGTTGGCAGCTCTTTTTTAGCAGCAAGGGAAGATTTTGTTGAAGAGAGGCATTTGAGATTCAAGTGATGGGTTAGTTTTTCACACAGAGAGAATGATGGAGCAATGCAAGATGAAAGGAAAGATGTAGTCTAATGAAGCTCAGAATCTGTTGGAGTTTCTCACAGTAGCTTGGGTGAGAGGTTATTTATGCAGCATGGGTGGCTTGGGCATCTGTATCATCGGAAATCCCATCCCAGATTGAGTGACAGCACAAAAATTCATGGTTGGAGTTCTTTGCATGACAGCTGCAGACCAGAGGATCTCCAATCACCAGCACTTGCGCACTGCTTCCAAATTCTCCAGGATGAGCTTATGAATGTTGGGAGGTTCATGAGCCTTGAGAGTTTGGGCCCCCATGCTGGCATCTTTCAATCCAGAGGATACAGTGATCCAGCATCTAAGACTGCATAATCTGCTTCACTGAAACACACAGGCACTACCCTCCCCAAATGCAAGACATTTTCTTAAGGTTTTAAAAATTTCTGTTAAAGTTCATATCAAAGCTTTCTTAATTGTGCTACACATCTATTCTTAGTTGCATCGTGTAAATTAGGAAGTGGTGTCATGTGCGATCGATAAATGGTAATCCGTGTTCCTAATTGAATGATGGGTTTCTATAACACTTCTCACCAGCTATTTAATGTTTACAGTGGTTTAAGGAGGAGCTATTAGCCCTTGTCTCAGAGGTGTCAGGAGTTCTGTAAAATTTACTAATGTGCCTAAAGGCATAATTAATGACTAATGGAAGGACTTTCAATTCCAATCACTTTCTGTTTCATCAAGGACTTCCATGGGAAACTAGGGCATTGAAAAGATGAAAATCCAATGTGGTTGTTGAGGACTTTAGTTCTCTGTACTATTAAAGACCCATTAGCTGCATGTATCTAGTTTTAATTACATTTAAGTCCAAATTTCTTGTAAATTATTCTGTAGTCTCACTGTACTAGTCTATAACTGTGTCCATTTTAATGTGCGAAGTAAATTCTCACATTTTATTTCATTTTATTTTGGCTGTTTTAAGTTTATTGGAAACCTGGTTTTGTGTCACTAGCAAGACATCAGTTCAGTCAGCCTTCTTAAAGGCAGATGTTATGTCAATGATCTTTCCCTCATTCCTGCACGCAATGCAATACGTTATCCATTCTACTTGTGCATTTTCTTGTATTTAAAGTTAGTTTTAACTATAGCACACATTGTACTGAACTTCCGTTGTAACAGAAATTGGTTGCATAGCCTGTTTGCAATTGTTTGCCATGTCACACTTTGCGTAAGTGGGCTTAACTTCCTTGACAGAAATGTTATCTGAATTTTTGCACTGATCAGACTCACAAATCCAAATTAACTCTTTAATGATGGGGTTACTTGAAATACTTTCATCCTGTGTGTTCATGGATTAGTTCATTTTTAAATAAGTTCTGATACAGATTTCCCAGGATACTAAGACTTGCTAAACTGCATAGTGAATGATACTTCTGTTATTTTCAGGTCCGTATGTCTAATATCGTTAGTGATTGAAGCCATGCTTGTATTCATAACATGATAAACCTTCAGTAGCTATGTAAACATAAGTTGCAGTAGACAGGAATCAAGGTGCAGATATTGGATGTGGCTGGTTAAGCTCTGGGGTTTCCTGTAGGAGTGTTTCTTCTGTGACCCCCTTTGTTTCTCATTGTTAGGTTGATGGATTCCACAGCCAGGAGCACAACCTCATGCCTCCTGCTTCTCTCATTGTGAGCTTTCTCTGTTCTACTGAAATTATTCTGCTGTTGCTGATAATGCACCATGTCCAAAAAGAAACATCTTTTGTATTAACTCTGTGTTTTATTTTGCCTAACTACCAATGTAAGATTAGTTATCCCTTGTGTCCTCCCTTTTCACATTTCTACAGCTTCTTGTCATGTCCTCTCTTGAAGTCCTTGTTATCACTTAGGTCAGGACCTTAAGTCCCTCTTTCTTGCTCTTCAGTGGCACCTTTCAGTATTTCTCCCTTGTGCCAGGATCGTTAGTCCCTCTTTCCTGCCCCTTAGTATCTCTCTTTTGGACTTACAGACTTCCTATGATCAATCAGCTTATTTTACCAGTGATCCTGCTCATTGCATGTGCTAGCTGAGGGCCTTTCTTGACTTCTTTCATCCCTAGGACCATTTTGTGGGATTCCAGAATAGCTCTAATGTCTAAGGCATCTGGAGACTCTGGTAAGAATGTGGATTCTGGGCTTGGGAAATGACTCAGTCAATAAAAGAACTTGTCCACAGCCTGATGTCCTGAGGTAGACCCCTCTTCTCCTACATGTTAGAGGGAGAGAACCAATCCTTATAGGCCTCCACAGATGTGCTGTGGCGTGCTCACCATTCCAAGATAAATGAATAAGAGTCAATAAGAGGAGAAAGAGTGTGGATTCCTGATATTTCTTCAGAGCTGATGGGTTAGAAGTCTAGAAAGGATTCTCAGTATCTTTAAGAAACACCCAGATAAACTAGGTGCTTAGCACAATTTGAGAACTTTCAGTAGGTCACAGAATGAGCATCTCTTTGCCCTGATATGGATGACTAATTCTGTATCCATCCCCTTTCCTCTGGCTCTCTGAATTATTCTTGCTCATCCTTTAGGACTGCAATATGGCAATATTTCATCTTAAAGCAACACCCGTCACCACCCAGGCTCATATACTTTACCTGCACACTCTGTCTAAGTTTTCCTGTAGTGTGGTACTTTTTAGTGATGGTGCTTCTGAGCCCAGGAAACTTTTTAATATTACATATGACACAGTTCCTGACCTGAGGTGGGCCTTTAAGGAGTTGAAATATATGTCAATTGCTCCTTCCGTGGCTGAAGTTTGAGCCTGCATTTTTAGATCTGGAAGAAAGGAAGACCAAACTTGGACACAGAGAATTACAGCAAGAATGATAAATTTAGATACTTAGAAGTCAAGATTGGAAATGAGGATTCAATAAAAACAGAAGTGATGGACATTCTAGAATAGAGGAAATAGAGGAGTAGGACCTTTTAGCATTCATATTCCTTTGGTCCATGGTTTTCATTTATTAATTTAACGGGCATGGACATATTTACTTAGAGATATAATTTATGTCATTAGGTATAAAAATGAAGTATTCAGAAGATGTTAGTCAATTGGAATTCATGAAATGATGGGGTTAGATTATCATCTAAAGTGAGAAATGGAAGGTTTACCGTATGAGTACTGTAAGTGTCACTATTTAAAGAGAAGCTGAGAATTGAGCTTAGTGACACATTAATCAGACGAGAGGTAGTATCAGATGAGTGGTACTTTACTGAGAGAAGAAATGGCATCAAATGTGAAATGCTGCAGAATGGTCACACAAAACATGGATCATAAGTTCTTTTGGATGTTGCTGTTAGAACTTCAGTGAGTAACACTAAAAGGTAATTTAATATGGCAGTGTGAATAGATATCACTAACAGGACATGCACAGCCAATGAAGGTGCATTGATGGAGTCTCCTCTGCATCCCAGAAGTTTAGCAGAGAGCACTAGGGTGCTAAGGCAATGCTGAATTTTCAACTTTTCTTTTGTTGGTTTGATTATGAAAAGTTTGGCTCAAACATTTATGAGATGGAATTCCTGGGAAAGCACAGCTTCTTTTAGAATTTAGTACTAGCATTCCCAGTAACAAAAAAGGATGGGAGGGTGGATTATCTTCAGTTATAAGTAGTGGAACTGTACCTTGGGTAGAGGTTCAGCTACCTCTTCCTATAGAATGCAAGGGATAGCAGGGTGGAACTGGCATTGTGGATGTGCTGTGTACAAGGGAAAATGAGAGATCCAGGTGCCTAGACCTGTGAGGTCATCCATACCAGGCTGCCCTGGTCTAGTCTTAGTTAAGGATCCTTTCTGGTCTCAATAGTCTACTTTGCTTTGCCCTAGTTTTTCCCAATTACAGACACAAACTCTAGGAGGTTTATGAAGAATAGAAACACGCTTCTTGCTGTTTGGGAGGCTGTGAAGATTTTGATTAAAGAGCTAGCAGATTCTGTGTCTCTCTCAGGTCGGGCTTCCCTCTGCATCCTTTGGACTTGGTACAAGGGGCAGATAGTTCTCCTGATCTGCGCTAGAAGGACTGGAGTTCGCCAGGACTTAATCGTATCCGTTATGTCAGTCTACTATGGGTGAAGTCTTATGTCTGTGTATGTCTAAGAGAAGGAAGATAAAAAACAGGCAGTTTAAAGGCAATTGAGTTCAAAAGAGTGATTGCGACTTCAAATATAGTGAATTCAAATATCCTTTGGTGGATTTATGATGGATCCAGATTTTTGGTCACTGAAAAAAATATAAGATCAATTCAGTTTGGTTCAAGACTTTGATGTTCACCTCATTTGCACCTAAAAATTATTATCAGTGCTTAAAAATAGTCAATTAAATTTCCCCTCTTTTCTATTTTATGTACATTCCCACCCATTTTTAGATGTCCTCATAGCTGGATAGTGGGGATGCATGCCTTAAATCCTAGTACTAGGGAGGCCGAGGCAGGGAATCTGTGAGTTCTAGGACAGCCAAAACTAAACAGAGAAACCCTGTCTTGAAAAACAAAGATGAAAAGAAAGTCCTCTGTATGGCAGCAGATGTTGGTGGAACTTCTTTACCATCAGTATAAGATTCTCATAAAGAAATCATTTCTGCCCAAAACCACACCATTTTTGGGGGGTGGGGTGGGCAAATGGTCAACACACACCCTCTTCTGACATCAATTTCAAGTTTTGAACTTTTCTTCTAGCAAAGAAGGGAAAGGAAAAGATCGCTCCAGTATTGCTTAGTAAGCGACAGCTTTGTAGAATGTGTGTGTTGGGGGCTGAGTGTGCTGGGCTGAGTGTGCGGGGGTGAGTGTGTTGGTGGTGAGTGTGCTGGGCTGAGTGTGTGGGGATGAGTGTGTGGGGCTGAGGGTGCTGGGGTGAGTGTGCTGGGCTGAGTGTTCTGGGTTGAGTGTGCAGTTGTGAGTGTGCGAGCTGAGTGTGCTTTTCCTGGGGCTTTCAGTGCCTGGAAGACTGAGTGGCTTTGCCATTTCTCTTCCTCTCAGTTGCTAAAGACAGCTCCCTGCTGTTCAGAAAGTACAATGGTGTCTGCTGTGTTTTCCTGCGTTTTTGCCTTTGTTTTATTTGCAGACCCAGTGTGGAGCTCTGGCCCTTTTGTGTGTACACATCAGGCTCTGAGTTACCCCCTTGTCCATTCTCAGCCTTTAATATACAATTAACTATTTATGCATGAATTTTCTAATCATTCAACCTAATTTTTATTTGGTTACTTTACTTATTAATATACTAAATAAAACTTCTCTGTTCAAATTTATAAAAGTTGTCATCATTTTGTTGACAATGTTACGTAGGTGGAGAAGGTATTTTCTTTTGCAGAGCAGTCTACACAGCTGTATGCTCAAGAGCAAAAGGTCCCTGGATCCCCAGGGGTAGCTCCTGGTATCTGACAATACTCTTAATACTTAGCTTAGTAGAATAACTCAGGATATGAGTTGGTATATGGAAGCATCTAGTAGTCCTCTAGCTGTGAACGATGAATTTACAGAGACTGGCTGAGAGCTGATGCCCCTTATGAGTTCGTGATCTAACTCTACAAACTTTACACTTTAGACTGCTAAGTATTTTTGAATTATCCTTTAAAAATTCTTCAATTATTCCGTATATGTTTCTAAACATTTTGTCTGATAAATGTACATTAGACTCAATGTGTTTTTTGCTTACATTGGTGTTTAATTAACCAGGACCCCTTAATCCTGGCATCTCTTTTTTCAGAAGTTTGTAGCTAAAGTATTACAGTCATTTGATCTCGCTAGCTTTCTGTGGAGGTTTGGCTACATTAGCTTGTTTTGATTCACTCTAATGAAAATGGATTAATTATTAATGCAGCAGAGCTAACCTTTAATAGGTTTGTGGTGTGTGCCGTCTCAATGAGTCATGACTCAGCTCTTCTGTGGCCTCATTAACTTCCCTGTTTCACTCCTCTTTCCTACTTACTCTCTGTCTTCCTGTGAGTTTTAGCCTCATGCTTTGTTCAAAGCCATTTACGTGCCATGTACACACACATATTCCCACGTGGACATACATCGTGCACGCCTGTGGTGTCTGTACCAGCTCCTGTTTGCGAAAATGGGTACGGGTACACAAGGATGCCACAGGTTGATGTCACATTCACTACATGTCTACATTATTTTACTTTTTGAGACTAGAACTCTCTCTAAACTTGGAGTCCATTGATTTCAATAGACTGGCTGGCCAGTGAATTTCAGGGACCCCAGCCACCTAGGATTGAGATTACAGTCTCAAGTTGCTCAATTCAGCTTCTGTGCTGGTGCTGAGTGTCTGGACTCAGGTGCTCATAATCACATGACATGCAGTTTGACTGGTCTAACTCCTCAGTTCAGATCACACATCTGTTAATGTCTTTGTAGAACAGGTAGTTTGGCATCTCCTCTGTTCTTTGCCTTTGGTTGTTATATATTGTTGTGTATACACATATTTAAATTTGAGGGGTAGGCAAGATGGCTCAGGGGCAAGATTGTTTACTGCCAAGTCTGAGGACCTGAGTTCAGACCATGGTACTTACATGCTTGAAGGAGAGAAACAATTCCCTCCAAATGTAAATTGTAAAAAATACCAAAGACAACACCAATGGACATGCTAAAGTGGATGGGGAAAGGCCACAAGGCCTCAACTGTACTAAAGGAAATTGAGGAAAGTCAGAGCCGGAGAGGTGTTTCAATACCAAATGGTTCGACCTGAACGTGAATACAAGTAACCTAATACAGCATGTGTATTGAGTAATATATATGTGTATGCATATATGTATGGGATTTCAAATAATGAAAAAGAAGCCACAGATTTGAATGAGAGTGGGAATGAGTGTATGAGAGGTTTTGAAGGGCTAAAAGGAAAGGGAGACATGTTATGATTATATTATAATCTCAAAAGTAAAACAATAAATTAGAAATATAAGAGTGTTTTAAACTATTTTACATGTTTTAATTGTGCTAATATTTAGAGACAGAATATTCTGAGTTAAATGAGCAACACTTGCAACTTTTGCCTGTTTTATCTTACATTATTACTAGTAGAGACCCCATGTAGTACCAAAAGCATGTACGCATGGTGATGTCTATGGCTGCCCTGGGGTTGTCTCCTATATTATTTAGGAGGTACTGGGGTCTGCGAGGGGAACAAGAAAAGTATGCTATGTTGTCTGAATTAAATATCATCATTGGACATGGCTGAACACTAGTGTGTTTGCAGAAATAGTAGACTGTGTAGGAAGGAGCTGTGATAATCTTGAGGGTAGATAATAACAACTAGAAAAGTTTTGTTAGTAAATATGATGCTGGATCCAAATATAGAAAATTAGAATTTAAACCCAAATCAATGTGTCCAAGGTGACGAAAAGACTGTTGTTTCACTTCTAGCATTAATATATTAGAAAAAGACTAATGATTTATTAACTGGAGTCCTTTTCATTTCCTTTTTGACAGAATTTCAATAATGCCCCAACCTCATGTTATCAATTTTGTTTTTGCGCATACTGACTATAAATAATAAGATTAATTGCTTTGAGTGCATTGTTTTGAAAATTAAAATGTTCCTAGTATATAATTAATTAGCTTCTATACCTATTATATGCACCAGTAGAGGTAGACCAGCCTTGCTAACATGGGCCATTTACAACAAATGAAGTAATATTGTGGTTTTGTTTGTGTAGAGATTCACCTGCTCATGCCCAGCTCTTTTTGTATGTGAGTATATGCAGGTGCATGTGTGTGCTTGTGTGTGTAAGGAAGAGACAGAGGGAAAGAGGAGGGGGTGGAGAGCGACTGAGTAATTGGGATGTCCAGTTAGGAAGGTGTTGCAATAGTATACATTAAAATATCCTGCACTAGTAAGTTTGAACTGTAATTAGATTATTTCTCCAAGGACTTCTAAATAGCTCAACAGTATGTCAAGATTATGAAAATAAATAGTTACTTAAAATTGTCCAGTGGTGGTTATGGATGCAACACGCTTGTTGCTAATTAGTATGCCTTTGCTGATGTAGTAATGCATTTAGTTATCACTGTTCTGTCATCCATGGGTTAAGCAAGGCACAGGCAGTAAGTTAGCTCAACAATGGCTTCTCAGCACCTGCTACATCCTACGACCTGAGCAGTCAGTAATGAAGGGTGAATATTATTTCATTATGGTGAGCATCAGGTTAACTACAGCATAAATCATGGCCATAAACTTTCCTGTGAGAGAAATATGGCAGTATGATTTCCATGGATGACTTTAAAATAAGATGTGTCTTTGTAAATATAGATATAATTGATATTTTCCATGTAAGATGTCAGTAGAATTCTAGTATATAGGTTTACTTTTATCACAGTGACATCTATTCATTCAGCCAATTGCTGGTCAGTCAAGCATAGAAACTAACCGATTTAAGTCCTCATTATAGCGTCAGTAAAATTAATAAATTATTGATTTATTTATCTGGTTTTTTTCAACACAGGATTTCTCTGTGTAGTTCTGGATGTCCTGGAACTTGCCCTATAGATCAGACTGATCTCGAACTTAGAGATCTGCCTGCCTCTGCTTCCCAACTGCTGGGAAAAAAGGTGTGCACCACCATTTCCATGCCAACTTTATTTTTAATGGTAATGAGTGATCTCATGAGTAAATGCAGCCGTGTGTTTTTATGTGTTGTATGTATGGAGTCCACCTTGTTTTGAATCACAGAACTGAAGGTTGAAATGCATTGCTTTTGCTTTGTGTAGTAAACTGAGTGTTTTTACATTAACAACAATATTCTGGTTATATATTAACCTTTTCCATTTGTTAACTAGAATAAATAAAATAAATAGAATAAAAGAACAAATTAAAAATGATTATAGCAAATATGGTGTGTTAGTTATTTTTGCAATAAAGTGACAAAAAGGAAGGGAGGTTGTTTGAGCTCAGGGTTTCAGAGGCATCTCAGTCTATCATGGCAGCATTCATAAATATGAATGATGCCTCTCTAACATGTACCATGAGGCAGAGAGACAAGCTGGGAAAGGGGCAGACATGACTTTCTGAGGCGTAATGTAGAAGATCTGCTTCCACTAGTCAGGGAACACATCCTAAACTTCATAACATCAGAGCCGTGGGCCAAGCTTTAAAAACCGGAGCCACTGGGACCCTAGCACGTGTTTTTTCTTTTTTCTAAATGCGGAGTAACAGAGTAGCAAATACAAGGTTTGGGCCGGTGAGAAAGAAGTTTGTAAGGCGTTACTTAATGAACTGCTGTGGTACGGGCAGCACCTGGTGAGGATTTCATCTGATAGATGGCAAGTTTTCGTAGTTTTTCAACCAAAGCATTAGCTAAGAGGATTTAGTCCTCTAAAATACCAGCCAGGACACAGTTGTGAGAACCTGCAGGCTGACACAGGAGGAAATACCCTGAGTGCCAGCTGCCTCCGCAGCACTCCACCTACAGACTGGCCCTGGGGTACACATGCCTGAGCAATGTGAATGACGTCACCAGCTGTTGCTGAGGAATTACAAGATCAGCAGAAATCCTTTGTCTGAAGGGTTCAATTATTGCAGCTTTTCTAAGAAAAGTTTACTTCTTTTTCTGCTTTCTTTTTGAGGCAGGTTTCTTTGTGTGGCTCTGGTTGTCCTTGTATTTGCTTGCTAGATCAGGCTGGCTTCAAACTCTGAAATCTGCCTGTCTCTGCCTCCCAAATGCTGGGACTAAAGGTGTCTATGTGAAACCATACCTGGCAATATTTTTATGTATCTGTTTTTAAATTTCTTATTTATGGGTAGTCTTTTTCCCCTGAATATTCCCACTCTAATTATTCCCAGAGATGTTTGTATTATGGGGTTTCCCAGTTTATGCTTTTCATGAATCAGGAGAGTGTTCTATCATGTAATTTCATTTCTATTTGAGAGTTTGGGTAAGAGAGATGGTTCTGCCAGGAAAATTAAAAATTGAAGAATTATAACATCAAAAATGTTAACCTTCAGAGCTGTTTATGGAGAAGAAACTATTAATTCTTCCTGGGATACATTGAATTTTCGCTGTGTGTGGGATTTCACAGCTGAACTGAGAAATATGTATTACTCTTGCTAATGTTACCCCAACTAGAGTGTTAGCTACTAAAGTGATTATCATTACTGTAACAACACCTGCCATTTTCATTTTCTATCACTGATATTGTTACATATTTTCTCTTTACCCTATGAGGGAGGTATTATCTACCCAGTTCTATAGGTAAAGCTTCCAGGTCAGAGTTCATTTGTTCACTTAGATAGTTGGTACCACAGCATCTGTGTCTACTCAGGATGGTGTTCAGAGCATGCTCTGTGCCTCTCCAAAATTCCCACTCATTTTTATAGTGTCATTCACAATATGAGCTCTGGTTTAGATTTGTTTCCAAGTTTTTCAACTACAAAAACCTTTAACACACATCAGCGTCAGGGAAGAGCTCATTTTTAATGGAAATGGTTATCCACAGCTAAAACTTTCTCTTTGTCGTTAATGGCTGATGACTTCTTCAGTTTCCACCATGTCTCAGGAAATGTCAAGGAAGGGGAAGTATTTATTTTTGATTGATTAATCTGCACTCAACTTATTTATCTGAGCATTGTAAAAGTTTGGTAAGAGCTTAATCTGAAGTGGTCTTAGTTATCTGTTAGTATTAGCTGAATGGGAGTCACTATTCCTAAACATACTCCATCAGACTAGAGACTGGCCTTGGCTTTGACAGTCCTCACTGAAAAGGGTTTGAATACAAACATAAATACCACTGGGGAACACGGCGAGGGGTGGGGGGGGAGTGGGACCTGGGAAGAATAGAGGGGGTAAAGAGGAAGGGAGTTGGTCATGGGGGAACAGGAAGTTGAGGGGGTGGGGGTAGAATAGGGGGAAGAGGGAATCATAGGATCGAAGACAGATCAGGCACCAGAGTGACCTCGAGTGATCTAAAGGGATAACACCAATTGGCAAGCTAAGCAATAGTGGAGAGACCACCTCGAATGCCCATTCCTGATAATGAACTTGATGTCTGTAACCATCCGGGAGCCTTCATCCTGTGACTGATGGAAGCAGAGGCAAACACACAACTAAGCACTGAACTGAACCCAAGGAACCCAGTGACAGAGAGAGAGGAGTGATGAGCAAATTGGCAAAGAATGGGCTGGCAAAACCAGCAGAAACAGCTGATCTGAACAGGGGAGTGCTCTTGGACCCCAGACTGACAGTGGGGAGGCCAGCATGGGACTGATCTGGACCCCCCAAATGTGAGTGTCAGTGAGAAGGCCTGGGCAACCTATGGGGCCCTGAGCTGTGGATCAGTGTCTATCCCTGGTATACAAACTGTCTTCATGTGCCTATAGCACAAAGAGAGATGCTCTCTCAGCCTGGACTCTTAGGGGAGTGCCTTGACCCTACCAAGAGTAAAATGACAGACTCTAGATATCCCCTATGTGGAAGGATTTGGCAATAGGGTGGGAGGGAGGGGGGGAAGGGGAGTGCGGGAGGAGGGGAGGGAGAGGGAACTGGGATTGACATGTAAAACAAGCTATTTAAAATTAAAATAAAAAATGATAAAAAAATAAATAAAATAAAAAAATAACCCCCCCAAAAAATACCACTGATGCTTGTCTTAAACATGTTGTTCTGATCTTATAATCTTCTGAAATAGTTTGCAAAGAGAGTTCATCAAATCATTTGTGCTTTCACCGTGTGTGTGTGTGTGTGTGTGTGTGTGTGTGTGTGTGTGTGTGTTTACTAGATGAATATATTTGGGGATATGAGCAGAAATGCTAAAAGAATGCCTCCTAGGCAATATTGCATTTTAAAAGATGCTTTTATAATTTTATGTTATCGTTGTGTTACCTTAGCAATTTTTATGTATACATTGTATAGTTTACTAATGGAGTTCTATATTGGCATTTTAGCAACACCATCATTTAGTTTTCACTTTGCTGTGTGCCAAGTTCTTGGTATAAGACCAAGAAGTCTTGTTTCTGATACTAAGAATTCTTAGTTTGGTGATAAACAAACCAATCCAAACACTGCCTATGAACTTTGGAAAGATGGGAAGTAAGTCTGGACCTTAAACAAGTCAGGAATCTTGGTGGTGGCAGCTCACAGAACTCTTAAAGCAACAGAAAAGCTTTTCCTGGGTCGGAGTGAGGGGATGCATGGGTCACACAGAAAAGGACATCTGAGCAAAGGAAGCAGTGCATGGCAAAGGCTGAAGCAGTGGGTCCTGGGATTACGTGACACACAGCCACTGCCTTAAGTGGGTGAGGGATACATACAGTATGTGGATCATTACATTTGGATTACCAAGACTCAGAGTACAAAGAGGAACACAATGTGCCCTATAGGAGTCAGACCCTTTCCATCCTGGTCATTCTATTATCTGAACGTTGCTTCAGACTCATCTCCCCATTGCTTCTGAAATCACACTTGAAACACACAGGTTCCAGACCAATGCTCACCCACTTAGTAACCAAGGGCTGGAAAAATGCAGTCAGTCTACCTGTATGAACCCAGATTACAGGCATTGTGCCTTAATCTAGAAGTCCTGCTTAAGGATGGACGAATACAAAAACCCTTAAGGAGTTAGTGAAATATCCAAGAAAGTGACACCAATGTATTTGTAATACAATTCACCATTTTTCCTGTCATCAAAAATTTTGACCGTTCCACATTTTAAAGATACACATATGTGTATGTAACAACAATTACTGAAAAAGAGGCCAAGAATTTGAACAAGAGCAATGAAAGGTATGTGGTAAGGCTTGGAAGAAGGAAAGGGAAGAGTAAGTGATGTAATAGTATTATAATCTCAAAATAAGAATTAAAGTAAAAATATATAAACACATAATTTCAGCTATAATCAATCCTACATAAACAAACCTGCAAAGTTGCCATTTAGCTATACACATACAGTAGAATCCATTCTTCACGAAAGAAAACTGACTGCTGTAAAAATTGGGCAAACCTCAAGATCTGAAAATAAAATGGAATGGTACCTGTCAGCCCCAGGTCTGCTTTTAGTTCTGAGATGTCTGAGCTTAGCTGTGCTGTAAGGTTCTGGGCAAGTGAGTTTCATGAAGTTCTATTGGCCTAAGAACTTTAGAACTCCTGCACTGCAGGCTCACATCTGTAATGTAAACCCTATATACTTAATCGTTTCCCTTACATATGGACAAATGGTTATTAAATGCCTGGAGCTTAAAGAACCAACTTGAAACCCAGTTTTAACCAGCAGGCTAAGTCCTCTTTGCTTCCATGAATCAAGACAATAATGCTCTTTCTTTCTGAGTAATTCTGGACCACTGTGAGAGATGCCTGACACCTTACATAGGCATTTATATTAGAAAGGACAAAATCTGCTACAATCTACAGTGCGATTAATATGCAGGTATGAGGTTTAGTGATGTTACCACACCTGTGTGGGAGATGTTGTAGTCGCAGTGGGTAATTGGTTAGATAAAAGAATGAGAGAAAAGTAACAATGGACAATGTTAAGAAATCAAGGCTAAGGAAAGAATAAGCCAATGTCTGGGCATGAAAATTAGATTTCTGAGGATAATAACCGTGAGTGAAGGGTGGGAGGTTTTTAATCCTTCAGGATAGAGTCTGAATCCTTCTCTGAAGTGCTTATCACTTGGTTGGAGACACACAGAATGTTTATTCTTTCAAAATTCTGAGGGAAGCCCACAGAGGAGTCATTAACACAACGTGAAGTTCGTCATTATGCCACTCCACAGGAGTAACTCCAAGTACTGAAGTAGTCAACAGACTTCTTAAAGTTATTTTCTTTTCTCCTTTTCCTATTCCCTGGACATGTAGTTCTTGGTTAAGCAATACCTTCTGTAATTAAGCAAAAGTTACATGTGCCTGGTTTTCCTCTATAGCACTTTAAATGCTTAACATATGCACCAACCAGAGGCTCATGCACTAATTGGTAAGAAATTTTAAAATGACCAACAATAAATATGAAATGATATGTGTATAAATCCAAGGGTATGAGAAAAAAGCTGAGTGGAAACATGAATTACAAAATAATGCAACTCTTGAAAACATATTGCCATAGGAAGACTGAGAGCAACCCAAGAGCTAAAAGGTTCGATCAAAGTTAGTTTTTAATGTGAAGGAATTCTGAGTAAAGACTTCCGGAAGAAAAATGTGACAGGAGACTAAAGAGCAGCCAGTGGTGGAGCACTTACCCAGCATGAGTAAGTTCCTGGTTGGCTGGCTTCAACCCAATTCCACAAAGCTATTATTTCCTTAAAGGCTTGATGAATCTAAATCAAATTGCAAACATTTAGATGGGATAAATATGTGCACAAAGCTAAGCTATATAGCAATGTTTGTGCAGTGGTAATTGATTAAGTATAATAAGATAAAGCTCATACTTAGAGATATTAAGTTTTCTTTGCCTACATTTTATTCTTTAACAAGATGCATGTGATATTTCAAATAAATAGAAAATGAAGATAAGAATGTCCAACTTGAGCAATAGAGCAAAGTTGAGATCACATTACTTAATCCCTGGCAACAAGTAAGCTCTACTATGTAGACCCCAGGGGCCACAGGAGTTCTGTCACAACTGACATGAACCTGAATGACTAACGTCTTGTGGAATTGTGTATATAACCTTTTGGACATATTTAAACATTCTGTTGATATTTATCAAGAAAATTTTTTCTAAAAGTTAGTGGTATATAAATATTTTTTACACTAAAATATTCAAAGTGCCATAGAAAACAACAAATTTTCCATTTTTCTTTTATTTGTTTTTCTCAAACACGCATTTGTCTTTTTTTCTTGATATTGGCATAAATATTTGAATTTTTCTCAGTTGATGAAGGCTTGTTTTTGGAAAATGTTAATAATCTTTGATATTACTAACTTACTTATTAGTGAGAAATAATGAAAACGATGTGACTTCAAGCAAGCTATCGAAACATCAATATTTAATCAAATTCACACATGTTACTTTTTTAACAAAAATATTATTTCAAATGTAGAATGGCAGAGGGGCATGGCAGATCTGTGTTTCATGTATCACTTGTAAAATAAGCAGAATGAGAAGGAATCTCACATTTATTAAGTTAATGTGTTTCTTGCTTATACATAATATGAATAATTTATAAATCTATAGCAGATTTTTACAACCACACTGGGGAATGGCACTCATTATTGGGCATAGTCATCTTCTCCCATCCTGTTGCATGCGTGATCAAATGGATGAGTACATAAAGGGGTTCTCTATCTGTCAGTCATATGGCTCCATTTTAGGGTACATATTTTTGGGTGTGGGTACATACCTACAGAAACTCTAATGGAGGACTATAATTTATGATGATTCTAACTGAAGATGATAAAAGATTCCAAATTAGACATAAATGTAAAGCTTGGTGTTTCTTAGGATAAGAAGTCTAGAATTAAGGTAGTTAAAGGGTCAATTTGAGGATTCAGTGATGATGTCATTAGCCTCATGAAACATTTTCTCCTGTCTTTTTCTGTCTTTAAGCTTCAGGCTTGTTCCACCCTCAGCAGCTGTCACAGCTGAGTCCAGACTTGAAAACTTGAGCTTTTCTACAAGCACATCTTTGTGTCTTTGTAAAGCAATTTCCCTGCCATTGGCCGGGTCTGGATCCCATGGCTAGATTCAAAGTGTCTCTGCTGAGGAGACCTGGATTAATTGTATTTGTCATACCTGTATGTTTTATAATTGTGCATCACCACTGCTTCTGGAGTGGTGTTTAGCATTTCACCAAGCCATGATCCTTTGAAGAAAAGTCATAAAATTAAGAATCTTCTGAGAGAGTATACAGAATTGATTTGGTGACAATATTGTGTCTGCAACATAAATTAATATGTTTTATATAATCGGCTAGACAATAAAATCTTTCAGGAATTGTACAAAGTTAAAAAATCTCCACTAGATGCACAAGTCTTACTGGAAAAAGCAGGATGATTATTTGATCTCTGAGAACATTCCACTCATTGTGAAGTAGTCTGTTTGTTTAAATTTTATTGACAATGGGAGTCTCTCAACTGTATCTTCATGATGTTATTGGATTAATTATGCTATGCTTGCGTGTGAGGTTTGGACCATAGTGTCTCTTTTGCTCCTGGGAACTTCTAAAAAGTGATTCTCTTGACATTAACTTGTATCAGTCAATTTTCTCTCATATTTTCAAAAGAGTGGGTAGTTTAAATTGATTTGTGATAGACAGGGTTTAGCTTACTTGACCATGGGGACTGAACAAAGTCATCTACCACCATATTTGTCTGTCAAATGAGTGAAGTTTCTTTATGCCAATGTCAGACATAGTCACATATATTGTAGTTACAGAAACAAATAATAAGCTCTATACATTGCAGCACACTGTATGGGCTTGATTTTTATAATCTAGTATTTTTTATGAGAACAGGGAAGCAACAACAGGGATAGGGATTCTTCAGATTTTACAAATGTTACATATTAACCAAATTCATCAGAGTTTATTGAATATAAAGTACATGAATGCAATGTTTGTTGTGGACTCTAAATAGATTTAAATGCCAAAAGACAATATATATGAGAGCCAGGGAGCATTCACTAAACCCAGCAATCAATGCATTTGCAGCTGCTTCTATATTTCTCTAAGGATACCAAGGATGAATTTTAATGAGATCTAGGAACTCAGAAGTTGTAAGAATACTGCTGAAATGAGCATAAACAGTAAGCACCCAACAACTTTTGGTGCAACTCACAGCTATTGCATTTGTTATGGAACTTTATGTATTGGCATTTCTAGAGACATAGTCTTGCTATGTAGTACAGGATGTTTTAATTCAGGATCCTCCTGACTCGGCTTTCTAAGTACTAGGATTACAGGTGTGTATGACTGTACCTGGCCATGTGAACTACTTTATGAAATAAAAATAAGGGAATGAAGTCTGTGTAGATATGAAGACTATACCAGTATAATAACTCAATTTAATCTGTTCTCTTTATGAGACTAACAGCAGAGGCCTTACTAGACCAGATACTAAGTTGAAACTAACTTATAATGAGGGTTGAAAACAAAGTCATATGTTTACATTGCTATGATAAAGTATTTACAGAAGCAATGGAAGAGAAGACCAACTTATACAGTTGAAACATATAATCTGTCATGGTAACGCTGGTGTAGCAGCAGGAGAGTGAGGCAGTGGTCACATTGCATCCGTAATCAGGCAGCAGAGAGAGGTGAACACTGGTTGTTGTCTCCATTTCTCCTTTATTATAGTTCCAAAACATTAGCCCATCTACAGAGCTGCTCATATTCAGGTTCAATCACCTGTCTTCATTTAGTACTTTCTGGAAACATTATTGTTGGCATACCAGAACCCTGTTTCCATAGTGACCCCAAATCTAACCAAGTTGCCAATGAAATTTCCTATCACACATGATCTATCATAGGACAGAGTCACATATTTATTAATTGATAATTCAATATGACACTTTTATTGAGCTAGTTTATGTAGTGTCAGTGTATTTATAATATTAACAAGTTGAATTTTGTTTCTGCTTTTCCTTTGTGCATAAAAATAAAAATGCTTAGAAGGTACTTGGCCTCAGCAAATAAAGTACTAAAACACTGAAATTTCTCCTGCCTTCACCTTCCAGCCCCTGGGATTAAACTTGTACACCTCCAATCCCAGATCAGTTATGTGTATTTTGTGTAAGGAATATGAGGAAGCATGATCTAATGGTTATTTTATTTATTTTAACCCAGATACTTAACTGCTTAACGTTTTACCTCTTAGGGAGGGAACCTTATTTATGAGAGGCTGACTTTGTTGTAGTGAGTGACATGTGACTTCTGCCAGGCTGGACTCTGGGTATTAACGTAAAAGCATGCATTCCACAAAGAAGGCATAGGATTTATTACCTCTCCACCAAATTTGTTAGACTGACCTGGGGAACCATGAAATGCCTTCAGCAAGAGCTCTCCTTCTTATCTTTTTGTCTAAGAAACCACCCTGGGCTTGCCCTTAGAAATTTTCATCTTTTTAGTGAAAACGGAATTCCTGTACAAAGCTTGGAAATGTCTTTACCAAATTCAGAAAAGAAACAGCCATCCTCACCTCTGTTTATGTTGCCCTTGTTTTCCTGCTGATCAGGCTTAGCTCTCCTTCTTCAAGGATACAAACTTACAGAATGGAAGACGTATTCGTGATCTACAGACAATTATCCAGTCTTATCCCTGTTTTTAGAACAGAGTTCTTAGAGGATTCTGAATGGCCAAGACACATGGAATTGAATTTCCTTTTCAAGACTAATATAAGAACCATTTGCCAGTCAGCTAACACCTCAAGGGTGGAAATGCATCCAGGATGGACCTAAAATGCACAGCAAAAGTGACAGTCAGTTGTGAAGGAGTACTAAATCTATAAAGTACTTCTTTCCCCTAAGATATCCTCTGCTGTACTTTCAGTTGACATAACAATTTAGAAGATAACGTTAGGTACATATATAATATACATACATACATACATACATACAAAATCTGTGATCTCAAAGACGCTATTATCTTTATTGACAAGGTTAGAAATACACACTGCGAGGACAGTGATTCAGGTGTGTGTAATAGTCATTGGCTTTTGGCAGAACTCAAGCTAACTTGTTTTCTTCTGCATAGGATAAATAGAAAATGTAATCTATTAAGACAATAACATAACAAAATACGACATGAGCCCTATGCATCTCTTCAGTAGGGTCAGTTAGCCACTGATGAAATTTATAATTTAGTGTTGGGGGTATGGCAGGAATAAACTTGTCAAAGAGGAAGTAATACAGCAGGCTGACACAAGCAGCCTACGATTCTGACAATCAACTTGGAACCCTTTTACTCTTGGAACCACTCTCTAAATCCTAATGACTATGAACCAATTATTTCATTGAACCATTGGATGTTCATCTGTAAATTAGAAGTTGGATATAATGACTTCTGGAGTTCTTTCTTTATACCATGTAGTAATAGAAAATATAATAATACCAAAAGCCGTGCATTAGAGAAGGATCAAGATAGATATAGTTTTAAAAACTTCTTAGACATTAATGGTATTATTATCACCCAACGTATCTACTAACTTATTTCACAAATAAAGTAGAATGAGGAGGAAAGCCCTGCCAGACACAGGGTGGAGCTAAAAATAAAGATGAAATTTTTATGAAAACAATTCATCCAATGATAAAAGTTCCTTATCTTGTCATGTTTTAATAACTAACTTAGAATTATTTAACCATGATCATTTGACTGGGGCACATAGTTTTTCATGAATAAATTTTATATTAAAGAACAGTAAAGTTGAAAATGAAGCTAGACACTTAAAACCATAATGCTGTTAGTCTTTGATGATGTTAATTGAGATGATCAAAGAGATGGGCTGCTTCTTTTGGCATTCTAGACTATGTTTTGATTGTTGAGGCAACATATTCACATATTTGTTAAGATGTGCCTCAGGATTTAACACTATTTTGAAAGAGGATACAGTTTCTTATTATGCTTTGAAACTGTGACAAAATAGTTTTTCTTGTTTCAAAATTTAGAAAATGTGATTGCTATTGACAGTATGTAAAGCTTCTAAGTTCCACAACCTTGATAAAGACATCATCCCACCATATTATATAAAAGGCAACTTACGGTTATAGAGTTCAAGTATCTGCTAAGGTCCTCATCAGAATTTCTTCATCACAAGGAAACAACTGCTGCTACGATCCTCTGTTTTAGGGAGCATTCCAGGGAAGTCATGGTGACAATGACCTTGAGCGATGCATAAAAGTGACTTAATATGTGTGTGTGTGTTGATGTTCACGTGTGTCTGTGTGCACATATGTGTGTGTATCTGTGCACAGTCTATAGGTCAATAATAGATGTTTTCTTCTCTAGTCTCTTCACCTACTTATATTTTAGACAGGCTCTATCTATCCATTTAGATAGAACACTTGGCTGTGAGTCCCAGGTATTTTCTTGTTTCTACCTCCCCAGGACTAGCATAACAAGAAAATGGGACCAAGACTGATTTTTTTCCATGGGTCCTGGGGAGGTGAACTCAGGTTCCCATGATTTTATGACTAGCACTTACAAGCTACCCTATCCGTCGAGCCCATCACTGAAGTCTTTAATGTCTTTCCTTTCCATCGCCTTTCTTGTTTTGGCAGTGCACTCATTCTGTATACATGCTCTTGTGTAATTCTCTATAGATGATTGGTTTTCTCATCTGGACAATGAAGAATTAAACAGCACCTGTTCAAAAGTGTATAGTGATTGTGAGACATAATAAATGACACCGGCTTAGAACATGTTTAGTCCTTAAGGAGCACTCAGTTCCTAAAGCAGTACTTCTGGTGATGAAATTTGCTCATTTAAGGAGAAGGTAACACCTGTTCATAAGACTATTCTTGAGTTGTTAAAACCTTCTCGTTTGTGGGTGATTGGCTCTGTGAGGAGAATCTTGGAGGACCCTCGCTTTTATGTTCTCGTGCCTTATAATGCCATAAGGCAGAGACTAAAAATAGGTCTTCTTTGGGGGAAGTACTTTGGGTTTGGGGGCAGTTTTCACACTTCTCTGTTCATATTGATCATGAGTTTCGCCTTTGATTCTGCCTTCATTTCCTTCCCGGAACCGTTTTTGTTCTTTTCTTGGCTTATCCTTCTGTTAGTTCCTTGTCAATATGTCTCTTAAGTTTGTTTCTTCAAATCTGTGATGGGTCACATTTGCTGTTTATTTTATCTCTGCTTCGTCAGTATCAACTTGCCTTTTGATTGTATTTTCATGTGTCTTTCTCTGTATTAATAACTTCTTTTGCAAAGACACATATGGAGAAGTCAGGATTTTACTGCATGTACTGTTAACTATCTTATCCTGTCTCAACTGACACCTGAACTATGGTCACACTCTTGTTTCCAAACGTTAATGTTCACAGGCTAAGGTTCCACCCAATTCTTAGTGGCTAGCATCCTGTGAAACTAAGTTGGGATGCCTTTCTTTGTTGTGGGTCTGGAGATGAAAACCCAGTGGTATTGTATACGCCAAGTGAGGGCACAGGCTGAGCTGCTGACCCAGTCAAGGTTGGCCTATCTTATTCTCCGTTGCCTTTAATGCCCTCTTACTTTGATCCAATGTAAGGTATTACCGGTGTCACAGATCCAGCACCTCACAGTTCCCAGTTGAATTCTCAACTACACTGTGTTCTTAAAACTCTTACGGCAGTCACCTTCGACACTAGTGTCAGTGTCTGCCAACTTTCTTTATTTCCATCTGCTCCCACATTTTCTCTTTCAGATAATGGTAATGGCTGTGTTTGAATTTTCATATGCACAAGAGGTTGGTAAAAGTGAAATTCTCATTTAGCTTGGGATAAACCCATTGTCTAACAGGAAACTATGAGAATGATACTTAGTATAACCTTTTCTTCTCCCAAGAAGATTGGCTTTTTGTTTGTAGCTTCATTTTTGTTTTGGGATAGATTCTTGTAGCCCAGGATAAGCCAGTGGGAACTAGTAATCATGGGGTTCTGCTCCTGCATACTGGCAGTGAAGATCTGTGATTTGCTTTCTTGAGGTAAGTCATCACTCTGCTGCTAGTTTGTCTTTCTGCTATTGCTGTACTGAGTTTACCTTTTGTGGAGATTCTTACCAGAAACTCAAGATATTTTGCCTAGTAATGGGTTTCAATCATATTAGAGTTTTCACCATTTTCTAGCATCTGTCCGAGAAACCACTGGAAATTATGCCTGTCATATGTAAGCCCTCAAAGCTATGTAATATGTGATTAAAACATTCAAATTAATGTCGATACTGAGATTCTGACCTATGATATTTCACATTTCACTGTGCTACATCTATGACAAATGGTATATATTAATTTCTCTGCCATTTTTATTACAGTTAAATCAGTTTATTAACTGTGTAATATACAATTGCACCTGGTAGTCATCCGCCACTCTGTATGAACTCACCCCATTGTTCATTATCATATATCAGGGCTAGTGTTCACATAGCTGTTGACTTTCCCTTTAATATGAAAGGTTCTTCATGCTTCCTCTTTGACCGTGCTACATCTTCATAAGGGTTATTAGTATGAAAACTGCTGATGGAATGCTACGTGCCCATGCCACAATAAACACAAAGTTGTCCTCACAGTAGCTATTCATGGGTGGGGAGAATCCTTGGTGTTTGGGCCAGTGATAACTTGTGTCAGTTTCAGAAAGTGTAGTCAGAAAAGACATTTTTAGGAGGGCTGTGAATTTATTTTGTAAAATTATTTTTCCCTGTGGGCGACTGTTGTCTAAATCTGTTTTCTCTCTGTCTCTTCATTTATTTCTTTTAAGTGGCAAGATCCATAAATTATAAACTTCCAGAACATGCTCTTATGAGTACAATACTGTGCTTGGGACTAAAATGGTGGACAGACATGGCTCCATGCTCACGGACCTGTATGTGAATGACATACATTCAAATCAGATCTTCTTGTGTTCCTGTTCATTAAATAGCTGTCATTGCAGCGAGGAACTTTTATGATCTTTTCAAAGATTTATTTGACTTTTAACTGTATGCATGTGTATGTGTTTCTGTGGTGTTATATGAATGTGAGCACAAATGCCCTCACAGGCCAGAGGTGTTGGATTCTCTGGATCTAGAGCTACAGGAAGTTATAAGCTGCTTGATGTTGGTACTGGAAACTGAACTCGGATCCTCCAAACAGGTGTGCTATTTCTCCAGCTCTGAAATAGACTCTTACAGAAAGACTGGGAAATATCTACAGAAACTATATATCTATATATATATATATATAGTATTTTATCAACAGCTAGCAAACACATTTTGTGTATTATAACACACACACACATATATATATATACATACATACACACATACACTTATTATCTGTAAAGTAGGTCATCAGTTGTTAGCAGGCATATCTTCTTATGTATTACATAACAACCTCACACAAGACCTGGTGGTATCATAGATCTCTTCAGAAAACTGTGATCCCAAGCCTCAGTGCTGAGATGAAAATCCTGGAAGGATGTTGGCGACCATGGCCACATTAGGAATTAGCTGAGAGGGGATTAGTGCTGTTGTCAAAATTCCTCTTAAACCAAAATTTGTAGCCAATGAGCTACTGATGCTGATGAGTACGGTAAACACTTGCCTGAAGTGTAGGGTTTGTAATAAACAATATACATTTTACATATTTTAAATCCCATTGTTCGGTCAGTATCACATTTATGTGCATTATTTTACTGCAATAAGTGCAAAGTGAAGTATGGAAGGGATTTTTTTCTACCAGAGCATTTCTAAAGCGACTATTGTGGAGTGTTTACTTTGTGAAAGATCAAGTTGAAATGTTGTACCCAGTAGCAGTACCAGAAACATTGAAAAGAATATATACGAAGACATGTTTTGTAGCCTTGAGTTATTTCCAGTCTAGTTAAGAAAGGGGAAAACCTAAATATATCCGGCAATTATAGAGCAGTCAGGCCTACAAGCTTCCCTTGCACAATGTGAGTCTGAAAGACGTGCCTTGGGCGTCCAGAGGGGATGAGATCATTGTGGGCTGTGTATTCCAGGCTTTGTGCAACACATAAGACTCACTGGTCCTTTGAAATCTTGAGTCAACAAGGTATCCCCATTAAAGTACTTTGGCCACGTTTGCTGATGGATGTGTTAGAAGCAACAGATCCTTAATCAGATTTTTGGATTTGAAGATCTAGTCTTGTTTATGTTTCCCCCATTCACGTTTATTGGTGTGTGTGTGTGTGTGTGTACATATGTGCATGCAAATATGCATAAATGTTTATGTACACATACCCATAAATTTCATTTCATCATGAAATTATGACACAAAATGAACAAGCATAAAATTTTGGAGCAATTCTGAATGTCATGGTTTAGTCAAAGTAAACAATGCTATTATTCTTCATTTGTAATGGGAAATGAGAGCTCACTTTCATGTGTCCAGCATTTTATTCATAGGGCTAATTTTATAAACAGGATTTGTACCTTATTAATATTTACTTATCATTTCTCTAAAGTTTTCCATTAAATTCTTGGGAGCCTAAAAATTATGGATATCTTTAAACATGAAAAAGAACATTTAGACTTGTCTTCCTATGTAAAATATGGGGGATGTTCTAAAATTTATTTGCAAAAGCAAAGTGCTTGTGTGGAACATGTTCCCCATGTATCACTCAAAAATTCAGCATAATCTGAAATGATGTTTTTAAAACAATCAATTTAAAGTGTAGCCTGAATTTTGTAAGTGTTTTATTGTCAGGCATACTTTCTCTTTAATAAGTCATGCTCACTGGGTGTGGTTGTGCATGTCTGTGATTCCAACCCTCAGGGAGATGAAGCAGGAGTTCACAGCCAGTATATGAACTTTCATTATTTTTTGAAGTATAACTTAAACTTTTTAGTTTTTCTTTGATCATTCAATAATTTCAACATACATTTTTGTCAGATAACAAAAATATAATCAGACAGAAAAATGATGCAGAAAAAAATAATATGGATACAAAATTATTTTCATAAAACATGTCTTAACTAGTTTTCATTTACACAAAAGTGTCTTAAGTACACTTCATAATTAACCCACATGTAAAAAGTAATATGATTATGTATATACTCAGCAAAAATTACTGAAGGCTTTGACGCTGCTGAGAGTAGTAGCACTCTCCAAAGATTTCACTTGTCCATCAGTGTAGTTCTTCATGTCTTATGCAGTTTCCATTGTAAATTTGTTCAATGCCTGTTTTCAAAGCTAAAGGAAGACACAGCTGTGCCTACAAGGGCGGTTCACCAGAGTGAACACTGAAGTATCCACAATTTCTTTTCCCTTTGCTTCTTTGCCAAACACAGAATGTAAAAATGTTCCTGCATTTGTAATGGTCCTGTTTGTCTTCAGGATTTGCCATTGAAGCTTTTGTACCTTCTAGCATTCAATATTACTATTATTATTGCTATTATTATTACAATTTAACTTAATCTTTGTATAATTTCTTCAAACAAACCACTTCACTGTACATTACATTTTTTTTGATGACAACAAAAATCTGACGCATGGTCAATATATGCTACTAAAATCAGCTTAAACTGTGAAAAACTATGTCAACAGTCGGATGGAGAGGGTGTCTCAATTAGTTTTAGGAAATGACTTTGTATTAAAAAGTGTTCTTAATTTTCAGGGTACTTTTGTACCAACTGCATGAGAGTGAACATTTTTTGAGGTGCTCAATCTATATTTGATTCATTAAATATTTGAATTAACAGTCTTGTTGAAGTGAACATATAGTATCAATTCTGCACGCATACATGTTTGTGTGTATATATATATGTATGTGTGTGACAGAGGTGTGTGTGTGTGTGTGTGTGTGTGTGTGTGTGCGCGCGCGCAGGCCCTCTAATGCCACACCACACATTTGGAGGTCAGAAGGAATTTATGAGAAGTCAAATGTCTCCTTCCTCTACATGGATTCCTGGTGTCAAACTCTGTTTATTATTAGTTTTGGTGGCAAGAATCCTTAAATGTCTAAGCCATCTTGCTTGCATATTTATTCATGAATGTACCTATTCGTTGAAATACTTTTAATTCTTAACTTGGTTATTTTGGAAAGTATGGGATTAGCTCTTTATTTACACATGATTTTAAACTTGTGTCCAATTGGAATAAAAAAAAACAATGTATTTTTAAGGTGACAAATCTGTTTGCCAGCGAATGGAGCACTCACCTTTTCTTAAGGGAAAGAAAGATTATTGTCTGAGGAAGAAAATGATTCCTGTTGAGGACCATTGCAGAAACAACTGAAATGTCGAACAAGAAGATTATACTTAGTGATGTTTTACTTAAACCTTATCTCAATCATGGCCAGTTGAACACTGTCATGAATGAACAAGGAGATGTTTGAGGTGGCCTGCTTGGTGAATTAGCAAGTCCAATACTGGGAATTAGGAAGTGGGGAAGGAGTAGAGCTCATAAATTGTGCGTGCATCTGGAGTGAGTGTAATGGATATATAAGGGGAAATGTGTTTGTGAATACGACTTTGTGACTTAGGGGAGAGGCCTGAGCTTCTGATGCGTATTGAAAGATCTGTGCTTAGGGACAATGTTGATCTAAGTCTGAGAGTGCTTGAGGTCACTGGGGATTGGGATTATGGCAGGGTGACAGAAGATGGCTTGGGGAAAAGCCAGTATCAAATGTAGGAGGAATCCATTTGAAAGAGTAAACACAATGGGCAAAGGACTGCAAAGTAGGGCCAAACAGCACAGGCAAACAAATCCACCCAATGGTTAACAAGTCACAGCTGACTCTTAATTTGCATTTGGTGGCTGAGAGAAAACAGTCATGCAAATAGTCAGTTAGGATTGGTTCATCACTTAGCTTTTTATTTATACTCAGTAGATGCAGTGCTTCAGATTAGAGAAGAGTTATCAAAAAAAATCCTTCTTGTTGGAATTTAGTCATGGGAGTTGAACTTTCTACTATAATGTTCTTTAATTTGTAAACATACATTTTTTTATAACAGACCTTTATAGTTTTTTTTTTTCTGAAAACTTAGCATCTGGATGGAAACTAGATGCTTTCAATGGGAAATAAGGTCTTGCACTCCCTATGTCTGTACTCTGTCGATGACCCAAGCCCTCTGCCTGGATAGTTTGGATTTTTTTCTGTTTTACTTTTATGAGTGTTTTGCCTGTGTGTATCTCTGTGTCCCATAGGCATGCCCATGCTGATGGAGGCCAGAAGTGGGTGTTGGGTCATCTGGATCTGGAAGTTGCCATCTGTAATGTGGAAGCTGAATCTTATTCAAGGGGAGCATGTGGATAGTATTTTAATTCAGTGATTGTAAAGGCTTCTTACTTCTTTTTTAGTTAAAAATATTTTTCATACAATATATTCTGACTTTGGTTTGTTTGCCCCAAACTCCTCTGAGCTCCTTCCCACTTCCAAATCCACTCAAATCCATGCCCTCTCTTTCTTTTCTTTCTCTCATTAGAATACAAGCAGGCATCTAAAAAATAATACAAATTAAAAAAAAAAGAATAGAACAAAGTAAATGAACTGAAGGGAAGGAGCTAAAGAAAAGCACAAGAAACACATAGGAACTCTGTAGTACACACATTGTTACACCCAGGAATCCCTTAAACATACAAAAGCGGAAACCAGAAATAAATATGTATGAATGACCTGTCTCTAAAACTGATGTTGAATTTGTTATATGTTGGCCATCTACCACTTGTCGCGGGGCCTGCCCTTAAAAATGGATGGTATAATCAATGAGACTCTATTGAAGAAAACTAATTTTTTATTTGCAAGTATTTGGAGATAATTTCTGGCTTATATTGTTTAAAATTACATACTGAAAATGCATTTTTTCTAGGTTGCATATTAAATATTTTTGCATACAGTTGTTTAGTAATATGCAAATGGTAACAGTTTTACATAAAAACGTGAGCCACCCATCTCTTTACTCTTTCTTTTCAAGGACTTCAAACTGGAAGTATAGGCATATAGGCAGAACACTTACCCATCATGTTCAAGGAGGGTGTACCATACCCAGAGCTACAAAAACCAAATGTCTCAAATGCTGCTTATACCTTCCCATTTTGAAATAAAGAATTAACTGGTTTTGCTTGTGGTGATAATGTTATTTATAGAGCAATTAATCTTTACTTCTATTTGACCAAGAAAAGTTTAAAGAGTAACTTCTGATAACAAAGTTAAAACTACATTCCTTTGTGTGAAAGATAGAATACATGCTTTGATGTGCAATTTTCTAGTTTGAGCATCTAGACCTTTATAAGTCTCAAAAATTTCTCAAGCTCATGCTATACGAATTTAAACATAGCCTTTCTCTTCTGTAGACTTAGTTCAGAAGTTTGTCACACTGGAGGGATTTTCAAGTATGCTTTTGTGATAAGAGCAATTCCAAAGGCAAGAGGATTGTAGGCATTTGTATCTTTGTCTTAAAACGTTCTGAACTTCCCTGTGTCTCTTTGCCTAGATTATCCTGCAGGAAGCTTTTATTATGATGGTGAAGGTTTGCTATCCTTCCCTACCACAATGTTTTAGATCACTCATTAATACCCCACATTGTGCCTCATGTGGCACAGAAAAAGAAAAACATCAGCCTATCTAAGATACATTTTGATCTTGGACTTGTGGAGTGACAATGCTTTAAAAACCTTACTGTAGTTTATTAATATTTAATCACTTCCTAAGTCTGGCCAAGAGCACAAAGACATCATTCTTAAAATAAATGTATACCTTTTTATTTCTAAATGTAATGCTTGTTACACTTAGGAACTTTGATAGGGACCCTGAAGAACAGGAGTCTATTTCCAAACATTAATAGAGTATTACTGCATTCTGCAAGAACAGAGTTTTCTCTCATTATGAGGGATGCTTGAGCCATTTAATATGTAAGGCATGGCTCTGTCAATGCATCTTTAGCTGAATAAAAATGCTTCGTTAAAAGAGACTTTCAGATATCAATGAACATTCCAGAATCAACTCACATGTCATCCTTTTTATTTACTAAATTTTCTTTGATGATGTGATCACAGGTCGTGTTGTCTTCAACATGCAATCAATTCATAGATTTATTGTCTACATGGTATGTCTGACTGTGATAAACTTTGGGTGACACAATGGTAGACAAAAAGAACAAAAATTATTTCCAAAATCTAGGCTCTTTTTAGATTGTTATAAGAGTCACACACATTCTTAAAAATAAAATAGTCAAATAGTAAAAACTAAATGATCATTTGAAGGATAGGAAGTCACTAATTTTGACAGTTTTATTCTCTCCTCCACAACACATAAAGACCCTTCACGCAATCTCTGAAATTTGACACCATTTAAAGAACAGTAAATTCCAGAAATAATCTCTACTTTCAAGTGTAGCATTAGAAAGTTTCCAGAGTTTTGCAAATTGGTAATGACTGGCAATAATGTTTCCAGATCACATTTTTTCTTCAATATATGTTTTTATTTAAATTAAAACATGAATGCTTCACATGTCAATACCAGCTCCCTCTTCCACCCCTCCTCCCTTGTCCCTCCACCAGCCCTCCCCCAGTACCACATTTGTCTTTTTGTGTTTGTGACTGGGTTACCTCACTGAGTTTGGTTTCTTCTAGTGTCATCCATTTGCCTGCAAACTTCAAGATTCAATTGGTTTTTTTCCCACTTAGTAGTACTCCATTGTGCAAATGTACCGCATTTTCTCTATCCACTCTTCAATTGTGAGGCATCTAGGTTGCTTCCAGGATCTAGCTATTACATATAATGCTGCTATGAACATAGTGGAACAGACATCCTTGTTGTGTGAATGGGCATTTTTTGGGTATATGCACACGAGTGGAATTGCTGGGTCTTGTGGTAGACTGAGTCCCATTTTCCTGAGGAATCTCCATACTGATTTTCATAGTGGCTGTACAAGTTTGCACTCCCACCAGCAATGGACTAGTGTTCCCCTTTTTCCACATCCTCTCCAGCATAAACTGTCATTGGTGTTTTTTATTTTAGTCATTCTGAGAGGAGTAAGATGGTATCTCAAAGTTGTTTTGATTTGCATTTCCCTGATGGCTAAGAATGTTGAGCACTTTCTCAAGTGTCTCTCAGCCATTTTAAACTCCTCTATTGAGAATTCTCTATTTAGTTCAGTCCCCCACTTTTTAATTGGATCCTTTAGTGTTTTTGGAGACTTGCTTCTTGAGTTCTTTGTAAATTTTGGAGATCAGCCCTCTGTCAGATGTGGGGTTAGTGAATATTTTTTCCCATTCTGTGGGCTGCCTTTTTGTCTTGTTGACTGTGTCCTTTGCCTTACAGAAGCTTCTCAGTTTCAGGAGGTCCCATTTGTTAATTGTCAATCTCAGTGTCTGTGCCACTAGTGTTATGTTCAGGAAGTGGTCTCCTGTACCAATTCGTTCAAAGGTACCTCCCACTTTCTCTTCTAACAGGTTCAGTGTGGCTGAATTATGTTGAGGTCTTTAGACTTAAGTTTTGTGCATGGCGATAGACATGGATCTATCTGCAGTCTTCTACATGCCAATATCCAGTTATGCCAGCACCATTTGTTGAAGATGCTATCTGTTTTCCATTTTAGCTTCTTTGTCAAAAATCAGGTGTTCATAGGTTTGTTGATCAATCTCAGGGTTTTCAGTTCGATTCCATTGGTCTACCTGTCTGTTTTTGTGCCAGTACCAAGCTGTTTCCAGGACTATAGCTTTGTAATAGATCTTGAAGTGAGGGAAGGTGATTCCTCCAGACATTGTTTTGTTGAGCAGGGTTGTCTTGGCTACCCTGGGTTTTTTGTTTTTCCATATAAAGTTGAGAATTGTTCTCTTTCTTTTTTTGGTTTTACAAGACAGGGTCTCTCTGTATTGTTTTGAAGGCTCTTGGTCCAGCCCAGCCTTGAACTCACAGAGATCTGCCTGCCTCTGCCTCGCGAGTGCTGCGATTAAAGGCGTGCGCCACCACTGCCCGGCAAGATTTGTTCTTACAAGGTCTGTGAAGAATTGTGCTGGGATTTTGATGGGGATTGCATTGAGTCCAGATCACAATTTTAATAGCGACAATCATACAGAGACCACTATGGGATCACTTTTTTGTTGCTGTTTTAACCTATTTGAGTAAAGTACTGTAACTATAAGAGACATTCCCAAATGTGTGAAAAATGAAGAAAAAGGTCCGCTCAATGAGCTAAACTGAACAGGGTGCAATCAGGAAAGCTACATCCATCAGGAACTTGAATTTAATGCTTATGGAATGACTTATGTAACCCACTGTGAAAGAGCATCTTTCCTCTTTATTGTCTCAAGTAGAGTGTAAGTGTCAGTGTTACCTGCAACCATGATCTATGACATGTAATATGGTGGAAAGGTAGTTGATAGCCATTATACTAGAGTGATTTGGATTCAAAGTTGACACTGTCTTTTGTTACTAAGATCACCTATATCTTAATTTTCTGGAACAATTTTATGGTTTATAACTGTGGATCTGACATGATACGGTCACTCTCTTTTATTTTAAAAAATGTATTGATTTTGGCTCTGGAGATGTCTCAGCATGTAAGAGTGTAAGGACTCAAGATCACATGCCCAGTAGTTGTGGCAGAAGCTGGATCCAGTTGTGCACACGCCTATAACTGAGATGTTGGGGTGGGGTTGGAGAGCTGCGCATCACTAGTCCATAGTGCTCTTCAGTGTAGCACAGGATTCAGTATGAGACCGTATTTCAAGCATATTAACCAAAGAGTGATAGAGAGGCATATCTGACATTCTCTTCTGGCCTCTTCATGCTTGTGTTACAAGTGCATTTACATACATATATCTGTACACCCCCACTCTCTCTCACACACAATTAAAACATAGAAAAATGAACTTATAGGAAAATTCTTATCGAGACGATTAGCATTTAAGGTCCTTGTCCTGACTGGAAAATATTTTTATAACTTAAAAGTCATGAGACCTATAAAGCACTGTTAAAAATGTTCTCATTTGGGAAGAGTGATGCGGTAACTCTAAAAAAGGATATACTTGTATTTTAATCATGATATGTTTGAATAAATTTGTAATAATTTTATTTGATTAGTTGTACAATGGTGTTTTCCTACAATATGCTGTATTGAAATTAAGTGACAGATTATGTCCATAAATAGCATTGGTACTTAGGCTCTGCTAGAGACGTGGAAAAGGATTGATGTCCTGTCACAATGGTCCAGTGGGTGTATATATTGAGTGAGAAAAAGGAGGACCAGTGATGTCATCATCCCACAGATGTTAAATTTAGTTGGAAACATCCTTCTGTAGCTTCCTCACTATTATCTAGGGTAATTCAGTAACTATTGAAGGTGCCAGTATCAGTATTGTCTATATAAGTTGTTGCCAGCAAACCTAAACTTTTATGATTTTTCCCTTTGAGCTTGGTCTCAAGAATGCAGTCCTCAGACAAAACCATGTACCTTGTTCCGTGGCTCTTCTTGTTCTTTTAAAGCTAACCCATGAAATCTCTACAAATGATGACATTTTGGATTTATTAATTTCTCTCTGGATAATTGTGGGAGGATATGTTAATATGAAAGAAAAAATACGAAACCAGTTTTTAATGATAGCAAAGGGGGGTTCAACTCCAAGTCCCCTTTATCAGTAGTAATACTAACCTAGTCTTACCTAAATAATCCATATAAGTATTTAAAAACTGAGGGGTACTGAGAACTGTGACATGCAGGAATCACCATGTGAGCCTTAAACAAATTCAGTTTCTGGGACTGCATAAAGTGGGGAAAGAATAAAATTCACAGGGTCATTAAATTGTTAATTGAATAATGTATATTAAGCATCTGGCCAGTAACGTATTCAGTGTAAATATAGGTATTAGCTGAGTGAATGAGCAGGCTTTGAGAGAACTGAAATGTCTAGGTTATATATTCTACCAAATAATGCTCTTTCTTATACTTTTTCTATGCCAGCCAAAACCCTCTCCCATAAAATTTAGTAGTAATGTCCAAAATGAAAGTTGATTTGACATACTCAGATAATTTTACAAACTTTGTGTTTTTCAATAATTCAATTTTTTAACTTCCAAAATCCAAAACTGAAAATTCTGAACCACCTAGATTAGGATTTGAGGTTACCAAGACTCAATTTTACTATCTCCGTCTACTGGCAGGGAGGAACTATACCCCAGCATCTGGACTGGCATAGAAAAGACGAGAAAGAACATTAAAAGGTAAGCCAAATGTACATTTTTATTTCCTCTGAATTTGTACACTTTTCTGTCACATGGTGTATTGTATGTCCCGGTATTAAAGGCTGCTGTTATGAGCCATCGTGGAATCACAGAAGTTTATGTGATGTAGTGCTCTTAGCTGGTGTTGCAACATGAACAGTTATATACAAGATGACTTTTGTTCATCAGAACCACCTTTTATGTCTGGGTACCTTTGAGTTTCTATCTGGTCATCCCAATAATTGAGTGCTGTCTTCTGGTCATTACATAAATGCATATAGAATATTCTCACTTCTGTGGAATCTCTAACATGATAAAGAGAACTTCATCTAGAATTAATTATCTGAAGTATAAGGATTTAGAGCGTAGAAGTATGTTTCTGGAGTATACTTCACTCTGGGGTTTCTTATAGTCTTTTCCCAACCTTCATTTATTAGTACTTTCATTTGAAGAAAAACTGAATCAAGATTCCTAGTTAATTAACAAGAAAGTCTTAGCAAATACACGTGAGTGTGTGTGTGTGCACACACATGTGTGTGCATGTTTATGTGTCTGTGTGACAGAAAGAGTAAGCAAGAGAGAGAGAGAGAGAGAGAGAGAGAGAGAGAGAGAGAGAGATTTGGTATTTTGTTACCCCATAGGAAACTTTTTCTAATTGCTTTGGTTTGGTAATTGAGAAGATTACATCATTGTAATTAAATTAAAGTATATAATCTATACTGATCTGCTATAAAATATATAAAATATAGCTGCAATAAAATCAATAGTTGATGCTTTTCCATATATATTTTTTAATGTTAGGAATAGTTGCTCTTGGGCTTTTTTCACACACAACTTTCTTTGCTCACCTTTATATGAACTTGAGATTTGGAGTAATAACTATTTGTCAAGGTAATTGGTAGCACTACATTTGCTGCTGCTAAATTAAGCATAGTTCAAATAATTTTTCTATCCATTCTCTTCTCCTTGTCATTCCTCCCTCAGATTTGCTCACCCAGTTGTTCAAATTCTCCTGGCAGTGTTCCATTTTTTAAAAAAGACATATGAGTACATTTGTAAGAAAAAAGAAGTGGTAATCTCCCACTTTAGAATTAGACTGCAAGGACAAGAATTTGCAAAAAACTGTTCTGTTCAAACGGGTCTGCTCACATCCTGGGAGGTCATGAATGCAGCTGGTCCATTTGTTGGCTGAGGGATTAGCCTAACATAAACAGCAATAATATCACAAAGAGAGATCTCACATCTTCTAGCAGAATCTAACAGCATCTAACTTGACAGAAATGGCCTCCACGTCTTCCTGAGATTAAAAGATAGGGGTTTTAAAATCATGATCAGAGGATGAGTGATACCTAGAGCGTAAGAGGAAAACCTCCCTTCACAGATGGACATTCTTTTGGACTTGGGGGAGTCAGATTCAGTTGCTCTTTGGGGCAAATTTTTTTCTGTTCTGGACTCTAATCCTTCCTTTCCTCCTTATCTTGGGATTCCTGTGTTTTGATTTTTTACTCCATTTGAAAATTATCTTTGCAGAGACAGCTGTTGCTGGAGAAACTGAGAGTGGATAGATTCAAATAAGTTCTAGAAAGCAGGAAACTCTTCATATTTACACATCTTAACTCTTCTCCCACAGTTCCTGTATGTGGTAAAATATTCTAAGCTGGGATTAAATAACTTGCTGCAATTGGGCACTTTGCTGTTATTACAATATGTATTGCTCAATAAGCATAGCTGAAGCACCCCATTTCCATCAAATTATGTGAGTTTTATTATTCACTTATGGCCTTTTTTCTCTTAAAATCATCACATTTACACACACACACTTTTTTGTGTTTTTTATTTCCTCATATATTTAAGGTGGATAAGAATTAAGACCTGTTGGGGTAAGGTGGGTGTAGAGGCAGTGTGTGTCTGGCAGCAGAATGGTTAAGGTGTTCATGAGCACATTTTACGTGAATTCAGCCATGAAGGACAATCATGTCCCAGTGAAATTTTAATTTCATTTACCTGGAATTATTATGAAGAATTAAAAGGTGGAATGAAAGCAAATGTCTATGATGTCCAGTTATCAATGTACGTTAGCATCTCAAATCCTGTTTATAGAGAGAGGAATAAATACTTATTGCCAAAATATAAAGCATGCAAGGTGGACATACTTGTGTGCAAGCAGCTAAATCTACTTTACTTGTCTCGAGCTTGTGTTCATAAGAAAGTTATATGCTGCTTAGATAAACTGATAGCTCACTGGTAAGAGTGATTGCTCAACTTAAGCTAAGAGAATTTTAAATATTTATAAATGCATGTATTTATTCACCAATTTTAATTATCTATGAATATTTTTAAATTATAATTATTTTAAGGTTTTCCTCTTTTATTTAAATCAAAAACAAGCTTGCTTCACATGTCAATCTTAGTTCCCTCTGCCCACCTCCTCTGCAGCCCCTCACCTACCCCTTATCCCATACCCTTTTTGCTCCCCAGGGAGGATGAGGCCTTCCATGGGGAAATCTTCAGAGTCTGTCACATCCTTTGGAGCAGGGCCTAGGCACTCCCCCGTGTGTCGAGGCTGAGAGACTATTCCTCTAAGTGGAATGGGCTCCCAAAAGTCCACTAGGAATAAATACTGATCCACTACCAGAGGCCCCATAGATTTACCAAGCCTCCTAACTGACATTCCCTTTTGGGAGGGGTGTCACACAGTCCTATGCTGGCTTCCCAGCTATCAGACTGGGGTCCATATGTTCCCCCTTGTTCAGGTCAGTTGTTTCTGTGGGTTTCTCCAACCTGGTCTTGACCAGTTTGTTCATCACTCCTCCCTCTGTGCAACTGAATTCCAGGAGTTCAGCTCAGTGTTTAGCTGTGAGTGTCTGCTTCTGCTTCCATCAACTACTGGATGAGGATCTAGGATGGCATATAAGGTAGTCATCAATCTCATTATCAGAGGAGGGCTTTTAAGGTAGCCTCTCCACTATCACTTAGATTGTTAGTTGGAGTCATTTATTGTTATTTTCATTGATAAATTCTTAGCATCCTCCCATCAAAAGACCAGTAATTTATCTAGGGGCTTTGATCTCACAAAAGAATAAGTAACTACTTTGCATTTTAGAAGTTGCCAGTAAACCCAACTGAATATTTAAAATCATATATAAGACAGCTACAAATTACTAGATGTTTATTCTCCAAAAATGTTCTATTTAATTAATGATATTTCTCTACAATAAACATGAGTGATTATTTAAAGTGTATATAATGTGAATTAATGTTTAATAATGCTAGATATTGTGATGACAACATTATATAATATAAATATATTTTGTTGCTGAATAATTTTAGTGACACTACATCCTATTATTTTATCTTATTTTTGTACATTGAACTATAATTAAAATTGTGGACTTGCTTATTTTTAATATGAACATTCTTGAATATTTAACTTATTCCTAGTACTAGTACTGTCTTCTACATTCTGGCATTTTTATGGTGTTTTGAATAATGCTCATCTTAACAGAGTAAAACCAGTTATCATCTGAACTGGTTTTCTTGTCTCAGATCTTGTAATTGAACATATATATAGTCTAGTTACTGGGCATGAATGCTTTAACATAATGACATGTGGATTTGATTGGCTTTCTGTGCCCTGTCATGATAAATAAGACTATTTCCAGCTTGTCTTCTGTAGTAGCTCTCATTTTAGAGCCCATTTTAGAGCCTTAACCCATGGAATCAGACAGGAGTTGATTATGTTTTATCATTACCTGAAAGCTAAAATACCATGTTGTCAGATCTTTACTATTTGACAAATCTCAGTATGAGAAAAGGTTTCTAGACGTTATTTAGTATTTTGTCATGTAAATGGGGCATTTTTAAGAAGAAAAGCGGCAGTGATAGAAATTGTAGCAATACAGTCTTAAATTATTGGAATCCTAGACAAATCTGTCCAGATGGGTTCCCTCAAGTATTAGGTCAGTTATAAGATATTCTATTTAATTTTCTTAAAAGTAAAAGTCATCTTCTAGTACACTGTCTGTGGAAGTCAGAGGTAGAGTGAGATTTTTGTAGGTTTTCATCTTGAATTTGGCTCCATTATTTTACCCTTTGTTGTATCTACCCACTTTTGTACATTGACTTTTTTCCTAGAATTGATGTTGTTATCATAACTGAAGAGCCACCATAGATCAGAATCTCACTGTTACCTTCAAATTGTCTGGTTCCCCAATACTGAGAAGATGCAACTGAGTTCAGTCCTAATGCCCCAGTCGTGAGATCTGAACAATGACAGAATTTAATTCATTTTAATAATGTACCACATGACTCTGTGTAGGACCAGAACAACCCCCATCCCCTACTTCTTCAGAGTAATGAATAGTGAAGGCAGACTCTGAATTTAATTTTCCCTCACTGTGCATGGATCCTCCCCAGTCCCCTTACTCCTATTGCAAGTACTTGCTAAGAGCCTAGCGATTCCATTCTTACAATTTCTTCAGAAAATGATGTAAATAATGGTGTCATAGCAGCAACATTTATGAAAAAGTGGTGCTTTTCCTCATCACACTCATAAACTGTTGATTAGAAGTCACAGCTACAGCTCAACCACCTTGCACTTGTGAAATGGATGTTTTATAATATGACTAATTTTGCATTGTGCCTCATATAACAGCCTTCTGATTAATAACACCAAGAACTTGGTAATTGTTTAACTTTTTCTTCATTCTGTTGCATTTTGAGTGTTTTGGGTGGTGTTTCTGACTAAATTAAATGTAGATATGTAATTACTTTTCTTTTAAAATATTTTAATTTTTAAATAGTATGCAATTATCCCTTGTTAATAAAAAGCAAGTATCAATGGCTTTCTCAAAATATCAGCATTTTATCTTTGATTGACTCATTTTAGAATTTAAGAAAAATAATTGTTATAATACTGTGTTATATATTCCCAGAATGTGATTATTTTTTAATTAATTTATTTAATTTAGAAACAATCTTATTGTACTTATCAATCCCAGTTCCCTGTCCCTCTCATATTCCCATGCCTCCCACCTACTCTCCATTTTACCTCCTACTCACCCCAGGGAGGGTGAGGGTATCATCAAAGTCTGTCACAATATTGGGGGGAGGGCTTCATGTATCTGAGCTGAGAGAGTATCCCTCCATGGGTAATGGGCTGCCAAAGTCCATTTGTACACTAGGGATAACTACTGGTTCCACTGTCAAAGATCCCATAGACTGCCCAGGCCTCCTAACTGGCACCCCCATTCAGAGGGCTTAGTTCGTTTCAATGCAGGTTCTCAGAATTACTACTGGGTTCCATGTGTTCTCACTTGATCAGGTCAGCTGTTTCTTTGGGTTTCCCCAGCTTGGTCTTGACCCCTTTGCTCATCCCTCCTCCTACTCTACAGCTGGTTTTCAGGAGTATGACTCAGTGCTTAGCTCTGGTTGTCTGCTTCTACTTCCATCAGCTACTAGATGAAGGCTCTAGGGTGGCATTTAAGGTAATCATCATTCTTATTATAGGGGAAGGGCATTTAAGGTAGCCTCTCCACTATTGCTTACATTCTTAGTTGGGATCATCCTTGTTGATCTCTGGATATTTCCCTAGTGCCAGATTTCTCTTTAAACCTATAGTGGCTCCCTCTATTAAGGTATCCCTTTTCTTGAGATATCAGGAAGACCGAGTCAGGAGAAGAATAGAGGAGAGCAAGAGCGTGATTATTTTTAAAAATAGTCATATTAAGAAAATGTCCAATCTCGATAATGAGTACTCTCTGATGTAGGTTCTCAGCTGGCATATGCATATATGCAGATGAACTTCATCTTAGATATCTAATACAAATTATGGAATTTAGCCAAGAGTTAATAAAACATAAACAAAAGAAAGTTTATTTGCTGAGTGAAGCATCCTTAACTCCTTAACCTTACCGTGAATAATCTGTGTATATTTAGGATTTGATTGTGACCTATTTCAACGATGGAATAATGAATGTATAGAGCTCTTTTCTGCTATATTCTAATATACACATTTCTTTATAGTAGCAGTATGTGAGAGTAAGGGACACCTGTAAGGAACAGAGTAGTTTACATTTACTTATTTCTCTAAAACTGTCTGCCTCCTGAAAGTCATAGTATGGGAGAAAAACGAAACAAAACAAAATACCAGAACATCTATTATACTCTATATTTGCATATCTAAATTAGCAGAAGAGGAAAACAAGTTCATTGTAGAAAGGTTACATCTACAGTAGCTCTTAGTACCTGAACATTCCTTAGTCATACTGCCAAGCAGGACACTATCTTATCCCTACTAATTACCATGTCAAGAGGACTGGGTTCTGTTTAGTTTCTGACATCTCAAAGTCACTAGACAGTTCTTTCGTTGTTTACTCCTTTCAGGTGAAATAAAAGTATCTCAGCTAGAGTAAACCAAAGAACCTTAACTGGGCATATCTTAAATAATTAATTTGGTGGTATGCTTAGTATAGCAATCCCTTCTTTCAATCTCTGTTAGAAGTCTTTTGTTTTACTAATGTATAAACTGTGATAGACAGATCTAGCCTTGTTGATTATCTTCCTGTTGTTCTGCTATGGTGTTAAAGAAAACAGGAAATGGTAAATTTTGTTAAACAATGCTAAGATAAAAGCTAAAATCCAGGATTCCTGTCTTGTGTATTATCTTACTTCTTTTTACTCAGAATGGAAGATATGAGTGCTGTGGGGCTCCTCTATAAAGACAGAATGGATAGGAAATGCTTGTTTTGGTGTGAAGTTCTAATTTGAATTTTCTCTGAAGAATCAAATAAGGGACAGTAGCATTCTGATTTTTCTAGAAAAACTAGTTTCTGCTCTTGGCCTCTACAAACATCCATGGTGTGTGTCATAGGATTTCTACTATTTTTAAAATCAAATTGGTTAATTAGCCACATAAGCAAATGATCAAGAGGAAGATAAGGAAGGACGACAAAAGGGCAAAATAATAGATAAATAAATACATAATAAAAAAGACAAACAAACCAAAGCACATGAGACTAGTGACTACATGACCTTGTCAAAGGATTAGCAATAGATGCTCTGATTCATAAAGAAATGTTTTTGAACATTTTAAAATAACATGGACTTGGAAGGAAGCATGTTGCACATCTCCAGGCCATCTGTGAAGTCTGCCAGCCTGTGGGTGGTGACACACTACTGCTAACTGCCTTAATTCTGCCAGACAGACACAGAATGAGCTAGTCGTAGACAAAGCCAGATTTTATTGCGAAACCTTAATTCCTACAGTTATATTTTTCTAATATCAGGGTAGCATGTTAATGAATTAGACCCGGTAGGGTGGCACATTCCTGTAATCTCAGCACTCAGGAGTATGTGTGAGGTAGCAAGACAGGATGACTTGTCTGTCTTCAAGAACTAAATATAGTCGATAAACCATTTAAATGTCATTTTTCCAATAAAAGATATTGAAATATTGTAAGTTTTTATTGGTTTTATGATCTTGCCACTATGCTAGTCTCTGTCAACCACAGCAAAGATGCCTTTAAAAGAATCAATAATATATAATTCATGGAAAATAATAAGGGATTTCCTTATTTCAATACTAAACTGGTTTAATTCCTAAAAAATTGAGTTATAGTTGTACATATGTAACTGTTATTTTTATGGTACTTAATATATGTATATTATTTTTAAATTTAAATTTAAATTAGAAAAGGGTTGCTTCACATGTCAATTCCAGGTCCCTCTCCCTTTCCCTCCCCTCTTCCTGTGCCCTTCCACCAGCCCCCCCCCCAATATCCCCTCACTTCCCCAGGGAGGGTGAGGCCCTCCATGGGGATGTCATAGTCTGTCATTTCATCCAGGGCAGGGCCTAGACCCTCCCCCAAGAGTTCAGGGTGAGAATGCATCTCTCATTGCTGGATGGGAGTCCAAAGTCCATTTGTATACCAGGGATAAATACGTAATACTTTAATCTATACTCGTTCCTCTTTTTCCTGCTTTTGACTCATTTTAGTTTTGAAGGCTGTTCCCTTAAGATGGTTGGGGCCAGATAATATGGCATTGGCTATAATTATGAATTCTAAATAAATCTCAGTGCTTTGGTGTAGTTTTATTTGTCTAAGATATACAAGGTTTGTTATTTCATACACATTGCAAGACTTTATGTCGATAACTGAGTGATTTAACTACAAGAATGTGTTTTATTGGTAGTTTGGGTGTGTTGGCCACTGGCTATGAGCAAAGCAAATGTTCATTACACTAAGCACATACTCTGAATGGTACTGTAGACATGTTTATGCTTACATTCCTAGTAAAGGTCTGTTTTGGAGTGATGGTTGTAAAGACCACGGAACTGTAGTGCAGAGTTTTAATTTGGTAGTGTTTACTGCCTGTTGTTGTCTCTACCCTCCTTCCTTTTTTTTTTACCTTTCTGATTATAGATCTGGTTGCTTGAGATCTACATGAAACACTAACCGTCACCTGAAAATCACAGATGTTGGTGGCATACCTCACTTACCTCATATTTTGCAGTGAATTTTGGAAGCTGCAATTTTAACATAAATGAAAATTTACAGTTCTTATTTCCAGAAACAGAGGCTAGAATTTTTTTCTTCAAATGATGTTTAATTAAATCATGAATTATAAAGGCAAAAATGCAAACAGATTGCTAATTATATGTACTTTAGTCATGAACTTTTTATTGTGCATATGAAAATAGAGTTCTAATCTTTCAATAGCCAGTAGTTTTGTTCTAGATCAGTGGTTCTCAACCTTCCTACTGCTGCAGCGATTTACTGGTCTTTTGGTGACCCCCAACCATAAAATTATTTTTGGTTCTACTTCATAACTAATTTTGTTACTGTTACAAACCATAATGTAATTATCTGTGTTTTCCGATGGACTTAGGCCAATTTTGAAAGGTTCCTTTGTCCCCCATTGGGTTGTGACCTACAGGTTAAGAACCACTTTTCTATGTTGTATATCACAAAGGTAGCATACATGCAGGAGCATATTTAAATCATCCTGAGTGACATAACCCAGATCAAGAAAGACAAACTTGTTATCTACTCACTCATAATTTCATATCAACTATAAAGTAAAGGATAACCATGCTACAATCCACAGACCTAGAGAGGCTATGTAACAAGGAGGGCCCAATGGCAGGGAGTCTTCCTGGGAAGGGAAAATAGAGGAGATCCCCTTGTTGTACTGGGGTGGGGGCGGTAGGCATAGGAACTTGAGAGATTGGGTTGGGGTTAAAAAGAGAGGGACACTACTGAGAGAGATACTCAGAAAGGGGAGATTTTTGGAATTGGGTAGAAGCTTGATGCAAGGGAAACTTTGACAAGTCGAAAGGGATGGCCCAGCTAAGACACCTGTTCTAAGTGGATACACAGCCTGAACTGGCCATCCTTGATACTACCCTGGCGATAATTCAAAAGGTTAGATTGGTGTCTGTCAGCAGAGAGCCTTCATCCAAGGAGGCAGGTACAGAGATTCATGGCCAAACATTTAGCCCAGTTCAAGGAGTCCTGCTTAGGAGCTGGAAGAGAGATTGAGGAAAAAGGAGTGTCAGGTATATTACAAGAGAACCCACAGAAACCATGAACCTCTCTCATAGGAAGTCACAGAGTCTGAATCAACGAGGGAGCCTTCATGGGACCAACCTAGGCCCTCTGCATATATGTGACGGCTGTGTAGCTTAGGCTATGTGTGGGGCTCCTGAGAATGGGGGCACAGGTTTTGACTGGCTCTTGGGATTGCCTTGCCCAGTCTGAAAACAGCGGAGGGCAGAGGTGCTTGGTCTTATAGCAGCTTGATATGCTATGCTTTTGCTGAAGCTCATGAAATTTTCTGAGCAATTATGGAGGAGGGCTGAATAGGGAGGTCGAAGGGAGGATGGGAGATGGAGCAGGAGGAGAGGAGGGAGGGGAATCCGTGGTTAAGATGTAAAATAATTTGATAAGTTAATACAAAATTAAATATAATTGAAAAGCTCATGGTCATTTTTAGTAAAATATATGAGGCCGGTTCTCTCACTGATCCTAAAAAATATACTGGTGTCAAGTTATTTTCATGGGAGAGATAGTAGCTTTATTTACTTATATGCATATATACTTATTCTTATATTTATTTACTTACTTATTTATTCTTGTATGTGTGCTACTGGGGATGGTTCTAGGGCATTGCACATGCTGGACCAGTGTTCCACCACAGAGCTAGCCTTAAGTCATGATTATTTTATGTAAGTAGGCATAGTAAATGCATTATCAGTCATTAACACTAAGGAAGAGGAAAATTTTTGGACAGGTGCTTGCTTCCAATGACTAGTTCAAGTACGGATAAATGTGGCATTAGATTATTTAATACCATGAACAATTCACTCTGAGTAGCTTAAGGATGAAACTATTTTGTTCTTTCACTTTAGTAATATTCCTTTGTATCAATAACCTATACTATATTGTATGGTACATTCTTCTTTTAGAAGTTCAAAATCCATAGTAACCAACTAAGGCATTGAGAAGTACTGCATGGATGGCTATATTTTGTTGTCTTTATATGATAAAGAAGTTCTCTTATGACAAAAAATGAGAACATTGCTCTGATTTTCTTCAGAGCTGTGGTTCTCAGCCTTCCATTGCTATGACCTTTTAATAAAGTTCCCCATGTTTTGGTGACCCCAACCATCAAATTAATTTCTTTGTTACTTCATGACTGGCATTTTACTACTGTTATGGATCACAATGTAGACATCTGATATGTAGGATATCTGATATGTGACTCCCAAGCAGGTCAAAACGCACAGGTTGAGAATCACTAGTTTGGAAAGGTCGTGTAAGATCTGGAGTCGGTTAGCCAGTTCCTCTGAAATTCTAAGCTTTTGGAGATAGCTACACACCCTAATGATAAGTTCTTATTGTTGTTGTTTTGATTTTATTGGCTCTGTTCTTCATGCACTGGGCACTGGAGCAGATAGGGAGGTCTGCAAACTTGTGGTGTGGTCGTCGTTGACCATTCCATCGGGGGGGGGGGTCACTGATGACCTCTTTCCATAGCATTCCGTTTCACTTATGTAGCCTCACACTTCTTTTTCTCCAAGTATTTCCTATTTTATCATAAGTAAAATTAATGCAAACTGCGAAATAAGTTCCCTGTAGCTAGCCAATGCAATTGCGATTTAGGAAACACAATTATTTGTATTTTTGAAAATGTATGTATATTGTTGGTCTTGATGGGTTAAGCCTATAATCCCAATACTTGGAAAATGAACACAGGATAATCAGGAGTTGAAACCCAGCACCATAGTGAGTGTGGGGACAGCATGAACTACATGGGATCCTGCTTCAAAAAACATTGATAGAAAAGTAAAGAATTACGTCAAACTCATTTAGAGTCCAGTTACTAATTTACATTTCAGTAATTAGATTAAAAATGACTAATTTCTACTTTCCTTCCATTGTATAATACATGCCTTAAAACAGGATACATTTTGAAAAGAGTGACACTTGATTTGTATTGCAGAAGGCATGCTTGACTTTAACACCTGGAGTGAAATTCGAATAACAAAAGTAGCTATCTGTTTTGAAGCCTGTGATTTTGGAAACATCTGTTCTAATATACACCTGTGCCTGTGTGCTTGCTTTAGGAGTGCAAGATCCGCAGCATGAGAGAGTTGTCACAGTATCTGCTAATGGGAGCATCCACAGCCCGAAGTTTCCCCACACTTACCCAAGAAACACGGTGCTGGTGTGGAGATTAGTTGCAGCCGATGAAAACATGCGGATCCAGCTGACATTTGATGAGAGATTTGGGCTGGAAGACCCAGAAGAGGATATCTGCAAGTGAGTGACACATCTGGAGTTCCAGCATTGTGGAGCAAGCTGTTTTCCTGTTGATTCCTTGACATGATTTTAAATGGAATCTTTGCTTTGTTTTCGACTGACCTAAGTTTACAAACACATTCAAATAATTTTATTTCAATTAAGTTCTTCTTTTTAAAAAATCAGGATACTTATCCATATACACATTCAGTGATTATTTTGTCTTTCTTTCTAAATCTACATAATTTGTAAAAACCATATCTAAATACAAAGGCTTATAATAGACAATAGAGAACAAAAGCTGTGTAAACAATCCAAATTACCATTAGCATTAACCTTATATTTGATCTTCCTGAAAGTCAAGTCAATGAAATAAAGAAAGCACTTAAAGAGTCTGGAGGTGGCCGGGCGTTGGTGGCGCATGCCTTTAATCCCAGCACTCAGGAGGCAGAGGCAGGTGGATCTCTGTGAGTTCGAGGCCAGCCTGGTCTACAGAGCGAGTTCCAGGACAGCCTCCAAAGCCATAGAGAAACCCTGTCTCGAAAAACCAAAAAAAAAAAAAAAAAAAAAAAAAAAAAAGAGTCTGGAGGTGGCTCAGTGGCTAAACTTGCCATACCAGCATGAGTCCTCGATTTCAGATCTCTAGCACCCGTGTAGCTGGTGTATAATCTCAAGATGGGGTGAATACAGACAGAACTCTGCAACTTCTTGGCCAGTCTACATATCTGAAGCTGTAATCTCCATGTCCAACCAAAGATATCATGTCCCAAAATATTAAGGCAGAGAAGGACCTGAATTAGATAACCTGTATCAGCTTTTGACCTGTACACACACGTACACACACACACACACACACACACACACACACACAAATGTGCACAAACAAAAGCTATATCTCAAGATGTACATTATTTAAATGACACACTGATACATAACTACTTGCATGAGGAACTAAGAAGCTTAAGTCTTATCAGGAGGAAGGTACACAGTTTGAAGAGCCGATTTGTCATTCAAGATAAAAACGCAAGGTAGGAATGGACCATGGTTCCCAGCAACATTCAAGATCTGGTGAGCTGAGAAATTTCACCCCCCACAGAAGCACTACTCTAAGCCAGACCAATGTTCTCTTTCAGTCTCGTGTGTATATCATCAAGGTTGAGTGGTCTTAAGAATTTTTACTTCAGTACCATTTGTGTATTATGAAAGTATTTTACTCAAAGGTCTTTGTTGAATTCCTTGTCTTCTTTGATATGCAAATTAAAATAGAATTTTCTTTCTGTCATGTATTACAGATTAACATTTCAATTGCATGTCAAGTAAACTTCGTAATTGCTGTAGTAAGTTTTTAGCTTTAGCATCATTTCCCTGCATTTCTTCTGTCTGTAACTGGGGTTTGAGTTGTGTTTTCCCTTCTATTTACAATGTAGTTCGTCAGCAATGGGAGCTACCTTGAGATGACTGGGAATCAACCATGCATTCTATAGGGTGTCACACAAATGAGAGGAGGGAGCATCTGTCTAGGAGCTCAGGCATACTCTATACTGGAACACAAATGAAAGCTTGTGTTTCTTGGTTCCTGTTTAGATAGTTCTGCTTTGAACAAGATTTCCAAATCTTATGAAACACATGAAGAGTCAGGGATGTATCACATTGAGTGGAAAAACCCTAATTTAGATGGGTAGAAGGGGCCCCAGAAACATCTGTATAATTGACACATATCATAGGAGAAGGCATAATATGTGTGCACTTGGCCTAAGTAATATATGTTTTAAGTTAATGATCTGAAGATAACTGCCATCTTACCTGCCACAAGCAGTGTGTGATATGATTTTTATCCAGCATGGGGCTCCACTTTAAGAAGCCACCCTTTCCATGGCTTTAACCTAACTCCCTGATTGTGTTTTCTTGTTCCTGTAAGTCCTGAACACATGAGTGACACCCCTAGGCTCTAGGCAATCTTTCCATTTTCTCTACTGCTGTGAATCATTGGAATATAGTCATTCTTCTATACCACCAAAGGGACCTTTGCATTAATTTACGTCTAAGAACGATCAGAATGCAGACCTAACATACTATATTCCCAACTGTCCTAAGTAAAAAAAAATTACATTTGAAAGTGACCATTTTAGACAACTACCACTTATGTACAAAGATCTTTGTTTCATAGGAGTTTTACTGATTTTTTTCTTTGTCTTTCTTTCCATTTTTGCACCTGCTCATTAAGTTGAATTCTGTTTTCTGATGAACTTCCATTCTGATAACACTGAGCCATTTTCATATTTACTATTTGCCACCCTTGCTTCCTGTCCTTTGAAATGCCAGCTCACACATTTCATTTTGCTTTGTCTATTTGCCTATTCAAATCTTGTGTCTCACAGTTAAGCCTTGCCTCTGCTGTGTTTTTTGTGGCTGTGCAGGTGATAGCATGCACTCCTCACTGAGCGTAGGATCTCTCTCACCAGGGATGGGCAGCATTAGACAGTGTGCATAGCAGGCTTCCCCTAAGGAGCTGCTATTTCTCGACATCTTGACACTTCCTGAATAGCATTGTCTTAATTAATTTTCCCATTATAGAAGCTTCTGTTGGGGTGACTAATCTTGTTTTTCTCCTTTGGAATCATCTTGGTTACTTAAATTTTCAATATATTTTAAAATATATTCTTTTTAAAATTATAATCCTAATAATAGATTGTATTAGTAGGGTTTTTTTTATAGGAACAGAACTTACAGAAATATAGATGATAGACAGGCAGGCAGGCAGACAGACAGACAGACAGACAGACTTTTGATGTTAGAGAGACGTGATGTGCCTCATAGCAGCTTTTTATAGGAAACTTTTTATAACATTTCTTTATGTTTTCTCCTTTTTTTGGTGCAAATAATCTGCTCATTGCACATACATTTCTGTAAGAAATATGGTAAGAGACGGCATTTGAGAAAGGATGTAGTAATTGCCAATCTGACTGACAATAATGCCTTTTCATCACATTTGGCTTTCTTACATAGGAATACTGGAACCAGCCCATGGAGACTGGTAGTGGAGGGGAAGAGGGGATTATGGAAATGACAAGTTCGTTAAATTAAATGAAGACTTTTTAATATTTAGAATTTAGGATTATCAAAAATGTATAGCCTTTCTCTAAAAGTAAAGCATTCCCTTTAGACATTTGCTTGTCTTCCTCCTGTTTATAACAAAATTAATGTGGCCTTGTTTACTCATTTATTCATTCCCACATTCAACAAATATTTATTGAGTGCTTTGTTGGGTAATGCGATGACAGCAGTATGCAGGAGATGTGTATGCCCTCACACAGTCCATAGTCAGGATAACGTCTAGTAAGCAGACAACATAAAATGTTACCCATCCAGCACATAGAACAGTTGATACTTTAATGGGTTGAGTTTACGCTGCTTTGCTCTCCATTTTATAAATCATACCATAATTGGATATTTGGGCTAACAACTAAATAAATATCAGTTATATGTAGGATGGGTAGACTAAACTTGCCACACAGACCTCACAATCTCACGCATCCATTTTCTGTGTATTGCTCTGACTTTTGCACTTGAGAATAACATAGTTTTCCTATACCAGCTTAATAAAACCTTTGCAAGTTAGGCAACACAAAAATTTTAAGAAGATGTCACGTAATGCAAACAATAAAAACTGGTCTTATTTGGCAGCCATACCGGTTGAATAAAGACAGCATTGTTTATTGTTTATGCGGTCAATATTAACCATGGAGTCTTTTGAGTGCATCATAAGGGCTTCCCAAGCAAAATGTTTTTTGGCACTCCTTAAAAGGACATAGGGAATGAAGACCAAATATAAAGGTTCTTACTTGGTTTAAGCAATTCCATATTTGATACTGGAGAGAACCAAAGCCACCTCACGTGTTTATTTGGATATTCTGTGTCCAGCTTCTCCCTCTATCTGAGCCAAGGATGCAATAACAGGGTGTTGTACTGTAACCCATAACTTCAATTTTCATGTTAATGTGCACAGAAGAGAGATTAAGCAGGCAAAGCCATGCTCCTGGAGTGAGGATGTGGGTTCCCTGCTAGAAGATAGAGATGGACTTGTTTCAGGGCCCTAGATGTCATGGAAACTCTGTGGCTAGCTTGTCTTTACAGGGGCAGCCAGAGTGTCTGGAAACATCGCTAACTTCTCCAGGTCTTGCTTTAGAGGCCCTCTATGCTGAGGCACGCAGTTGGTGGTTATTGTCTTGCTCTTCACCAGATTCTTTTTCAATTGCTCCAAAAGCAGAGAACGCACTTCTCTATTCCTAGGAGTTGGGGAACCCTGAACTTAGGAACAATGAGAATCTACAAAACACCAGGGTTTTCTATTTAAAATCTAATTTATCTTTTGTTCCATGACAAAATGGCTGCTTGATTTATCAGCACTGTTAGAATTTTCACTAGAGAAAAATCTATGGAGATTGTGTCATTCTATGGTCGCTGGGAGAGGTGGCCCTTTTCTCTGCCATCTACAGGATGGAAACAGCAAGAAAACACCAGGACAGGTCCAGAGCTCTTACTGCCTGGTGTGTAGGAATAATCTTCCATGTTGATGTAGCTGTGTAGTACTAAAATACATTTCCCTAGATAGTCAGTGGCCTGACTGGAAAGATAATTAGATATATTCAAGGAGCGTTATTGTGACTCATTCTTTAAGCAGCCACAGAAAGCTCTTTAGTAAAGACAACCAGTTTGGATCTTCTTGCTGGTTGCTTCATTCAACTGCTGAACTAAAGCGGATGGGTGCCTACTATCCTCTTCTACCTCTGTCTTCCCCTCTGTAGGTGACTTTCTTCTCTAGATCCACATTCTTTACAGATGCCAATTAAGCCTCGGGGAAAGGATGCTTTATTGTAATTGCTCTGGGAGGGATTTTGGTGTGGAAGGGTATGGACTCAGTGCTAGAGCCCAAAGACTTGCAGCAGCAGCAGATAGAAACTGTGCTCCTATGATTGATTCATGCCTGTTATCCAATTCAAAGCTATACATTGTGATTTGGGTTCCTGAAAGCAAGCCTGTCTCTGTACTCAGAGAAGAAGAGGTGGTACAAAAATAATAGTGTCTCTTTTCGGTGCTAAGGGTAGTCAAGATTGCCATGCAGCTTTCAAATTCCCAGTTACCATTTTCCCACCTGTACTTTTGGCTACAGAATAAAGCTCCTTTTAGAGTACAATTGCACTTCCCAGCAACTCCTTTGAGTATAGATAGCTCAGTGGCATAATTTATAGCTTTGTTATCCTTTGACCCCTGTAGAATGTACTTTTGTAGTTTTTTTTTAAAAATCAACAAAACAAAACAAAAAAAACATTCCCCAGAGGACTTAAAATGATGGGTGGGGATCTGAATAAGGCTCAGATCAAAGGACTCTGCTGTTGGCTAATGAAATGTTTTGGTTTTATGTTTTGAAATGTTCAAAATCAACATTCCAAGTAGAGAAAAATATGTGTCTGTAATTTCCCACACTCCTGTCTGTCTGACCCAGGATCTGTCTCTCACCAGGATCTGCTGTTTTCCTTGTATCTTCTTGTCTCCCAGCATTTCCTTCTGTGCACCTTCCTTTGCCCACCTCTCAGATGACTGTGTTGCCTAGAGGCCACTTTCCTTCATCTGTCCAGGCAGAGCCTAATGGTTTGTTACTGTGTGGTTTGGGGCTGTTGGAAGTTTCTCTGCGACATGCCTTGCTCTACATTGTCTTGTGGGGTTTCATTGTCCACTTAGGCTATTTAAGTGGAATATTGGCTTGTATGTGGACACCTTATTGGACTGAAGAAGTGTCAGTTCATTGCATGGCTGGTTAACTAATTCTCCACTTGGAATGTCTAACCAGAAAGAAAGCACTTGCAGTGGAAGCAATAGTTCATTGGTGGCTGAGAAAGGACTCAGAAATGAGTAAACTTGAAACGGTCCTCTCTCTGTCGGTCTTTCCATCTCAGCTTCTCTTTCCATGTTGCCTGTAATGAGATTATTTACCCATTATTAAAGCATCCATTTCACTTTGCCATATGAGTTTTCAAATAGCACATTTTTCTTAAGAAATGCTTTTCTGGGTGTGTGTGCATGGGGCGGGGGGCTGACAGTGGTACACTTGCCTGGCACATGTGGAAATCAGAGAGCATCTTTTCAGAACTGGTTCTCTCCTTCCACCGCGTCATTCCATCGTTCCCGGGATGTAACTAGGGTCCTTAGGACTTCATCTGCTGAGATTCCGTTGAAGTCCCACCTGTCTAAGAATCCCTGTTAACAAAGTTAGTTTTTCAGTAGGCTGTTTCCCCAGCCTTTTATAATGCAGGCAGATGCGGGATAAGGAATGCTTCTGATTATTAGGTGGATTTATTTATAAGCTGTTCGATTTTGTCCTCTGAAAAATGACAGAATAAAAAAAAGTTGGCTTGTTCAAAAGGACTGATATTTCTATGCAAATGATCAGAGTTAAATAAACAGATAATCATAACATTGGCACTAAAGCCTTGTTCACTGCACTTGATTGGTTGCGAGAGAAGTTGATTGAAGTGACCCAATGAATATTCATCTTCATCCCTCCACTTTCACAAAAGGCAGGGTGAGGCTACTACCTTCTCATCAGTACTTCAGGGGCAGCTGCAATGATGGCCATCCACACACTGCTCCAGACAGAACTCCCCGGAACTCAGTTTTTAAGTATAAGCATAACATATAATATAGGTGTGCCCTTCCCTGTATGTAGAAACTGAAATTTGCCCAAAACAGAATACCTCCTTTAATTTTCAGTTACATTAAGTATATACCTTCTTAGGTTAGAGCTGTTCCTCCATGGTAGAATTCTTGAACATCTTAGCTTGGTCCTCAGAGCTATGAAAATGAGTGGGGTGGGGAGAAGAAGATGGACAGGGATAGAGATAGAGACAGGGAGAGGGAAACAGTAAGCATGAGGGAGTGTGTATTTGAGTGCATGTGGTGTGCGTATGTGAATGTGTGTGAGTGTGCACATGCACATATGTGTGCATGTGTGAATGAGTACACATCAGCTCTAGACCTACTCATTAGTTTGTGTAAGGAGCATACTTAGGTCATTAGTCCACAGAGGTTTGTGCTCATACCTCAGTTATAGATATTACAATTTAATATAACACTAAGTCAGAGGTAACTATTAGCATTATTGACAATTAGTAGCAAAACTGCAGAAGACCGGAAAAGATTTCAAGATGACTGAATTGTTGTGTTCATTCCTCTTTCCCTAAAAAGAAATACCAACACAGCAAACTGATAACTGTATTTTAAAGGGAAAGCTGTAGAAGGGCTGTGGATGTCAGCCAGAGGAAGATAGGAGGTCCATAAGACTGGGAAGCCACGGGTGACAGCAGAGCAGATCACAGTGTCCAATAGCCTTAGCCTTTTATCCAGTGTCTATGAGGGAAAGAAGGAAGTAAGGAGATAGGCAGGCACATACAGTGAGAGAGAGAATATGAGAGAGATACACAGAGAGAGAATATGAATGAAGGTCATAAGAGTATATGGGCAGTATCTGCGGGGAAGGTGAAGGAAGCTCAGAGTAGAGACAATATCATAAAAACATGATATTGTCAAGTTTTAAGTTTTTTTAAGTGACTATAACCTGCATTGTTTGGGAAGCCTCCAGAGGGTTTCACAACTCTGAGAAGTGTTGTTCCACACCTGCTACACAGGCGCTTATATCTGAGGAGACAGAAATACCACCGAGTGTCACATTCCACAATGTAGATGTGTGTCACATTACAATAATGCCCCTGATAAAAGTACAGCTCCTGTGAGTCTTTTGAGAAACAAATGTTGAAAATGAAGAAAAGCTTTATGTTGTTAAATAGACATGGAAATAAATACAGTATTCATTATGAGATCAAAATCATGTGAGCACAAAGGTTATGGCAAAAGCCTCATTTAAATGTAACATTTCATGAATTCACTTCAAAGGGGAATCTTTGTGCTGCAGTGTGCTGAAGTTAAGATATATGGTGGTTATGGCTTCTTAAGATTTATTGAAATTGCGTGTTGGTCATGGTACATGCTTGTATAAGTCATGCCTTGACTTTTTCACAGACATTTTCTCAAAGGAGGGCAGAGTAGGGGGCCAGACGGCCAGATGTCCTTTTCCTCCTAGACAGAGCTCAATGAGAACTCAGTTTTGGACTATAATCATACTTAGACAATACAGGTGTGCCCTTCTCTCTATATGGATGCTGAAATTTGCCCAAAGCAGAATACCTCTTTTAATTTTCAGTTACATTAAGTATGTACCTTCTTAGGGCAGTGTTATTGTGCCATGGTAGAATGCTTGAGTACGTATGCTTGATCCTGAGTGTGCATGCACACGCTCACACGCACATCTGCACACATCCACACAACACACACACATAGAGAGGGAGAGGGAGAGATAGAGAGTAAGCATGTGTCAGTTGCATTTGTGTGCATGTGCCTGCATGCATGCATGCGTGTGTGTGTGTGTGTAATATATATATGTGTGTGTGAGTATGTGAGGACCTGTGTGTGTGTATGGGGGGGTGTGGGGGTGTGAGGGTTTGTGTGTCTGTTTTGCATGAGCATGCACATGTGTGCACGTGTGAATGGGCAAATATCATCTCTAGACCTAATTATTAGTTTTTGTAGGGAGCACACTTAGGTCATTAGTACACAGAGGTTTGTGTTACTGCCAGGGTAACAGCTACTACAATCTAATATAACATTTGAATACCCAAGAAAAGGTGATTGTCAGAATCAAGGTTAAATCCTAAATGTAGTTTTCATAATACCCATGCAGGAATGACTGGTTTAGAAAATGAAAAGGTTAGTTCCATTCACCATACTGAATTCCTTGACTTTTAATTAGGATGAATTAGCAACCTGTTTAGGATGCCTGTCATGTCTCCTATTGATTTAGATCACTAGTTACTAACAGGATGATCTTGTCTAAATTACTTTGCCTACTAAATCATTATATTTGCTTTGTTGCTGTTTTGTGGTGCTGAGAAGGAACTAGAACCTTACATATGTGTGTTGGTTTAAATAAGAAGGGTCTGCACAGGCTCACAGATGCGAGTGCTTAGTCATCAGAAAGTGACACTACTTGAGAAGTATTAGGAGGTGTGGCTTTGTCGAAGTAAGTGTAGGTTTTAAGGTTTTCAAAAGCCCAAACCAGGCCCAGAGTCTCTCTCTTTTCCTGCTGCCTGGGAATCCAGAAGAAAAATTCTCAGTTACTTCTCCAGCATTCTGTGTGTCACGTGCTCCCTGTCATGATGCTAATGGACTACACCTCTGAAACGTTAAGCCAGCCCCAATTAAACACTTTGCTTTATTAAAGTTGCTGTGGTCATGGTGTCTCTTCACATCATTAGACTAAGACAATGTGCTAAGCAAGCACTGTACCTCTTGAACACATCCAGCCCTATCAATAAATTCTTAGAAAACACTAAAAGTAGTTGATTATATTTGCAAAAAGATACAGTTCTTTTTAGCACTGAGTAGATTTCTGTTGTTTTGTCTTTTTGAAGGTTTTGCATATGTAATAACATACAGAGAATTTTGTCTCCATGCAAACAATATTTTATGAATCAACTTTGAAAATATTTTAAAAAATTATAAAAATGCTTTGAAAGGACTTGATTTGAAAATATATTGCTTGGGTTTCTCTAGCAGTTTGATGCATAAATGATTCCTTGCATTAAAATTCATCCCTTATCCAACATTAGATTTTAAATAGAAAGTGTTTAAATTAACAGTAATCTCCACGTTGGAGTCAGTTCAGAGAGAAGACTTTCCTCGCAGTGAATCTTCTGTGACATGTAGTTCTTTGCTCACTACACATCTCTGCTCAGACAATAGTCATTGTGCATCTTACCTGTTTTTCACCATAGGACTTGAACCCATGAAACCCAGAAATCTTCCATTTCTTCAAGGAAGCTTTCCTCCCAGTCTGAGGAGATACACAGTCGATGTCCGAGGCAGCAGCTGATTTAGCCCCCTGCCCAGTTCTCACCAGAAATCCCCATATTGGCAGAAAAAACAAACAAACAAAAATAAGAAAGCGGTCTCTCTGCATGCTGTCTCTCTGCAGCTCTCCGTCTCAGCTTGGCGGTTTGAACAAGCAAGCTAGTTCATGATATCAGAATATTTGTGTAAATGGAATGAACCATAATTTATTGCTTCTGAAATTATTTCATGGGATTGTGGTAGGCCTTGTTTTTGCTGAGGCATTGGGGATAATCTCAGTGGAAATGAGGCTTTCACTCTATGTTATTATAGAGATTTTTGAGGAGAAAAATTTCTCTCATTTCAGTTTCCCTGCTATTTATCTAGATTAAGAACTTCTAAAAAGTGTCTGTAGTAATTTGAAAACAGGTCCCTGATTGTGGTCATTCTCCGCTAAGCTTAGTAAAATTCATATACTTTTTTATCTGTCTTAATATCCAAACTGTACAGACTCTGGAGATTTCCCCCAAGGAAGGCCTTACCCTCCCTGGGGAATGATATGGGGATTGGGTGGGGGGCTGGGAGCTGGTGGAGGGACAAGGGAGGAGGGTTGGGAGTGGAAGCTAGGATTGATATGTGAAGCGTTCATGTTTCTAATTTAAGTAAAAACACATGTTGGGGAAAGTTTTTAAATGTAAGATTATGTATGTTGATTATAGGCAAACTGCACTATTTACTTAAAACATTCAAATTTAATTCATCTTTTAATGTATATACCAGAGATTTTAACACGAATGTGACTCAAATATTTTTTAAACAGTTGTTGATTGTATTACATTCTAAAAATAACTAGTTGACAGGGAAAATTTTTCTAGTGGGAGATTTTGCCTACTATGTTTTACAGTTCAGAGTGCTTCAATGCATGTTATGTTTCACATCTCATTCGAAAGTAAAATAAATTGTTTTTAAACAGTTGAAACAAAAGATTCAAACTATAAAGAATTTCTCACTTGATGAAAAAGAGCGTTCGTAAAGTGTATGCTAAGTTTCCATGTAATATATTAAGACAGATAGGACAGAATGCCAAAGGGAAGGAAGGGAGGAGGGAAGGAGAATGGGAGAAGATAGCACGTAACACGTGTAGGTTGAAACTACTTGCACAATATATGTCTTTCTAATGCTTTCAAGTTTCTGGAAACTGGGTTAGAGCACCCAAAGCAACCAGACAGACTTATCCCACTATTTAGCAGGTGAATGATGCATCAATGATGGTGTTTATCTACAGCAACTGTGAACTTTCAGCCATCCTTTATGGTGGTAGATTGCTATTATTTTAAATTCAATAATTTAATGTATACATGAGAGCAGTGGACTACTTTGAGACATGTGTGCACTATGCCATGATGAAATCAAGACATTCAGGATATCTGCCACTTTTAACATTTATCCTTCTTTTGTGGTCAGATGACTCATAAATTTCTCTTCTACCTGTGTAGAAATATACACTATGGTATGATTGGCTACTATGTAATAAAAACATGAAAATGTGTTCTTCCTATCTAATTATCCTTTTTATTCACCCTTCTCCTTTTCCCTACCTCAGTCTTTTCTCTACATCTAGGGGAAGAACTTTTAGAATCCACATGGCATAGACTTCATGTAGTCCTATTGTTGTATGCTCAACCAGTGAGGGTACAGACTGAAATGTGAAGGGGAAAGATGCCTAGTTTGCAGAGCTAGTAGAAACTGTCTTGCAGCTTTAAGTGTAGTAGCACGTACCAATAGAATTATTGACGCTCATCAGTCAAGAACACTCACGGCCCAAGCACAGGATGACCTAGGTTTTGTTCCCAGCAACCACATGACAGGTAAAAAAGGTGTGTAACTCCAGATTCAGGGGATCCAACACCTTCCTCTGGCATGTGCGTGTAGTGCACATATATCTGTATAGGCTAACCACTCATACATTTTATACAATAGCAATAATGATAAATCTGTAATAACACTCTATCCATTATTCACTATTTCAGTATTTGCCAAACCAAACAAAATCCTTTCTATCTTTTGTCTTTTGCCCTAAAGTATATGAAAAGTAAATGTGTCAGAGACTGTGGATTATCTACTAATGGGCAGTCATCATGGGAATTGTTGCCTCCTATTGGGTGGCTAAGACAGTGATGGGGGCATGTTCCTGGGATATCATTACATGTTAAACCTGTTAATATGAATACACTATAAAACTGGCACATAGCCACCTATGTTTCAGCTTGCTGCATGCAGATCATGTGGAAATCACTATCCTACATCAGTGTTAATGTGTGCTTATTGCACATGTAGGTAGAGTACAAAAGCTTTAGTGGAAGGCAAGAGGTATTAATATAATCTATGTCTTCCAAAAAATACTTACTGGGCCTGTCAAACAAAAGCAGAAGCAACAGAGTATGAAATAAAAGGCTGTCTTGCAAAGAATGAATACACTTCCGGAGCATATGGAATATATGGCATCATTTATATCAAAGTGTATTCTGTGGTTTGGATGTTGAATGTCCTCCAGTGACATGTGTCTTAAGTGTTGATAACCACAATGACACTGCTGGGAGGTAGTAGGAACTCTAAAAGGAGGGGTTAAGAGGAGGTCATTAGCACATATTGGTCTTCCCTTATAGGGGTTGTGTGTCTCCAGCGCATCCTGTGTATTTCCTCCTTGGTTCATGATGGGGGAGTTTTTTTCTGATCTCTGCTCCCCTTTCATGCTGTTTTGCCACATCGCAGGCTGGACATACAGGGTGCAATCATTCATGCATAGAAACCTCCAAGCCTGGGGAACAAAATAGCCCTTCTCTCTTACAAACTGATTGTCTTAGATATATTGTAATACTGACAAGTAGCTGACTGTGTAAATAGAAAATGAAATCTGAAGAGATTTGCAGATAATCAGCAAGCTGGCTACAAAGAAACATCAAACACTGGCTTTTGCCTTCATGAATTCCTGTCCTAGGATATGGCCTTTAGGTAGAATGACCCGACATCTTGTCACCACCCACCAAACTGTTATTGAGTTTCTCAATGACAGGCTCCTGGAAAATAGAAAACATAAAGGCATATTGATGAAGGGGTGATCCTAGAGATCCAGATGACACCTCCATGATTGACACCTCCACTTGTATTTCAGCACTTTTGTTAAGGGAAGTAAGCCCTTGGTGATATGGGTAAGGAGAAGGGATGCAAGAAGAGGGGACTACTTCAGAGTTCTTTTGAAGTTCCATTGGAATCATCTGTAGTAAGTTGATGAGGACCTTGAGTTGTAGGATTCTAATACGTAGAGAGGAGACAGACAAAATATTTTAAATAAAAATATTTGAAATAACTGTTTCGAGCATGGATGTTTGAAGAAGGTTGGAGACTGATCATATTCTTCTTCAGAATTCCTATATCTACTATTTTAAAAGTAGATGAGATGAATCAAAATATTTAACTTCAATCTCTCCAGATGCTTCCTGCAAATAAGTAAATAAATAAATAAGGCAAAATATTTGTTCAGAGAAAATGATTAACCAGGAACACAAGATTTCAATCACTGTGAATATGAAATTAATGCTTCCTTCCCAGTTCTGAGCTCTGTACAGGAAGGACTGCTGGTGGGTTTTATAAACATAAATCTGCTCTCAATTAGCTGTGTGTCCAGTACCATTTGACAATGCACTCCCTTGGAGATGCATAATGATAATCATACAGAGAGCTAGACTGTGAGGTTCAAGTATGTTAAGTCTGGTAACTAGCGCCAAACCATAGTGAGAGACTGGTATGCAGAGCACAGTGCTTACTATGACCATCATGAGCAAGTAAAATTATGAAACGTTTAAAAGAAAAAAATAAGCTATTTCTATGTCAACACCATATGTAGAATTGTATTTTTGCCTACATTGCCTCTTTATATTTGTCTATGAATCTGTTACATTATCTGTGTGTATATTCACCCATCCTCCCAGTCAGCCAGCCGTCATGTACCCTGCTATGCATCAAACAAGTATCACGCTACATATGAGGGCTACAAAAATTATTCAGTGGCCCTTTGGTCTCCAGAAAGCATTGAATAGCAAAGAACTGCTCATGGAAAAACAAAATTTAAACTTGCAGTGGGTGTGGTATGGACCGTGTTACAAAGATGTCACTGCCTCTGGGACTCCCAGAAGAGCTTCTATGTGGCTGAAGTTTGCGCAAGTAGAAGTGTGTAAAGTCTTGAAGTGGGAAGGTAACACTGCATCAGGGGACTCGAAACATAACTTTCAAAATACTGATATGTAACCCTTGAAAGTTATTGCTAGGCCTCTTCTCAGTATATTCGCTGAAATGTACTGCTCTGCAACTTGGAACCATGAGTAATAATCTAGTGGCATAAAGTAAGTGTTTGACCTATGACAGGGCCATTATTGCTGGAATCACTGTACCAAAAGATGTGATCATATTTACCATCTGGTAAATGTGCTGTCTCGCCCAGCTTGAGGTTCACAGTGACTAAAGGCTTAAGTAGCCCACAATGACTCAGATACCCAAAGGCCCTCAAGCAGGCTGCAGAGCTGTTTGCAAAGCTTCATAGGTTTTCTGACTGAAGTCGGCAGGACAAGAGAGAGCAGATGTGTGTGTGTGCCTTACTCTACGATAACATGAAGACCCTCAGTTCTAAGATCAGCCTAATGGAATCTTTTATGCTCACACTGTAGTAATAAACAACTGATCGAACAGGAGACCTGAAGATAATATCTAGGAGTATCTTAGAATTGTCTTTGATCTAGATCTTTTTTTTTTAAAGACCAAAGTGTAGCTTCCATATTTTAAGCTCTAATTTAAATGAAAATAAAAACAATTTAACAATTGAAATTAGAGTACACAAATTGCTAGGAATGGCCATTTTATTATCTGCCTGCCTTACCTATGTGTATGATACTTAGCACAACTTTTCATATTTATATCTGAAATAACAGAGTTTAATCTCTGTTTGCTTCTATAAAAATCATTGAAGCATTACTAATGGAAGGCTGTCCTACTGTAAATGGCTTTGTGAGTCATACTTACGACTTCCTAACATCATATATGTAAGAATAATCAGACTCATAAATGAAATTCATCTTTGGTTGTTGGTATTTCCAGAGGGAAATTTAAGCTCCTGGAATAAGTAGGAAGATAAAAATGTACAAATATGTGAGTAGAAGTCATGAGATAATCACAAATTTATTTAAAAGAAAACTATCTTTTCTCATCTACAGAGGAGAAAGATCTGAGAGAAATCAGCTGGAGGAAAAAAAAAAGGAAATTGCAGTGACCTATGGGAAATGACAAAAAACTGCTAGGGTTTTTTTTTGTGGCAATGTAGGGACCTGTGGAAGTCTGTGATGGAGTCTTTGGTGTAAAAGTCACCTGGAAGGGATAACTAAAGCAGGGAGGGAATAGAGAGCAAAAAGGAAATAGTACTTGAAATGGAACAAGGAGAAAAGAAAATAAAACTATAGCCAGATAATCCCTGCCTCGGGATCTTGCCTAGAAGGTGAATTATCCAAGTGGGCACTAAGCCTGGTCTTTCTCATTTCCCTTTTAACACCATGGAATAAGAAGTAATCGCCTTAGCAGGACTTACAGCCCTGATCGCATCACCTGACAACCAGCTTGGCCCCTCCGAGATAAAGATTTTGCTTTGTTTCCTTTCTTCGGAAATGGAAACATTTAATGAATAACTTCCCCATTATTCAATCAATAGTATCAGTGAAAATCAGAATCCTACATATCTCATTAGTCCCTTGCTCTAGTAAACAAAGCCAAATGGCAATCCCAGAAAATACACAAACATAAAACAAACAAACAAAAAACCCCCAAACATACACATGTGCAACCTGAGCGTGCTATTGCCCACAGAGGCTAGAAAACAGTGTTAGAAACCCTGGAACTGGAGTCACAGGCTGAAAAGTAACTCCTCAACTTGATATTCCTAATGCCCAATAGAGATGTCACCACATATGTAAGGTACTCTATCAAAACCAAACTGTTATTTAGTTGTGACTAATTCATTAGTGACTCATACCACCTTTGTTGAATGAACAGCTGCACACACAAACCATCATGTTAGCGAAATGCTTCTGTAAAACTCATCATGAGTTAGACTGTGTCAGATAATAAGAACATGCTCCTTAGAGGGCTGGGGTTGGAGTACTCTGAAACTAATCTTATCAGTGACATGCTCTGCATACTTTTTTGGGAACCATGTTGTGTCCATACTTAAAACTGCTGTCCAAACCTTGACTTCCTGTCCATAAGAGTCCAGTGATACGAAGTGAACTTCCATGGAAAATAGAAGCATCTAGGAGTAGGAGGATGGGTAACTATGTATTCCAGAAGCTGTTCCACCTTAGACATGAGATTCTGAGCCTCTCAATGAGTGCCTTTTACACTTCAGTATGGTCATCCCCATACTGAGCGTGACATCACAGCATTACTCAAAGAAGCAGAGGAAAGTGCTCAGAGATTTTGTCCATGACCAATGGCTCTGTCCCTTAATACAAGAGGAGTAACTTTAAAGAGAATATATCTACACCCTGAGCTTATTCTTGGCTGGCTATATTCAAGACAACTGCTTCACAGAGCAAATGACAAGTGGAGATGGTCCTGGCCTCTGTTACAAGGCAATGACTGCGACTTATACTTACCATGCTCTACCGTGATTACTAACCTATTCCTTTACCTTAACTGAAACATCACCTTGTGGTCAACAACTGCTATTTTCACAGCCCCTCCCTTTTCCCAGACTCTGGCTATCATCTTTTTACTCTGTTTCTATGAGGTAGACATGTTTGTTAGATTCCAGGTGAATGAGAGTTGAAACAGTATGTTTCTATGTGCCTGTCTTATTTCATTTATCATAATGTCTTCACATATTTTAGGGAATGACAGGGCTTTAAGTATCTCTCACATATCCCGCATCTTATTTACTCATCTGTATGCGACAACTGAATTTCTTCCATGCCTTTGCTATTGTGAATAACACTGAAGTGAGGATGAGAGTGCAGATACTGCTTGATATTCTGGTTTATGTTCCTGTATATATCCCAAAGTGGTTTTGACAATTCTGCACAATCCTCCATATTACATCCTAAATTAGCTGTATGAGGCTGTCTACCTAACAGTGCTGTATAAATGTACCAGGTACTTTAAAAATAAATTTAATATTTTAATTAAAGGCAAGATGCCTTCTGCTTATAATTATGTACGGAATTTTAGGGCCTTTTCTTCCATAGGGCTGAAGTCTTGCATTAGAGGTTATATGTCATATTAAAACAATTGCTGTGTTTCAGAACTAGTGTTTACTGGATATGGGGGCATGCTCATGTGTGAAATGATTTCAGTACAAGTGTAAAGACTCAAACTCAGATGTCCCAGATTTCTCATAAGAAACTGGGTATGGCAGTACCCACCGTATCCCCAGTGATGGGGGACACACAGACAGCAGGATCCCTGTAACTTGCCCTCCAGGCAGTTTATAGGGCAAGCCCTAGTGTGCTTACACCTGCACATGCATGCTACACTCGTGTACACCTGCCCCCTCCCCCCAAAAGCAAAGGATAGCACTTATTAAACAATTTATCGTTAGATACTATGGTAAAGCCATGAACAGGTATTGTCTCTCATTTAATCCTCACAGAACCTTAATACATGAGTTACTAACTGACGTCTGCTCTCAGACGGTTGGTGTTCATTAATTATTGACTAAATGTATTTCTTTGTGGTTGGCCATCTACAGTGATCTACATTTTTCCCCATGAAGTTTCTGATACTTCGGCCATACACAAAACATTGGTCTTCACATACCAGTTCTATATTCAGCAAATTTACTGACTTACCTTACTCGTTCTTGATCCATTTTAACAGCTCAAAGTTTAAAGCAGATTTGATTCCTATCTTCCCTAACCCAGACCAGCTCTTGTTAGATCTACCTCATTATAGGTGATGTTTAACAGTTATCTCCATAGCATACGTCAATCCTGCTGCCCTGGGCCTGTGCTCTTCAGCCTCTCTACTAAACCTACTGAAGTTTTCTCGCAAAATCTGTTAGCTGGGACTAAGGAACTTCCTCCTGGTAAAGTGCTTCACTTGCATTGGTGATGATCTGCTCAGTCCCCAGAACTGATGCAAACACACCAAGTGTGACATACCCTTGTAATACTGGGGAAGGAAGTGACCGGGTATCCGTGAGCTTGCTGGACACCTTGTCCATCAGAAACAGCAAACTCTTGCTTCATCAGGATTCACTGATCCAAAAGCTAAGTTTGGAGAAGCCCTTGAGGAAGACATCGTGATATCGACTTCTAGCCTCCTTAGTGGAGTTCCAGGACAATGAGTGACCCAGTTTCAAAGGAAGTGGACAGCATTCCTGAGGATCTCACATGAAGTTCACCTCTGGCCTCTTACACACACACACACACACACACACACACATCTCCCAACAACCAAAGATCTTCATTTCCTTTGTTCCTATCCCAATATTTTTATTTCTTCTTTTTAAATTTTATCTGAAGCTCATTCCCAAAATAGGAATGAGACAGCCACATTTGCCTCTCTATGGTGATCCAGTTAGTTTCATTTCACAAAATGAATGTCATCTGTTTCAGGAAATTTTTCATCCAAATTTGAAAGTTTTCTGCTATTATTTTTAATAAGCAGTTAATTAAACCATATTGGTGATTCACTTATTACTATGATCATATTGGTATTATTCATTTTAATATTTTTGTAGAGCACTTTCACATTCATATTTATTTATGGATAAAGCTCTAATCATGTAATTTACTGATGGCTGACAGATAATGAATTTTTTTAACTTGCCTATGTGAATGAAATGAACCATATTTCTGAATGCTAATTATTGCCAATTCAGAGAATTAAATACAAAGTTTAGGTTAGGGGCTTTTTAAATGTTAATTGGGAAGATTATCATTTTTAATGTTTAGGAATTATTTATGAGAAATTGGAGTATTTGTTTATAGCTTAATAGATGTCTTTAAAAACCCCATTTCATTTCATACTTTTTATTGATAAGTCTTAAGCAATTTTTAAATTTCTCTAAGAGTTGCTATTTGCTTTAACTATGTTTTGACTAACTTTAAAATTCATGTTTTAGCCATCTATTTTGTAAAATTTTCCAAGTATATTTAGTGAAAAATTGTATAAACTATAAAATTTAAATACATTCTTAAGTGTAATTATATCTTCTCCCTGGCTAGTAGCTGTTTTCATTGTCATTTCTTTCTGTTTTTTATTATTCTCTATTACTGCCAGGTTTTCTTTTTAATTCTGAATATTAATTTTGTATTTTATTATACCTCTTAACAGATTTTGTTTCTAGTAGTTACTGCTTTTCTACTTTTTCTCTTGTCCTTAATTATTCTTAGTTTTGTAAGATGAATTAGTGGTTTATAGAGTTGCATTACCTTTATTTACTGATAAGTAATTTAAATCTTAACCTGACACTATGGAAACTTGAACCACTTCTCATAAGATGAGTTCTACTGTTCCCGTGAGAATATCTTCACCATTTTTTGTTAGTCCTGGAAAATGTGATTGTGTGCTTGACCTCCACAGTCTACATTGTTTTAAATTTCTCTTCAAGGAATTTAGAGTTGCTGATTATAATCTTTATCAAGTTATTTATAATAAATATCTAAATTATCAAGGTACATGTTCAGTTCCATTCATTGGAGTCTGTTTCCTAGCACTTAAACTTGACTTCATGATCAGTTTTTGTGTGGAAACCTACAATTTCTCTGTTGTTAGGTATCTAAATAAAATAAATTCAGTTATAGAGATATATTTTAAATGTATTGAGCAGTACCTTAGCTGAAGCTTCTTCTTCTGTTTTCTTTTTTTAAATTTACTTTTGTTTTGCTTTAATTTCAAGACCAGGTTTTTCTACAAAGCCAGTGGTAGTGATTCTCAACCTTCCTAATGCTGCAATCCTTTAATACACTTCCTCATGTTGTGGTGACCCCAGACATACATTTTTTCATTGCTGCTTCATACCTGTAATTTTGCTATTGTTATGAAATGTAATGCAAATAAGTGTTTTCCTATGGTCTTAGAGAGACCCTGTGAAAGGGATTTTTGATCCCCAAACGCTTGAGACCCACAAGTCGCAATAACTGTTCTATAACCTTGGAGTCTGGGATTTGGCCTCTGAAACTGAAGCTGTAACTTTACAATTAGTTAAATTGTAAGCTTAGCCAAATTACTTAGCTTCTCTATTTAGTCACCCATAAACTGACATAATCAGTACCTTCCAGTTAAGTTTGCTAAGAGGATCTTTTGAGTTAATATTCAGAAGTGCCTAAAAAAGGTGCCTGACACATTGTAATCACCTAATAAGTGTGACAATTATTCCAAAGCATTTTCAGCGTTAATTAGAGTTTATAAGAATATCTGGTGTTTGACTAGGTGTCTGAAGACACTGTGTGTGTTTGGATAGCAAAGGTATAAGCCGATAAGCTCTGTACAGTAATTGCCATCTTATTATTTTTATTACCTATCCCAACCTGTTCCTGATCCAGTTGACACATGCAGAGCCAGCTTTCTGCAATCCACACACTTGGCATCGTTTCTCACCACTGTCAGGCTTGATAACTCATGGAGCAGGTTTAATTGACAGGGTTTTAGACAGTATGAACTAGAGACAGCCTGTTCTACAGGGTTGGTTTATTTTTGGTGAAAGAAGCTGGGTGTCTGACAATTATGTTTACCAGTGAATTATTTCTCTGGTATACTCCTCACATTCCTAGGAGTAAGAAAATAGCTCCCATATCCTCACAGTTTCTACATTCCCACAGGAGAACAAAAATTTTGTCTACAGCATTAGACTTGTTTGCTAAACATAAAAGGACATAAATCCTCCCTGGGTCCCAGGAGGATGGCAGAGAAGGGGAGTGATCCTTACCAGCCACTTTTCTCCGTGTATGCTGCATCATGTTGCCCTGAGAATGTGATGTTTGATTGGCTCATAAAACAGGCTTAGTAAATCCTTTAAATAGTGGTATGGGCAATTGTTCACCTTGAAAGTTGATACCTGGGAGTGTATTATAAGGATTACTGTGTCTCCAGTATGGTCACCTGAGCATGTAGGAAGGGCTTGCTTTAAATTCCCCATTCCTTTCACTATGATCTATGTCTTAGTTAGGGCTTCTATTGCTGCGATAAAAAAGCAAGATGGGGAGGAAATGGCTAACTAAATAAGTCTTACATTTCAGCATTGCTGTTCATCACTGAAGGAAGTCAGGACAGGAACTCAAACAGGGCAGGATCCTGGAAGCAGGAGCTGATACAGAGGCCATGGAGGGGAGCTGATTACTGGGTAGTTTCCCATGACTTGCTCAGCACACCTTCTTATAGAACCCAGGACCAACAGCCCAGGGATGACACCACCCTCCCCCACTGTTCCTTAAATGAGAAAATATCTTACACCTGGATCTCATGGAGGCATTTCCTAAACTGAGTCTCCTCCCTCTGATGACTCTAGCTTGTATCAAGCTGACACACAAAGCCAGGCAGTGTACCTACATGTATGGTTTTCCTCATTTGTTTCTCTTCCTCTCCTTCCTGATGTTGTGACCTATATTTGTAAACATTTGTCAAATAGCTTCTCCAATGAATCCCATATTCTTTGGAAGGCATCCAGTCAGGGAAAACAAAGTAAGAAAAACGGGTCAAGACCATGCTAGGAAAACCCACAGAAACAGCTGACCTGAGCAATTGGGAACTCATGGACCACAGTCTGACAGCTGGGGAACCAACATAAGACCAAACCAGGCCCCCTGAATATGGGTGTCAGCTAGAAGAACTGGGCAGTCTATGGGGCCTCTGGCAGTGGAACCAGGATGTGTTCCTAGTGCACAAATGAACTTTTCGAGCCCATTCCCCATGGAGGGATCCTCTCTTAGCATAGATACGAGGGGAGGGCCTAGGCCCTGCCCCAAATGACTTGCCAGATATCATGATCCCTCATGAAAGGCCTCAACCTCCCTGGAGAGTGGATGGGGGATGGGATGGGAGATTGGTAGAGGGCATGGGAGGATGGGAGGAAGAAGGAACTGGGATTTATATATAAAATAAGACTATTTCTAATTTAAATAAAAATTTTTAAAGAAAGAAAATTTGGAGAGCAAAAAAAGAAACATAACTGTGTAAATCATTAGAAAAAATAATTGTATTTAAATGCATTATTATTTCCATTAAAAAATATCTTAGTTCTAAGATTATGTGGAGAATATGAAGTGAAAGATTGTTATTACATAACTTAAGGGGAAAATTCATAACTATAGCTGTCCCATACATTGTCATTTGTTAACATTTTTCTTTAAATCTAATACTATATAAAATGTTGGTTTTGATTCTATCTAGTGTATTTATTGTACATTGTATTTTAAACTGATCACTCATTAATAGTTTTGAAACTTTCTCTGTATTACCTCATAATTTAATACATAGGGTAATCACTTATTTATATGGGCAATTATTTAAAAATGATCTCTGTGCTGGCTAAATCTTAGGATGTATTCCTCAGGAAGACAGTATTTCCTTAACAAGTGTTAGGTGCAATGTCCAGGAGCAAAAGAGAAAGCTGGAATAATAGCCAAGTTATTTTATAAGAAAATAATGTGTGCTAGTAAGTACTTAGATGCATATTATCAACTGCCCTAAAATGAACTAAGTAGTCAATAGTTTGCTTCTACTTGGTAAGTATTAACAAAATTCTTAGGATTCATTTGACACTATGCTTTTCTAAATTAGTCACTGTTGGTAAAATTCTAAGCAAAATATGGCTTCCCTAACAAGGAAAATTGAACAATGATGATGGAAATTAAGATACAAACTAGAATTGTGTAATTCATAGATTGAATGTCATATAAATTTGCTGTGTGCAAAATACTTAAGTATCTCATCAATCTTGTATTTGTTAATAGCAAATCTGCAGGCTTTGAAAAAGGTCTCATATTTAAATAAGGTCTCATACTTTTCCAAGTGGGTCTTCTCTTCTTAATTTTTGCCTCTAATGAGATCTCCATTCAGGCATACTTGGGAGCAACTCACTGATTTGCTCCATAGATTCACTGTACACATAAAATTTCCATGGCCTAGATAAGCAATGATGTCTCTGTCCCCTTTGCCTCCTCACAGGTATGATTTTGTAGAAGTTGAGGAGCCCAGTGATGGAAGTATTTTAGGATGCTGGTGTGGTTCTGGGACTGTGCCAGGAAAGCAGACCTCTAAAGGAAATCAAATCAGGATAAGATTCGTATCCGATGAGTATTTTCCATCTGAGCCTGGATTCTGCATCCACTACAGTATTGTTATGCCAGTAAGTACAACCTTGAGATCACCCTTATTTGAGTGAGTCAGCCATTTTTTAACTTGAATTCGTCTTTTTAAAGATGAGAATTAGAAAACCAAACATCAGAAACCATTCTCTACCTTGGATTATTCTTTACTGCAGAGGTCTCATTGTAATTGTCACAATCAACTTAAACATTTTCTCTGTAGGTGATTAGAAATACTAAGTGCTTTCATAAAGTAACATGAAATATGTAATTTTCATGGTTCTAAGAAGACAGTGGACTGGAGAGACGGCTCAGCTGGTCAAGTATTTACACAGAAAAAAATGAAGCTCTGATTTCAAACCCCAGAACTCACTTTAATAAAAGCTAAACACAGCAGCTAATTCAACTGTGGGGAAGGAGTAGAGAAAGGTATATGCCTGGGACTCTCTGGCCACCAATCTAGTCTAGGTGGTACGCTCCTGTCCAGAGAGATCCTGCCTCAAAAATTCAAGATCCTGCCATCTCACTTTGATTCATTACTTGAAATTTACAAGGGACTTGTCCACAGTTGCAGCTGAGGGACTATGTTATGTTTGTGTCAGCATTTCCATCATGAAAATTCTATTCAATGCATGTTTAAATGGCCTTGAGCTATGCATGCAGCTTTTGTATTCTGTCTTCATTCTTCTAGCATCTCTCCACCAGGATGTACTGCTCTGGTCACTAAATTGACCTGAACAGGGTTGTAGGAAACAAAACTATGAGAGTAGTGAAAATGTTATAATCACTCTGATCAGCTTTGGGAAAACAGTAGGCTGTGACTGAAAGAAGCAAAAGAATGTAACGGTCGGGTCCTACATTTCCTAAGAAGTATAATATGGCGATATGAGAAAATTGCTTTTCTTCTTCCAATGTCACAAACTTTGGCTCATTTGTGTTTACATTTACCTTGGTATATAATCTACCACTCCTTGCCTAGGCATTTCAGGGTTTTGTACCTCTTTCTCCTTACTTATAAGCACATCTATTCCACTCTCACTAACCGTCTGCAGAATAGTGGGATTTGATGAGTGAAAATGTGACAGGTGATTATGCTCTTAGGTCTGGCAGAATGTTTTGAATTATCAGTGTATTGCTAAATGCCACCCCTCCCTCCCCTCACACACACATATACTCACACTGGCCAGGAAAGGATTCATCAGTCTTAGCTGTGAATCAGATAAATGAAAGCCTAAAGGAAGACAGCATAATTCTTGGAGAGCTGGCTTAAAGGATCTTGTGGTATTTGCTCAGGGGCAATTGTTCCTGCATTATCCCTCATACATTTCTTTCCTTCTGTCATGGATGAACTTTCTTGTCGACATCCCCACTTCCCCACAGGCAATGACTAGACTGAGTGCAAAGTCATAGCTGCAAAGCAAAGCAGGACCTGCTGTCCTGGCTTCCTAGTTTTGTGATGATATAAGTAGCATGAACCACAGGCACTGGTAGACCATTAGCTTCAAGTCCTGAGCTTTGCTTCATAGGCCTAGCTTAACACCATTCTTACTGCAGCTGTTCATCAAGGTTTTCTGGAAATCCAGCCATTCCCCACTTCCCCAGACTTGTCTAAGACCTAAGTGGAATATTCTAATGTCTGTTACCTTTGTTATTATTGAAGGATAGAGAAGACACTTTAGAGAACTTGAGATAAAAGGATGTCTTGTGTCCTCCAGATGCTCATGTGTTTTTTCTGTGGCACCAGGAATTTACATATTTAATGTTTAATACTATTTCAGATAAAATATTATGGCAATACCATTCCCTGGTCATGTATCATTGATAAATAGTGAAAGATAAATCTGTGTAAATTTTATAGTACATGATATATTAGGTTTTATGATTGTTCACAATAAGTTAATAATGTCATTGGTATTTTTTCCTCCTTTATGATGAGAGGGGAAGAGAGAAGGAAAGGGAGGGGCAGAGTGCTGGCATACATACCCTGGTGGATTAGTAATGAGAGATTGTTTAAGACAAAATGAAAACATTGGGACCTTGTTCCCTTCGAAGGCCACACACAGTGAAAGCCTGAACATCCTTCAGATCTCTCAGAAAGAAAAGTTCTTGTTTAATGTTGGAGTAATTTGTATTAGATTATATATGCCCTACTCTGTGGTATAGCACCAACACCATCATTTAAAATGGTAAGGAACACACAAAGACTAAACAGAACAACTTTTCATGTATAATATTTGATTATAAGTTTTATTTCTCATTTTTGTTAGGAAACTGTTTTTAAAAATCTGAGTTTTTAAGTAAAATGTGCAAATTTAGGTCTGAACCTTTTCAGGGGTTTTCCTTTTCCTAATATGTAGAATGATTTTTCTGGAGTATAATAATGTATATAAAATGTTGTTTTCAATGTTTATGAAATGTGAGGGCTTTATCTTTCCCCTTCTAATAGGGTGGACATTTTGAATAATGATTGCATTCATATTAAATTTGCTTAAATGATTTTATTGACTCTCACTTTTAACTGTTTTGAAGTTACCAAGAAGACAATACTTGTAGCAATTTATTTACTATTTTCCATTTGATGGATATTGGTGTATATTAGAGAACTAGATACTGTAGCTGCCATAGCATTGCTTTCTAGGCATGTGGAAGGCAATTGGGGAGAGAATGAATAGGGCATACCACTTACATCCACTTCAGACAATCTACCCTTAAGATTCTATCAAATTTGTCTTATTTTAAGCAATATTGTACCTCTTTCCAAGTATGTATATTGAATAAGACCTGCTTGGAAATAGATCTTTTGTTATTTTTATTAGCAGAATTATACAAAAAGAGAAAAATTAAGGCAACCGGCCTCCCGTTTCAGGCAACTCCTGATATGATAAAAAAGCAAACCTTGCAATGTTGTATAGGCGGTTGCAGTCCCGGTTCTGGGCTTTAACTGCATCAGAACTCGCTTGTGTTCTTTCACACTGACTTTGTAAATGTCACGTCCTGAGTGAAATCAATGCTCAGCCATTGTAGGGAGGGGTTAGAAGGACACTTGGTGCCTGAGGTGCCTTTGAGGAATGCATGACTGATTGCCAAAACAGTTATTAATTACGCAGAGAACAAAGCGGTTCAGAGGATTCTGGAAGTGGGGAGAGAAAAGGAGGGAGGCTGTTGCCTCTTCCTTCTGGCTGTTCCAGGAGATATTTCATGTCAGTGTTCTGAAGAAAGAAGTCTCTAGTATGAGGACAAATACTTTGTTTTGATTGCATGAAGAAATATCCCAGTTGGCTCACAAGAAAACCTTCAAGTTCAGTTTTCACTTGTTTACATAGAATAAAAGCAGCCTGCTCTTTGGAGTGGTATCTATGCACACAGGTGCTGTGGGACAGTCAGTCCTTGGTGACAGAATATGGTCAATATTCTCCAAAATATTAAATCATAGCAATTATTGCCTCACACTCGCACGTTGCCCAGTTAAACTAGAACTTGCTTTCAAAATGATTTCTTATTTACACGGACAAAGAACAAATCAAATGGTGACTGACTGAAAGATTTTTGAAGGTTTGAGAACTTGAGGGGCATTGCAAACAGCAGATATTTACTGTCCTCAGAAACACCTGTCGATTGACTAGATTCTTATTAAAATACACAAGACTTTGGTGTGTGTAGGAAAGGAGTCGTGAGAGGTCAGTATTTCACTGCAAGGATATTTTATAATTGTTGCAGAGTCTAAACTTGCTTAAAAGTGGTTTACGCCATTATCAGTCAAACTTGTACCCATGGGCAATGTTCTCCTTCAAGAAACATGATCCCACCTGTCTTTGGTTTCCGCTGACTCTTGTTGCAGCTATTTCCCTGTCTTCCAAGAAGGAGATTCACATGTACTGTTGAGAGAAAATAGGCAGAACTCCTGCAGGAAATGTGGAAGGCAGATAGACATTTGAATGGAGTTGTAAGTAAAGGTCATGAACAATTGGAAGCTTGAGTTTCAAAAATCAAAAATTTTAAAGTTTGCTAGTTCCAGAACCAGACCTGGTAAAAGGTACTGTTCTCCAAAGATTAATGTAAGTGGAATGATAAATTAAGGACTTTGCATTGAAATCTCACTGTGTTCTCAATCGAATTTTTTCTATGTATGCCTTGCAGAGGCACATTCGTGCACGTGTGTGTGTGTATGTGTGTGTGTGTGTGTGTGTGTGTGTGTGTGTGTGTGTGCGTACAAGTACATGCATGAGTCCTGTATGCCCTGCATGTAAAGACCAAAGTACTGTCTCGAGTGTATCTCCTCAGGAATGACACCCACCTTTTCCCTGACGTAGTTCCTCATCAACCTGGAACTTGCCAGCCCGAGACCCCCAGTGATTTGCCTCTGCACTTCTCCCAGAGTAGTAGTCAAGGCAAGCCACTGTGGGATATTTTGTTTTGTTGTTGTTGTTGATGATGTTTCTGGGAATTAGAAATCTGGTCCTTATTACTGAAAGGTAAATACTTAACCCATTTTACTAACTCTTTCACTCTCACGTGAATTATTTTAATAAACTGTTGAATAAATTACTATGAGAAATTTTAAATACGTATGGTAATATTTCCCCAAGTCTCTAAGACTTTGCTTCTATCTTGCCTTAAAGAAAAAAAAATATCTATCTCAGTATATAATTTGTCATGTGAGTGATTTGGAACACTTTTAAGAGAAATTGTTCAGACGAAATGAATGTCATAATTCTTAAAGAAAAACTACATACAAATAAAATCTGGAAGGATGATTCAGCATGAGTTTGATATCAAATATGATATAAGCAGCTCTGAAGAGCTTATTGTATATGCCAATTTTCACTTTTCAGAGATTCTTCTTTGTTTTGGGTGGTACCAGTTGTCTTTCTGTCAGGCTTGCTTAGAGATACTGATTCAAGGAGCTCTACATGTCTGATCTGCTGCCATTACCTTGGCAGGAAGCACGGGGCAATGGCTGTAAAATAGAAATTGAGCAGCGGTTTTATTACAACGTTGGAGAAACGTTTTTTATCGTCAAACAACCAGGCCTATTTTGTGACGTGGCTTGGAGCGTGTATGCATATTTGATAGCCAATATGAGGTGTATTCCCTCTTTGCTGCTCAGAGCTGCAGAAAGAGGAGTAAGAATTTCCCATAGAATTTATATGGATGTGTTTCAGATCATAGCACTTGCCTTGTGCTCCAGCTTTCCTAAGCTGCGTATCAATTTGTCAACTGTCAGTATCTGTTAATCATAGTATTATGATGGATTGCCCTCTGCTTTCCTTCTTGCTCAACACTAGCCTTATCTGGTTCTTCACAGGTGTTGTGATTCCAGCATACACGTGGTGCTAGACTAGATACTCTCTCATTACACTGTGTGAAGAGACTCTTCAATAAAATAAAATATTTTCCATTTCTTCACACTTTTGAGAATTTATACAGTTACTGTATTTACATCATTTCTACCCTTCCCTTCCTTTACTCCCCTCTAAATCCACACCACTCCCTGTCAAATGTATAACCTCTTCTTTAATCATTGCACACTCACATTTGTGCACACACGCACACACACAAAACCTTCTGAGCTAATTTAGTGTTTCTGGTGTGTACAAGTAATTAGGATTGACCTCTTGGGAACAGATAATCTATCAAGGGTTTTATCCCAGAAGAAAACTGCTTATCTCTCTCTCTCATTTATTGTTTCCTTTATCTCTATTTTGGGTAATCTGGTTAAGGGCTTGTAAATTTTGATTATCTTTTACAAGGGACAAACTCTTGTTTCATTGATCTTTTGTGGTTTTTCATTGATTTCGCCCTTACTTTGATAATTTCTTCACATGCACTAATACTGTTTTTTATTTCTTCTGGTTTTCCTAAATACTTGAGGTAAATCCTTCTATCATTTGTCTGTGCTGTTTCTGATATTTTGATGGAGCTGCAAATTCTACCCCCTGACTACTTTCATTATATCCCAGTTGTCCTTTATTTCAGTTCATTTCAAGAATTTTTTTGTTTATTTCTCCAGTGACTCTTCATCATTCAACAGTGAGTTGTTCATGCTAAGAGACTTTGTGCAATCTACAGGTTGTTTTTTCTGATATTTATCTCAACTTTTATTCCAGTATGTCCTAATACATGTTCTGTTTTATATTTTTAAAAAAGTAAAATTTGTATACTTTCAAGTTAGACTGGACTATTTTGTAGATGTCTATTAGGTCCAGTTAGTCTACAATGTCATTTAGCTCTAATGTTTACATTCCTTTTAATCTAAGTTAGAATCTAAGCTTGAAAGTGAGATTGTTTTCTTATTTTCTTGGAGATAGTAAAAAGATGCATCTTGTTTTCCAATTCAAACTGTAAGCTTTTGTCTTTTGATTGCGAGATTGAGACCAGTGATAGGCAAAATTATTATTGAAATATTAATGGCTTAATTGCTATCATTTTGTTGGTTATGTGGTATTTGTTTTCTTTCAACTACTTCATGTAATCCCTATCCTTTATTTCTCCCATAGCATCTTACCTTGTTCTTTCATCATATCAAAAATATTCCTTCTGGTACTCTTGGAAGAGATAGTTTGATACTTATAAATTTCTTTAACCTGTTGTTAAGGAAAGTTTTCTTTGTCTTTCATTTATAACAATAAGTTTTGTCAGGAGTGATAGAATGCTTCGTATTTTTCAGAGCTTGAATCAGTCACATGGATCCAACTGGGTTTTAAAATTTCCATTGAAAAGTCAGGTATTATCCTGATGGAGTTGCCTTTATGTATATCATATGCCTCCAGTGCCTGACCGGGCATCTCTTTCCCTAGATTTGGGATTTTTTTCTATAATTTCATTGAAATTGTGTCTCTTTCTCTAGATGTGAGAAGTGTTCTTCTATAATTTCAAGTATTTCAAAGACATTTTCCTTAAGAAAGCTAAAAGCTCCTTTCCATTGTTTTGCTTTTTTGTTTTTCAAGACTGGGTTTCTCTGTGTAACAGTCTGGGCTGTCCTAGTACTTGATCTATACAACAAGGTGGCCTCAAACTCTCAGGGGTCCTCCTGCCTCTGCCTCCCAAGTGCTGAGATTAAAGGGTACCACAGGGTCTGGGCTTCTTTTTCTTTTTTAAATGAAAGAATAATAGAAACCCATTAAAGTGGCAATTATCTGAGATTCTAAAACAAAATCTGAGGCAGGAAATGGTAATACATCTCCAATTAAATGTATGCAGTGTTTAATAATGCCTCTGAAATTATGTCTCTATATCATTTTACATTGCTATGGAGGATGGGGGTAAAAAGAAAAGTCGCTTTCCTGCTGGTGCAAGTTAATGAAATAGCATTAAACATAATTAGTTGTTGTAGGGAAAGAACTGTGTGACACCTTGAAGCACAAGGCACAATGCGTGCCCAGGCTTGAGTCCCAACACCTGAAGGAGGAGGCATTAATATGGATGACACATGCTTTGGATGGAGTCCTTAGAAGTCACAGCAACATTCTGACCTGGGCACTTTCCTTTCTCTGTGGAGTACCATGAGTGACAAAGCCCTGGGTTGTTCCTAATCCATTACCGATAAATGTAGCACAAAGAATTCCCAAGTCTACCAGAGATTTATTTTCTTTTGACTTCCTGGGACCCTTTCTGACTTACACTTTTGCAGAGAACAGATTAACTTTTAACTGAAGTGCTATGCGTCCCTTAGAGTCACCTTTAGGGCACTAAAAGAAGCTTAATATTTGCCATTAAATGTCACATCACTAGAGTGAGCAATTGAAACACCTTGATAAGATCTGTGAAATTACCATATGTTTAAGCTGTTTTCCCAAAGTCACATGATCATGTGTGTCTCCTTACATAATGGACTTACTAATTACACTTCAAGGGCTACAGTCAGTTGTCTCTGTTTCTTCTGCTTATTAGGCATTAATTTAAGAATCTCAACTTTAAAAAAAATTAATCATTTTACATACCAACCACAGCTTCCCCAAACCCATCCACTCCTCAGAAAAGATAAGCCTTCCCATGGGGAGCAACTTTTAATGTAAGATTCTCACATTTTGGAACCTAATAAGTGGCTCAACTCTTAAGAGTATTGCTGTTCTCCCTGAGTTTTGTTCCCAGCATCCACACAGCAGCTCACAACCATCTGTCTCTTGAGTTCCAGGGCATCTGATGCTGTCTTCTGCCCCCTCAGCACCAGGCACATTAGTGTTACAGAGACATGTATGCAGACAAAATACCCACACATGTAATAATAATATTAGTTTAAAAAAAGACCCTCAGTTTTTTTAAAGGTAGCATGATAGTGGCACAGACTTGTCCTCCAAGCACATAGGATGCTAAATTTGAATCCAGCCATGACTCCACAGTGAGTACTCAGATAGCCTGAGCTACAATATGAAACCCTGACTCTGCCTTCCCACACGCAGGCACACACACACACACACACACACTCACACATGGACACACACAGTCACACAGTCACCCTTATGACAGCCTTTGCTTCTGATTTTTCTCTTCATTATTTGCCTTATTAGTGTTTGGTAAGATGCAGTCTTGCTTAAGGAAAGTATTCATTCATTAGAGCTGTATTTGTTTTGTTTAGAGGACAGAAACCAGGCATCCATTAAGCAAGGACTCTATCACTGAGCCTACTCTAGTCATAGGTATATTACACCATTTCAAGGTTTTAATATTTGTACTCATTGTCAATTTTGTACACAAATATACTGTTGATCAAATCCACTCCCACTCCCTTCCCCCAGTTCCCCCTGATCTCTTTTCCCTCTCAAATTCATGTGCTCTTAAAAAAAAACCCACTCCATGTACTCAGTGGTATCAATATGGGCATGCCCATGGCATCTCTTGAACATATACTGTTCTATTAGATTCTTTATGTAAGTTGCCTCTTTTAGTTTTGGCAGTAACAATAGGATAAATTATAATCCTAAGAGGAAGAATTTCCAGAGAGACTACTTCTTGCCAAGTTTCATCACAAATAAGTGCAAAATGGTATAGTAAAACTTGTACTTTCAGGGGGCTGGAAAGATGGCTCAGAGGTAAAGAGCACTGGCTGCTCTTCCAGAGGTCCTGAGTTCAATTCCCAGCAACCGCACTGCGGCTCACAACCATCTGTAACGAGACCTGGTACCCTCTTGTGGCCTGCAGGCCGAACACTGTATACTTAATAATAACATGTTACCAAATCACTTTTTATGTGAAAAATTAGTTATGTTGAGATTATTTCTAATTTGTAAGAAGTCAGAACTTCCATTCATCCCTCCCTATTTTTCCCAAAAGACACTCCATATCACACAGGGGTATGTGGGTAGTTCTCAGCTTGTGCTCATTTTGATCTTTCCAAAGCCTGTTGGTATAATCCATCTGTAGACCTTGATTTGAGCTGAGAAGCCATGGTAGTCAGTAGCAGTGCCCAGACAGTTGTATAGGCCAAAAGGACAAACTTCTGTGTGGTTTCCTGCTGAGCCTGGCTACTGAGTAAGCTAGTTGGGCTGCATGCTTTTTAAACTGGACATTTTCTACTTAGAATTGGTCTCTTAGCATGGACCTGCTCTGCACTGAAGAACACTAATGTAGCATAACACAACCTTGAAATAGATAGATACAGAGGTATCAATCACACATCTTGATTCATTTTTTTAAATTAAAAAAAAGTTCAAAGAACCATACCAGGTAGCAAGTACATGAAAAATCTTTCATAAATAAGAGTGAAACATATGTCTGACCAGTCCATAGTTTTAAACATTTTTCAATCTAGAATAAAGAACATGCATTTTGGTTCAAAATAGGCTTCAGAATACCAACTATTTCAAGAGAAAAATTTTATCCTCAACTTGGTGCCTTCATAAACATTCTCATCTAGAAGTCTGTGGTGTGGTATGGAAGCATTTTTTAGCTAAGAGTAGATCACCTATCATAGATTAACGATTACAAATGAAAGTAATACCACAAAGCACTCCGCTTGATGTTGGATCCAAAGTGAATGTGTGAAACATAGTCATAATACATAAATCCATGAATGAGTGAGTCCTTTCTGCCTGCAAGACAGAGATTAATGAAGTTTCAGGATGCTAAGAGCTCAAGATATAATCTATAGCTTTAAACTGATGTCAAGATTCAGAACTGATTGCTTAAAATGCCTTCATTTTTCCAGAATAGATTGATGACTTCAGTTTTACTAAAGCACTTCTCATACAAAAAAAAAAAAACCTTATGTAATTTGGTTTCAACAGGTGTGGTATGTGGTAGTATTTACATATTCAGTGTAACTGTATAATAACTAAAGTCAAAGCATTTTCAAAGAAAAACAGTATAGTCTATGACACTCTCAAGGTTTTTCTTCGTTTTAGAATTGAGTGGAAGCCAATTCAGGAACGCCTTTGAGGCTGGTGCATGAGGTGACTTGAGTGTTCAAGTGGGGGATTGTAAAAATGAGACATTTATCATAAACACTGGTTTCCAGTCACTCCTCTCCAGTCAGGACCAGGGACTTTCTTTTTTAGAAGCACAATTTGTTAATCTAAATTCTATCTTCTTTCTTCAAAACAAAACAACAACAACCAAAAAAAAAAAAAACCACAGCCATAATGCTTCATTTGTGGCTTTCATCTCAGTTTTCTTTCAGTACAAATGAGAACTCCAATAGACTTCAAAGCAATCTGTGAGAGGACCCATCCTAGTGTTTTATGAGCTCATTCCCTCCTACAGTTGTAGCTTTCATAGCTAATTTAATACTAACTTTGATAGCAGCTCATTTACATGGTGTCCTTCCAAAGCATTCATTCCAATATCAAGGAGCAAAGAATGCACATTTGATTGAGTTATATGGTGTTTTACTAGCTTAATAATCATAGTAAAAAAGCACTACTGATGTGAATACTTGGGAAGAAAATGTGAGTCACTGGTTGGAGGAGCAGAATATTGGCAAGCAGCGCTTAGTGAGTTGTGAGCATCACCAGTTGGGCTCTTCTGCCGTTGCGAAGGCAACTGCCACAGAAAGCTAAGTGAAGGGACTTTCAGACAATGACTGTAGCATTTGTCCTTTGTGCAGTTTCCATACTGATGCTGTCTGTTCCAGCATCACTGAGAAGCTCAGTTTAGTAGAAAGCTAACTGGCAACTGGGTCTTCCTAGGGCCTCATGGTAGCTGAAAACATGTCTGTTTCAGTGTGCACGTCTTGAACGTCGTTGTTTGTTCTCATAATTTTCCTATGATTTAACTTCAGTATTTTTCAATCTGTGTATAATAGACTACTTCACAGGAGGCTTCTTGGCATTGGAAGGAAGGAGTTTCCTACTAAAGTCACGATAGTGTGTGTAGAGTTCCAGATGGACAAGTGTCTTTCCTCTCTGTTCTCACTTTCCTTCTCATCCCATCTTCTGTTATTGGTTTCTCCTCCTCCTTCCTCTTCCTCTTTCTTCCTTCTCCTTCTCCCTCTCCCCTTTCTCCGTCTCTCTCTTTCATCTCTCTCATGAATGTACTCTTATAAACAACTTGTTATTATAAAAGTTCATAAAAAAATTTTATTAGTACTTTGCCATAACACTACTTCTTTATGATAAAGCCAAAATCTTTGTTTGCTTTAATGTTTTCTGCTTCCTAATGTATAGTCTACTCTTCCAATATATGTGTGCTCCACTTTAAGGAGTAAGGAAAAAGAGAGCAGAACATGTCAATCAAGTTCCATCATCACTTAACTTCTCAGTTGTCTTTATACTAAGGCTACCAGCATGGAGATCAAGAAAGGAACATGGTTTAATGTAATCCCCTGCTTATTTTTCCTTACATGCTATCAAATACAGTGCACAGCTTGAGTCATAGCACAGGAAGCATCAGTAGCCACAGCAGTGTTGTCCCTCAGCCCAAGTTGTGCCTGCTTTGTTTTTGTGGCTTTGAATGTTCCTGATCTGGCTTGATTTTCTGTCTGCTATACAACCTGGAGTTCTCCCAGCAAATTGGCTTACACAGAAAATGTGGAGAACAAAAGTTTCTGCCAACATCATTGTGAGGGCTAATTATAAAAGTCTTAGCTCAATGTTTGGGATGCAGGAGTCAACAAGTTTTTATTACTTTTATTTCAAGGTCAGATATACTGGCAAGTTTTGATCTACAGACATGGATCTTTTAAGTGGGCATTTCTTGTTCTTGGAAGACCTACCATGAGAAAAATTTCAAAAGTGTCATCATGCACAGGAGACTACATTTTAAAGGTCACATTTATAGCATTAGCCCACAGCTATAATCCCAACCACTCAAGTGACTGAGACTAGAAGGTAGCAGATCATCCAAAACACCATGCACTTTGCCTATTTTTCTTTATTTTCATTAAACAATAAAATATTTACAAATTCCTTCTTTAAAAAAGCTCCAACTTGCAATAAAAAATACTTACTATTTTAACCTGTAAAACTCAGGAGAAATTCCTGAAAGTCTATGTTCAAAGTGTCCATCAACAGCCATTAAGACTTATTCCTTTTAGGAAATTGAGTTTTAAGAGTTGTACTAACATCTGCAATTGACATCTTTTTGTGTTCCCCTGTTGGATTGGACTGCTTCCCACGTTTTTGATAAACTATTTACCCTTTGACACAGGAATTCACACTTTAGTTACTGAATAGCTTAACAGCCAAAGGGTCCCCCATCATATTCAGAGTCAGTGGCAACAAGGTCAGGTCAAAGAAAGGATTTCCTGTACATCCCAGAGGTCTTAAGTTTTCAGTGAAATCAAAGATGAGACTAGAGCCATGACACAAGCTGAACTATCTTTCCCGGGTGCTTAGACATGCAAGAGATGGCGGTTCTTCTCTTGTTCTTGGTATAACTGAAGAAACAGATGAAAAGTGTTGGAGAATACAGTCACTCATTGTCTGGACAGGTCTGCTGGCTTACTGAATTATGCACTCATTATGACATGGGACATTTAGAGGTTTCTGCTCCATCTATAATGGCCTTCTACCTGAAGATAATGCTTTTGTTTTTGTTACTTTTTTCTTTACTTTTTTTTGGTGGGGGGATATGCAATGAGATTGTCATTTAGCAGAGACATATTGTTTCAAAGATCCTGGGATTTCCAAAAAGCTCTGTTCATTCATGTTCACCTGGTTTCTTTCTCTTTTGTGTTCTGAGCTCGACATGTTTTTAATCATCTGCTGTCTCATTCTTCTTGGAATGTGGTTTTGTGTTTTAACTCACTTCCAATATGGTTAAAATTTTCCAGTCATTCACACTGCTCATTGCATTTCTATTATGAATGAACTTAATTCATATGTTTATATTTTCCTTCCTATATTTGGGACATAGCTTCAGTGAAGTCTGTGCTTTATCTTTTCAAATTGTAAATAATATTAACAATAGTATTTATTTAATTGATTTCTTATCGAACCCCAAAGCTATATCTCTGAGAACATTCACAAGTTCAATTTGTTGCCACATTTACATTAAGCGTAGAGATGCCAAGTCATTCTCTTAGACTCTTTGGGTTGAAAGGAAAAGATTATCTACCTTAAAAACACTGTAATCGCTTCTCTCACTCCCTTTACCTTCTTGAATAAAAAACAAAGGTATTTCATTAGATATGTCAAAGTTTCTACTGTGAAACATACTGGAATGTTCAGATATTATGTTCCCATGTGCATATTAGCCAGAGTATTATATTGTTATTGGCATACATCTAGGCATTACTCATTGAGAACTGTTGTTAACATATTAAGTTTCCCTTAGTATTTCATCTATGCACGTTTACTTCTACTAACTTTTGCATAATTTGAGAGATATTTGATTAACACTAAGTAACTGAAGCTAAACACTTACCATACAGGAAGATAAATAATTACATGGAGTTTTGTTTTAAGTCATACTCTGTAAGATTTTTTTTTTCTTCAGTTCACCTGTCACTCAGTAGTTTGGAATCCCCTGCTTCTTTTTAAGCCCTTGATTATTTGGCCTCTGGGAATACTATTTGTAATATTTTCAGCTTTATTTCCTAAATCTGTTATTGCATTCTTAATCCAAAGAATCTTGTGACAGTTGCTTTATTGGGCCTCTTGAGTAAGGCCTTTGTGAGCCCCAACACAGATCTATTTTACATAGAAGCTCATAGTAAATGCATGATAAGCTGAACACAAACCATAAAAATTAGACATTGTCAGGAATTCCTACAATTTCAATGTTTTCAAACCAGAGATCTACTTTGTTTTGTTATATAACAGAGCACCTGACACATAGAACAACCACTACAATTGCAAACAAATAAATCCAAGCTAGATTATTATTGTTCATCAGTACATTACAAAATAGACATAACACATCACATCATTTGCAATCCATAGAAAGATGGTTGCTCTGTATTATTATCCCTGATCTACTAGCAAATAGTCTAAATCATAGGGAAAATAGTGATTTTTTTCCAATAATCAAAGGGCAGGTAGCAAATGTGGACCCTGCGTTTATTCCTGGGTTTTCTGACTCAAAATCCCATGCCTTCCTATGACTCTTTAAATTCAAAGTATTCTCCCCAGTGATGTTATAAATTTAGATCAGTCTTCTACACTCTATTTCCACTATTCCTATGATGTTTTGTTTGGTCAGCTGGTTGCTCCATTGCTGTATACCCATGTATGTATATATTCCTCTCTCTCTCTCTGTGTGTGTGTGTGTGTGTGTGTGTGTGTGTTCATTGAGTTTTGGGTTTATTGCTTCCTTCCTTCCTTCCATCCTTTCTTTCTTCCTTTCTGTTTTTTAGGAATATGAAGGATTTTGCTTGCTTGCTCGTTCTTCCAGACTGAGTCTCCCTGTTATCCCAGATTGGCTTAAAATTCACAATGGTTTTGTCTCAGCTGCCTAAGTGTTACAATACGCAGACTGCACCATTCTGTTCTTCTCTCAGAAAGGTTCTCACAGCACTTGGCACCTTCTCTCTGTTGTGGCTCTTGCCTAACGGTCATAATTTGTCCATGGAGAGATGAGAACATTGCAGTGGCTCTGGATTTCGTCATCAGTATCATAGTGTGGAATGTACTAGTTACATTGAACATTCTGTTGAACAGATTACCTTCTTTCTTACTCCCCTTTGAAAGCCATGTCATACTATATCAACAGATAGTAGAGTTCTCCCAGGAGTGTAGGGGTGATGCAGTAATGTTTCACGGAAATATTTGTGTTCTTTGTTGCCATAGGTGATTTTTGTGACCTGTGTAAATTCTGACTGTGTAATGTAATTTCTTTTTAGTGGAGTGTCCAGCATGAGAGGACACAATGCAAGAATAAAAACATATTTACTCTACAATTTGGGGAGGTTCTCAGATCTTGGATTAAAATCCCTAAAGACATCATAGCAGAATAGGAATGTCATAAGCTGGGTGCGAAAATGTGCCGCTAGATAAATGATAACATTATCCAAAATAATTTTCACTGGTACCTTACCTTCCTGTTGACATGAGAAGTTCATTCTCACTTGCTACATTATTGGTACCTTTTAAAATACAATTCTTTGTAATTAAGGTAACCATGTCCAGTGGGAATTATCAATGAAATTATAAATTTTGGTGGGATTTTTGTCTTATTTTGTTTAAAGAAAGACAACGAGTGGGAATTTAGAAACGAATGTAGGAGATGTGAGTTAAAGAAATTTCCATATTTTAAGTTCCTTAGCATAGAGGTCATCATGATCACAAACAGACTAAAATTTCATTTCAGGTCTCACAATTGTGAAACATTAATTCCCTCTTTGACAGAACAGCTACTAAGTGTAATTCTCAGTTAGCAGAGACAGAAGCTTGTTCATAGATCTCAGTGGAGCAGGACCAGCTACAGTTTGCCCTGTGTGCATACTATGTTTGCACAGAGATGCCAAGACACACCAGTAGGTAATGTTACTTCCTACAGCAAAGACCAGCATGAGTTATCGACTAGTGTTTGAATAATTATTTATCTTTGCTGAAATATTACAACTATGTAAGAAAGTGCAAGAAACATTTGTATGTTTGGAATTTTCTAAGAATAGAGAGGGCTTATTTGTTAAAAATTTTAACTCTTATTTTGCTTAACTTTATAACAACTTTCCTAGGAAACTTGGAAACTATATCCCTGTAGATACACACAAAAGTAAGTGAACTCCAGAGTGGTACTTCCTCTTCATTGTTAGTGGGACTGGCTCTTCCACGCTAGAGAAGAGAGCACTGATCACATCTGTAACTGCCCATAGCAGGGTCAGTGAACACCTTTAAACAAGAAAGAATGTATCTCATGGAATATGTGCAATAGGTTTTAGAAGCATTCTGGGAAAACTGAAATGCATGGGAACTGTGTACACACCTTACATTATAAACCATTCAAACTATATTAAAAAGGGTAATTTTGAAGTTTAATTTGAAAAGCAGGTATATATTTCTAGAAATATAAAAAATGAGATTTTTATTAGTACCCCTTTACCACTTGTGATAGAATGAGTAGAATGATCTTGTTTGATTCCCAATACAAGAAGGGTCAATTAAAAGGCTATTTTAGAGGATGGCCAAATTGGAACTTGTCAAATTTTACTCATCTTCTGAGCATAGGGCCAAAGTGACTCTGTGTGTCAGTTAGGCAAAAGGGCAAAGATTGGCTACAAACTACAGCGTTGCCATTTACTGAGGTAGTAGGCCATGCAGGATGAACTTCCCATGTAAATCACATTTAGTACTTTGAAGCTTCAGATATTCATCAAAGGAGGGAATGAAAGCAAACTGCAGACAAGTCCACAAGTCCCATCCGTGCTGGGAGAACTGGGAGGAACCAGGCAACAGAGGCAGTGAGCAGCAGCTGCTAGCCAGAAAGCAAACACACAGAGCCCATTGCACTGAAGCCACACAAGGCTATGAGAGCAGGGAGGCTGAAGACTGAGGAAACAGCCCATGAGATTTGGCCACATATGTGTCACAAGTGGCTCTCACATCCATTTCAACAACCTCTGCTGGCAATTGCTAAGGCATGCTTTTATTACTGTCTAAATTTTCATGACCCTGTTCTGCTGGCCCTTTAAATTATTTTAAACTTATTTTTTTGTATGTGTCAGTGTGTTTTACCTGAGTGTATGTATGTGCATTGCATGTGTACCCAGTGCCCTTGCAGGTCAGAAAAGGGTGTTAGATTCTCTGTAACTGCAGTTACAGGTGCTTGTTAGCTGCTGGAAATTGAACCCAGGTTCTTTGCAAGAACACAAAAGTGCTTTTAACTGGTAGGACATCTCTCCAGCTGCCCTCCCTAATGAATCTATGTTAGATAAAAATACTCAAAACAACCTCCTCCTTCATTCAAGTTCCATACAATGTTAGAATTAAGTATATTCTCTTCTTTGACTGTTAAATATAATGAAAATATAATTGAGAATATCTGTCAAATATAGCAATGTCTTGCAGAACTGAGCTAGTGGGAGATCACCAACTATGGGCGGCAGCTGGGGATCCTGCATGAGACAGAGCTAAGCCCTCTGAATGTGGCTTGATCTGTTGGGGGTCGCACTGGCGGTGGGACCAGGACTTATCCTGGGCTCATGAATTGGATTTTTTTGAGCCCATTCCCTATGACGGGACACCTTGCTAGGTCCTACCTCAACTTGGTGTACCAGACATTGTTGATTCCCCGGCTGAGGCCTTATCCCTTCTGAGGACTGGATGGAGAGTGGGATGGGGGAATGTGGGGGTGGGGGGGAAGGACAGGAAAGGGGAACTGAGGCTAGTGTGCAAAATGAAAAAGAATTTTAGAAAAGTAAAGAACGAAAAAATATGGGCACGACTCTGTGCTAGGATCCCTCTACACATTGCACAACTATGAGTGATATGTTGAGTGAGGACAGACACTTGTGATAACACATTATCTAGCATGCTGGGGTGAGCTGAACACCGTTTCAAGCTTGGTAGGGGGATGCTAGTTTTATTCTAACTATTTTTACTTCATATTCTTTCTTACTATCTCTCATTTCTTGAACACCATAAAGAACAATTCCGTGAGTATTCAATGTGACAAAGTAAAGGTCACATGGCACTTTGCTATAAAAGCTACTCCAGTGTATTGCTTTTGTTCTTTTCTTTTTGTGCCTATCATTGCTTTTGATTTAGAGAGCTTAGTAGAAAGCAAACTCACCTTGGTCTCCCACAGCTGCCACTGTGGAAAGTGCTTTGGGGGATTGTTTCTTCTACTGTACAGTTTTACCTAAAAAGTGGAAAACAGCTGACTCATGCTCACCAGCCACCAGCTGTCTCATCCTGTCCATAGCGAGGTGTCTGCCTGCAGGGAGCCCTTCCCAGGAGTCAAAACTACAGGTTCCAACACTGTGATGCAGTTCCTTCTTTATCCTGACCTGCAAGCAAGTTAGGGGAAGAGGATTAGAGGGTAAAGATGTCTTGTTTTATAAATAAACCAGAGCCTGTGGCTAAAGTATCATGGGATAAGAAAATGGAGCCCCTTGCAATTGGTAATCTGCAGGAAGGTGGAGCACTTAGGAACCTGAGCAGCACATGGTTTAAGCCAATTTTGGCCAAACTTGTTATCCTATTTCATTAATAAATGAGAATAGGCAAAATCTTTCTACTTTGGGGGATATTTTGGAACTGTGAGGTTTATGACCTCTGAACAGTCATCACAGGCTTCCACATGGAAGTCACTACTTTTACTTGCTGGCTGAAGCCCACTGTTACTCTTTCGATCTTGAAGTCTGATGGAAACATATCAAGGTAAATTCAGTTGCAGTGCTCTGTTTATAAGACTCTCTCTAGAGTCTTGATGTGGCACAACTGGCTATCGTCCCTAGGATTTTTCACTTAAATATATAATCTCCATCACCCTCACAGTACTAAAAGTCTGTTCCTCCGTCGGAATGCAATCATTAGCTTTTCTTTGCTGGCCTAAAAATAATTTAAAAACACAACCCAGATAAGTTTTTGGATGGATTTAGATAAGAGCAAGGGGAAGGTAAGGGAAGCGTGTTGAAATGGATTGTTCCAGGGCATTCTTGTGTCTTTACCGAGTTGTTCCTGGCAGGAAGTCTTGTCTGCATGCCCTGTCTGCAGCTTATGCTCTTAACATCAAAGCCCTGTGCAATATATCAGCTTGACATTATATAAATGAGGCTGGAGACACCTCTGTGATGCCTGCCACAAAGACTTGACTCTTTAAATACTTTTCCTTTCTTTCGGCAATGAAGCTTCTCCGTGTTTCCTGGGCTGACTTTGAACTCCTGAATTCAGCCTCCTGAGAAGCAGGGAATAGAGGTGCATACCTGACTTTGAACTTTTTGGATTTGGTTGCTTTATTTTTAGCTATGATAATATAGCCCAGCATGCTTTCCTGTGTTAGGCATGAATGAATTGTAACCCTTATCAGCCTAAAATATGTTGTACACCGTTGACTGAGAACACTGTACCATAAATCGTAATCGACACGATAATTTCGCAGTTGCTATGCTACTCAAGATAAACATTTGTGTGTATCTGTCCAGACAGACCTCATTGTAGATACTGTGTTTCTAAAACAACACTCACCACGCAAACCCTAATGAAATGACAAGCTAGCAACTAACTGCTTATTGTGAACTTATGAGCAGTTCAGACTGTACTTTTCCAAACAGGGAGGCAGCTTTTCTAAAGAAGAGGCAATGATGATAACAAGTGCATAAAACACTTAGTGTAGCCACAATAAACACAGAGCACTAAAACACTGGCTATCAAATGTCACACTGGAGAAGCCGGTAAGGAGATTTACTTTCATGGCAGGCTCGCTGCCTGGCTCCAGGAACACTAGTTCACTCCATTTGCTAGTACTTTGTTTGACCTCATGGGTTGCCAGATACTTTTCAATAATAAAAATGAAAATATGTTTGTTTTGCAGCTACTCATTTCTATCATGTTCACTTTTTATGATCTGCGCCTACCAGCATTTGTGTAATACTTGTCGGGTCATTTACATTTTCACAGCAGCAAATCATCCAGTTGGCTCTCTTTGGGTGAGAGAATACTGCAGAATATTCCTCTTAGGATACATGAGCTTCACAAGGGCTAAACCTTCTACCCTCTTGTGCACAGTGCCCACCCTGTAGGCTTCCTGCAAATGTTTGCTAAGTGAGTTGATGGACAGACTATAGTAAGTTTGGTGACATGATTGTCCTGAAAGCCATGCTGTGGATCATTTGGGTGTTCATTTATTTGCTGATATTCCAGAATATGGCCATCCATTGGCCCACAATGGATGCCTATCTTTATATAGATAAAGGAAATAAAAGCATAGGGTAGAAAATCAAGTTGAAGGGTCCTTCTATAATTTTCAAGTTTAACAACTCAATCATGAATACTTAAAATATTTAAAAATATTTATTTATTGGGGGGTTGTGTATGCAGAAACACACTTGTAGAGGTCAAGGAATAATTTGGCAAGTTGGTTTTCTCTTTCCAGTATGTGAGACTTAGTTATCAAATTCAGATCATTAGACTGGCATGCAGGTGGCTTTCCCTGCTTGAGAGCCATTTGAGAGCCCTCCTGCTGATCCTTCACTACTGTTAAATATCAAACATATTGTTTGAATTTTCCTTGTGCTAAATATAGAAGTAAAAGTCTGAAAAATCTGGACTGAACAATGGTATTTTGCAATAGGAAAGAAATTAGATGGGATTCTTTTCTCTAACTTCTGTTTTCCATTGTCTACCCATTCTGAAAACCCCCATAAGCTACCCCGGGGAAACAGAACTCAGATTTTGCAGGCCTTCCTCTGTTGTTTCCAATGACTGCTGAACCCAGAGATAGTGCACTGTTAGTTTTCTGTGCTTTATCATTGCTAGGGAATCTTCTGTGGAGAGGTGCTTTTCATTTATTCAGCTTGAATTTAGCCCTCTGAAAGCTGAGGCATTTTGCAGACAAATCAGTCAACTTACATAGCAAGAGAGTTTACTTCCAACTTTCCTCATTTTTGAGATGCTTTGACATGGAGGCTTCCTTGAACCCAAGAAGCATCTATTTTGCTGGCCTGTTTTTGATGTTTTCTTTTGTATTGATATTATGGACTGTACTGAAACATTGATTTTAACTGTACCTTCTCTACTCAGATTCCAATAGACATGACAACAACAAAGTGAGTTGACAAACTGGTATGGCAATTAGCTTTATATAGCTTAAGTCAATGTTCACACTATATCCTCCATCTGAGTTTTTAATATATACATTTTGATGACTTTTCATACACAGATTATAAAATTTTGAGTTTTCGTATCATGAAATGTGTGCCATTCATTTCTGAAGAATCTGTTAATTTGCATTTCACACAAATATACACATTTTGCTTTATAACTTTAAATTTTAAATTTTTTTCATTAAACTTTTATTTTAGATATCTAATCAGTATAAACCAAAGTGGTTAAATGAAAAAGAAAACCTTTTCTAGGTCATTGATTTTATATCTATATCATAGTTGCTCATTATCATGTGCTTTCTACCAAAGAAATTTTGTGTTACCTGGGCAATGAGAAAACACAAGGTATTTGTGTATAAAATATCAGATTGAATTTCTACACTCAAAAGATTAGCAATATCTGGGGCCTGTGGTGACAGTTAAGTTTTGAAACACTTGCTTTGCATATATAAGTACCTGAGTTAATTTATCCAGATGTCTTAGAAAAACCCAAGTTTTGTGGTAAGTCCTATTAATTTCAGGGCTGGGGAAGCAGAAGCAATCCAATAATTGAAGCCCTGAACCAGTGAGCTCCAGGCCAATAAGAGACCCTGTCACGTGCAAACAAGGTAAACACACCTGAGGAAAGACATCAAACATTGACCTCTCACCTCTATATGCATCTCTATATGCATGTGTAAAAGCATTTGTGTGTGTGTGTGTGTGTGTGTGTGTGTACACAAAAATATTCAAGTATACACATAAAGATATCAATGTTGGCAACTGCATTGGTGATAGATATACCATGTGACATTATCTCCTGGTAGTTGTGGGAGGTTTCTGAACCCAAAAAGCCTGGTGTTCCTGGAATGGCTGCTCCTGCCCATGGAAGAGTGCAACTTGTTTTCAGTGTCTAGAACAGGCTCTGCGTTTCAAACAAAGGGCCCATAAAGTGCTTATAGAAAGGCTCTCAAATGTACACAATTGTTAGAGAATACAAACGTTAGGGAAGTTCAGGTTGCTGCAGATGCAGATGTTTGTATGGATGGAGTGGCTCTTTAAAAAGCTGTTACACATCTGTGTGCACTAATAGGACAGAGAAATGAGTGTGCGGGGAATGTGAGCAGCCCTTCTCGTGGGCAGAGTCTGGGAGGAGTGCAACATGTGTAGTTCTTAGGAATAGACTGGATTCTAGGAAACAACGTGAGCATATCTTTAATGGGCAGGAATTAGACAAAGGGGCTGACTGTGGGGCCTGGATACTGGGTAAGGAATTTGGATTTTATCCTTCAGAGGAGAAATCACTGGTCAGGGATATCTTATTTTTGGCGAGTTATGCCTTGTTTCAGCTACGTAGGGCAAAAGGAGTGTGAAGGAAGACCAGGACACCAGGCTCAGGGTTGATGTGCACAAGGACTGCACCAATAAGAAACAAGGTCGTTGAGGATGGTGCTTTGTTATAATAGATGTTACTGTTTTTGTTGGATCTCCCAAAGAAATCCATGGTTGTTACAGAAAAAAATTGAAAATAAGGAAAACAATGAAAGCCACCCATTCTCATTCCTTAATGTCATTATTAAATTTTATTTTGCTTTAATTAATTAATGTTGAAATTACCATTTATGGAGGATAGTTTAAGGATAATTTTTATTGCTTTTGTTAATACAAATTCTTGAAGGATCTCATTTTTATTAGCTTTCCGTAATTCTGTAGTTTGAACAAAAACAGATTAATCAAATATTGTATGCTTATATTTTTCACATGTTCATTATTTTAAATATCATTATAAATCAACATCAAACAAGCACAAATGTCTTATTAGATATTATCCTCCCACACTTATTTGGATAAGTGATGTCATTTATGTTGTAGAATACCCTGCATTTGTTCACACACTGATTTTGGCCTGATTTTCACTTCAGCTATGATAAAGCACATCTTATATTGAGTTAGCTCTAAAAATTGAACAAAAAGGTGAACCCTACTGCTTCTGATAAAAATATTCAAACTTCTCCACCTTTCCCGAAATTATCAACTTATTTTGTTTTCTGCTTTTCATTTATGATGCTCCAATGAATTCTCCTCTATGCGGGTATGTAAGCTTTCTAACAGTCGTCTAGATTGACAAGATATTTTCCTGGTGTTTATCTTTACCTTAATCATACATTTGTATTTTTAAAAACTAAAATCATAGAGGAAACGTTTCAATCTGACTGTTCATGGCATAGATGCTTTTAATTTTACAACTTCAGGTGAGCGGGTGGGAGACATTGTGCTTTCTGAATCAGAGAACTGAGGACTTTCATTAGTTATGTAAATGAGCAAAGCTGCTGTGCTCTTCCAAAGACGTAATATGTATTAGACCTATGGTTAGACCTCTAGATCAGTCATCTTTTTCCTCCTTGAGTTTTTAGACTCATAACCAATACCGGGCACTGGGCTCAAGGGGTGCCATGGACCAGCACGTAGTGTATGTACTTTTGATTGTCTAGTATGAATAAACAATATTCACATCAACCTTTGTTTGCAGGGATGGAAATAATGTCCCACTCCTTACAGACCATTCACAATTCATCTTCATAGAATTTTGTAAAGCAACTACTTTTTGCGTTTCTTTTCTTCTCCCTTTTTAATAGATAAAATACCAAAAATGAATCCTAGATTAGCATCAAATTTACAATCCTGTCTCAACCCTCTCCTGCATGATGGTATTTCAGCTACATACCATTCAATCCTGCTTCAAAATCACTGCTCCTGACTTGAACATGCTTTCCATGTTCTTCTGAGTATCTTGACATACACATGGAAAAGAAATGTATCACCACTTTTTAACAGCTAATGAGGGATTTATTTTACTTTCAGCAAGTCACTGAAACCACAAGTCCTTCAGTGTTGCCCCCTTCGGCTTTGTCACTTGACCTGCTCAATAATGCTGTGACCGCCTTCAGTACCTTGGAAGAGCTGATTCGGTACCTAGAGCCTGACCGATGGCAGATGGATTTGGACAGCCTGTACAAACCACCGTGGCAGGTTGTGGGCAAAGCGTTTCTTTATGGGAAAAAAAACAAAGGTAAGTTTCCTCTTCAGATTAGGACCTCATTCATTTAAGGGGGAGTTTAAATGCCTTAAATGGTGATGTGATTAAACAACCAATATGTTCTCATCAAAGACATGAGTGTGGCAAATGAGAGTATAAACAAGAGAGAAATCAAGAAACACTCTCCCGAAAATTCTAGTCTCTTCCTGTCTCAACAAACATCTTTTTGATGGCGCCTTCCATTCGGTTTTGTGAGAATCATTGCTAATAAGCCATTCTACATTTTGAAATTCAATAGAAAAATTACACATGAACAAAATCAGGTAAAAAGAAATAGTGATGTTTTATAGAAGTCATGTTTACTATGTATTCCCCCGGTTAAGGATACATACATTTTGTAAATTTAGGAAGTTGTGAAGCATAGGTGAAATTGTCATTGTTCAACTTGATGTGACAGAGGCTCCCAAAGCAGGATTCACAGCAAGAAAACAGCCAGCAGAAGAACGTAAAATGGGAAATTTTCTCTATGTAAATTCTCCTTTGAAGCCTTCACTTTGGATCAAATTGGTTTATCTTCTTTCAAGAGCAAAAGTTTTGATAATCGAACCCAATCTCCCATGCAAAACAAAAACAAAAAACCAAAACAAAACAAAACAACAAACCAGGGAAGGGGGCAGTGACAGACAAAGTTTCCTGTGAAGTTAGCTCGTTCTCACGGGAACACTGAACTGTGAGAGCTGATCAGACACAAATGACAGTGGAGAGAGGTAAGGGGAAAAGGAGGCTGTACCCAGAGAGCTGCAGGGTCTGTCAGAAGCATCTGCTCAGGATCCCCTCAGAGCCTGGGAAGACGGGAAAAATTTATGTGGAAGGAGCAGTGTTCAGTTCATTTGAGCCGTTCACCGTGGCAGATGGCATCAGTCTTTTTTCCAAACCCTGTAAGGAGAAACTTGATTCCTGCTTTTCCTTCACGCCCTTGCAGCCTTCCTGGTCACGAGCTTTCATCTCAGCAGGTCAAGTACGGACCTGCCCAGCCCTGGTGTTTCACTATGCTGACAGGCACGGTTTCCTTTGCAAAGTGTTTGAGCATGGCTATGTTCACGGACACGGGCAGCAGAATCCTGTCCACATGGCGAATGCTGTCACATGTGTATCAGATTTAACTGTGATGAATAAATTCCAAAGGCTCTTCTTCCCTTTTCTGCACTTAGCGATGGGAAGCCGAAGGGCTGTAAGCGTTGCGGGATATTACGTGAATTGTACTTTTCTTAGCAGCACAGATTAGATAATGAGGTGCGTCCATAAGGAGCAGGAGTGAAAGAATCGGTTTTCCACGCACGTGGAGTTTTGAGGGAAGAAGCGATTCTGGATTCTAGCCTAACATTTTTCCTCTGAGCCATTCCTTTAAGCCTGGTCCCCATGCCTGCTGTTCATAGAGCTGACCACAGGCTAGCTTACATACTGAGAAGAGTCTGGTGCTGATCTGGGTCCTTCACGTGTTCCTCTAACACATTCACTCCCAAACTCTTTGCAGATTGTTGCAAACATTAGCTTTCTAAGCATACAGTAAGCATGAGAAAAGTCATGTATACGATTAGGGCTTTATTTACTAAAATACAAGTGTGGGCCAAGCTCTCAAGACAAATCAGCTTCCCTGAAGGGGCCTCTCTACAAAGGAACAGGGAAATACTTTTAACAGGGTCTAATTAGACCTTGAAATAGATTTTTTCCCCCAGAATAAACATATCACAATGGTACATTCGTTTCAGAAAGACCACCCTCAGGTTGCATTACTGTAATATGATAGCCTAGGATTGGCTCTCTGAAAAGGAAGGAACAGCTAAGAAAGTAAGACGACATGCCCATATTTTTGTCAGTATTATCCTTTCTGGGAAAAGAGTATTTTTGGGTTATTTTCTTTATAGCCCTTCCTCTAACTCAGAGTTTTCATTCATATTGTGTGGCTAACAGGGAAAAGACAACTTAAATAAGGTATTTTCTAAGGCATGGTTAGCAGCACTTTGAAAGAGGTCTTTTGACTTGTGAGTCCAGAGTGATAAATGAGTGGGAGCAGAGTTGAAAGTGTGTTTAAATTTTCACATTGCAGCAGGTACAAGAGCACACTTGGGAAATCTACCCTAGCCTTTTATTGTGGGTAAGTAAACATTTTAAGCGGAGCATGTGCAGTCCCTTTCCTAACTTTGTGGAATGGTATGTTTAGAAAGCATGTGTGGTGGGTGAGGGGCCTTTAAAGGCTGACAGCTTCATTCACATTTTGAAGAAGATTTAGACAGACCATACAAATTGCAGCAGCGAGCTTTTCGCATTGTGCACTTTAATTTTTTTCCCCTCACAGTGCAGATATCATATTCTTTCCAGAGAAAAGGGCCAGACCAAATCACACATAGTCTTAAAATTAAAAGGTATCGTATCCATGTATGAATCATTCAGCAAGGTGGAATACAGTGACATCAGTGGCCTCATTAACATAACAATCTGATTAACTTTACTAGTGATGGACCATTCATCTTCACAGGGAATTCGAAGCAACTGACTCATTTGCTTTTTTTTTTTTTAACTTTGTTTCATGGGTTTATTTCCAGATGAAATTCTTAAACACTCAAAACTATGGTTTCTGATTGAATTAAAAAATACATTTTTAGGCCGGGCGGTGGTGGCACACGCCTTTAATCTCAGCACTTGGGAGGCAGAGGCAGGCGGATCTCTGTAAGTTCGAAGCCAGACTGGATGGACAGTCTCGTAAAACCAAAAAAAAAAAAAAAATACATTTTTAGCTTAGTAAATGCCCCTTACCATACACTTGACTGAGGCTTTTGGTCACTCCTACAGTTGAGCATTGTTTTAACTTAAATTAAATATTCATAATCTAATATATTCCTTAGAAGTTTTAAAAGCACCCCTCAACAAAGTGTATCAGTTTTTTAAAGTTAAGAAAACAGTGCTTTATTCTCATTTACCATTGTATGTATAAAAACCATAGCTGTGATTTTTCAGAATTGGAGTTTCACAATGATTTAAACTGTCTTAAATTCAAAAAGTATACTTTTATTTCTATTTTATAATATTTTCAGTGTTAGTTTAAAGATACTTAACTCAAATCTTTACATTTTCTATAACAATATATTTTAGATAGGTACTAAACAAACAAACAAAAAACAAATAAAACAAAACATACTCTGAATAAATAAAAGGGTCTAAAACATTTAAGTTGTATTACAAACTGGAATATTTCTAAGAAAACAATAGGCAATGTCATAAGACAGAAACTAACATGAAATTAGAATATGTATCCTATAATTATTTTTATGTATAAGTTCACAGTAAACATGGCATTGTTTTAATATAGCTTTCCCAGGGCATTATTCATATAGATGAAAACAGTTGTCCTTTGGAAATTTTCTCTAATAAAACGATAGTGCAGTTAAACAACTGCCTAGACAGAATAGAAGTCAGTGGCTATAAATTGGGCACTCCTGCATCTTTCAACAAGGGAACAACAGGAATCTGAAGGAAGCCAATTGTTCTACATTTCAGAGAACACCAATTCCTAATACATTAAAGATCAGCTTTCCATTACTTTTTCATTTCTTTCATTTTTTGTCCATTCATGTGTTTTCGAAAACCCATTTTTTTTCTTCATTCTCTTTATATTTTGTGTTCCCGAAAGCCACCAAGATTGTAGAAGTTCTGTGGAAGGGTTTCAGTAAGCTATTCTGCACTAATTGTAAGAGCCTGTACTCCTTTTTCAAATTACGTTGGCCTTTTAATCAAAGCATTCATACTCCTGCATGCTATTCTTCCCTGAAATGCTCTCTTTGTCTGTTTTTTGACTAAGGTTAAAAGGTGTAGTCCCTTTTCTCTATATAAAGTTTCCTATTTATAGTTCTCAACTTTGTCGTTGGCTCTCTTCTTCATATTGCACAATGCCACTGCTTCATTGGTCACTAAGTCATAATGAAGCTTTGTTTACTAAGAAACAGAAAGTCCAATTTCTGAGCTGCAGAGCCATACAGCCAAGTTAAAATGAGAAGGGATATTGTTAGTGCTATCATTCACGGAATAACCAGATCTCCTTTACAAAAAGAGCTTAAGGAGATAGAAGTGGGTTCAAAACATAAACATCATGGCCCCCTTGCTTTTCTTTATGCCCTGCAGTGATGAATCTGAACATTCTCAAAGAGGAGGTGAGACTCTACAGCTGCACGCCTCGGAACTTCTCGGTGTCCATACGGGAAGAGCTAAAGAGGACAGATACCATTTTCTGGCCAGGTTGTCTCCTGGTTAAGCGCTGTGGAGGGAATTGTGCCTGTTGCCTCCATAACTGCAATGAATGTCAGTGTGTCCCACGTAAAGTTACGAAAAAGTACCATGAGGTAAGTACATCATTTTCTTTGCAGTTCCTATGGGATATTTGGGTTCCTAAAAACAAAACACTGAATCTAAAATACATTGGTGTTTGGGAAGGACATCTTCCCATCACTGAAAATCTAAGCACCAGGTCTACAGAGTGTTGTAATTTTCACTTTTAAAATCAGGGCCTTTAAGACAGAGAAATTACAAATTTAGAAACTACATTGTCTAGTCCTGGATCATAGCTGACCAGTGAAGTTTTGATCTTTTGGGGTTTGTTTGTTTGTTTTTGATCTGTTGTTGTTGTCGTTGTTCTCTGTGATACTGGGTAAAGCTCAGGGTTTGTGTATGGCCCACTGCTGAACCAGAATCCCAGCCCCAATCATACAAGATTTTTATTTCTTATATCACGCACACAACATCTTTTCTGAGGGAAAAGAGAATGAGACTTTTCAACTATAATTTATTTTTAAACTATTAGAGGAGAATAGTTTAGAGACAAACTTACAAAACAATTAACTGTCTAAGTTTGAGCAATGAGATCTTTGATAATTGTTTTTTAAATGTGGTCCAGTGTTCAAACAGTTGTTGCCTCAGATAACATGCTCCACATTTTATGAATTCTTTGATATTTTACTTCATGAAAACATAATCTGAAATATTAGTAATCACTGCAGCGCAGAGCCTTGTGAACCATCATATTCAAAATCTTCATGAGTGAAGACAGGCTTAGTGCTATACACCTGCAGCCTCAGTTACTTGGAGACTGTGAAGTAAGACCACTTGAACCCAGAAGTCAAGGCTAACCTTGGCATCACAGAAAGACCTGTATTCTTGGAGCAGTGCACTTTGAAACATTTGCCATTTGCCATTAACACATTGTCTTTTATGAAATGACAGTATTAGATAAGTTGGGGGCTCGGGTGGAGGACTATGTATACATTTCTTTTGAGACACAAAAGCATGTAAGTCTATCTTGGGTTCCAAAGTTTTGTTTTATTATTTTGTTTTGATTGAAGTGTTACTTGTCCTTGATGCCAGACATGGAAAAATTGATTTTTAAAGGTGACATATTTATTCCCTTATAGGTCCTTCAGTTGAGACCAAAAATTGGAGTCAAGGGATTGCATAAGTCACTCACTGATGTGGCCCTGGAACACCATGAGGAATGTGACTGTGTGTGTAAAGGAAACACAGGAGGGTAACTACATCCTCCACAGCAGCACACATTCCCACTGGCATCCTGAGTCCCCCATTAGCATCCCACATCCCCACTAGCATTTGCCACAGGGCCATCAGATGCTGCCATCAACTGTGGTAAAGATCTTACTCATGGTCTCCATCAAAAAAATCTAAGTTGTTTGCTTCAACAGCCTTCCACAGCAGGATTTAATTGTGTTCCATAAGAAGAGGCACCAAGAGGAGTCAGGAGTTACACAGAAGTACTTTTTAAAAGACGGTCAAAGGATGGAAGAGGTCTTCAACCACAAAAAAACAAATGAAGTGTTTGTAGATCACTACCAAGCTTCAGAGTGACAGTATTTCTTCTCCACTGACAGCATGCTATCATGCTATTTAGTTGTCATGATATGGGCAAGTGATGTCAAAACAAGAAAATGGTTAAAACGCACAGTTGATTGTGAACAATGCAGAAAGAGTTGAATTTCCCCCTCATGCTTGCATATACAAGTCTAAATGGTGTATGCTCTACAAACTCAGCTTTTAGATAGCAGCCATGTTGCTATGAGTTAAATGTACTGATAGGAAAGACTGGATTTTCCACACTTAAACCTTCTCTGCCATTTGGAAGAAGAGAAGTACAGTCATGTTTGGAGGAAGCACACTCACACAGAGGAGTGGCCTTCCTTCTGAGGTGATGTATGTGTTTCATTGTGTACATTTTTATATTCTCCCTTTGACTATAACTGTTGGATTTTCTAATTCTGTTAAATGTCTCTATTTTTACCAAAGGTATTTAATATTCTTTTTTATGACAACCTAGATCAACTATTTTTAGCTTGATGAAATTTTTCTAAGCAGAATTGTTATAGCCAGAGTAACAAAGATCATACAAAATCTTGTTTCTCTGACAGGAACACATGTATTTCTTTCTTGTATGGTGCTAGAGTTTAGAGTCATCTGTATTTGAAAAGATGGAATGGGGAAGTCAATAGAATTGTTAGGTCACAGAGACATGTTGATAACAACTGGATTATTATCAATGCCCACTTCTATTCTTAGAGATACAAATAAAAGAGAACACATGTATACACTCACATGGAGACATTTATAGTCTAACATTTTCTGTGGGTAATAGGAGTGGAGCTCAGAGAAACAGAGAGACACCTTCCTGGAACAGAGCAATCACTTCCGGACACAGTGTTCTGTGCTATGATGCACTGTATGCACACATCCTATTTATTGTGATGCTAGGGTTTTGCTACCTTTAAACTCTGCTCCATACACTTGTATAAATACATGCATATTTTTATGTACAGAAGTATATCATTTAAGGAGTTCACTTATTTTGTACTCTTTGGCGATAGAAAAGAAAATCAGCATAATACATTGCTTGTAAAATGCTTAATACTGTGCCTAGGTTATGTGGTGACTATTTGAATTAAAATGTATTGAATCATCAAATAAAAGAATCTGGCTATTTTGGGAACAAGTGGAAACATTTGTGTGTGTGTGTGTGTGTGTGTGTACACGTGTGTGTGGGTTGCCATGTGCATGTATGTTAACATGTTAGTCTCTTGGATTCTAAGGAAATGAAGATTGCAATTTCCTATGCTACTATCATTTTGTTGTACAAAACAAAATATCTTTCAGGTAAGAATGCATGGAAGAGGAAGCATTTCAGTTGAGCCTCCCTGCCTTCCTCTTCTTCCTAATGCCTTTTTGCATAGATGTAATGATGTTATTCCCCCCCAGTGGTATTAGTAGCAATTCCAGATTATTTAAATTGCAAAGGACCTGACAGTTACATGTGCTTTCTGAAATGTTTAGCGATATGTTATATGATAAAATGAAGCTAGGGGCAGGTTTCATAAGCTGCTATTCCTGTCTTCATTTTCCATGGCAGCAACTTCCTGGAGTGAGTAGTAACTGGCCTATGAATTACCCAGGCTATTTCAAAGTAGAGTCCTTCCATTCCAGGCACAGATCTCTTGGGGTCTGATTTCTTTAGCACTTGGCCCTAGGCTTGATGGAAATACCACATGTCCAGATCCAGTATCTCTACTCTGAGTTTCCAAATAGCACCCATTGACTGTTCTCCCACTGCTGACTGACTTGTCCTGCCTCCTACCACATAAGAAACAATACACAAAACAAACATGCTCTTTATCTCATTTATTTAATTTTTTGCCCTTTTGTCTCAGCCCAGAAAGCACAAAGTAGCTGGCACTTTACAAGCCTTACTGGCAAAGCAAGAACTATGATGAATTATAATGAATTACCCACTTGATGTGTTTACCTTGGTATTTCTATCATTTCCTTGTATGTTTAAAAATGATCATATGAGTAGTAGTCCATTCCCCACCACCAGTGAATGAGGGGTCAGTGTGAAGCATAACTGCCTATGATTAATATTACTCTCAACACTGTGTTTACCAAAACCAACAGAAGCTAATATGTTCATAGTGTAGGTGACTGCAGTTTCTCATAAGTCCAAGAGGTGTCAACTTTATTGACCACAAATATTTTCGGTAAGTTATGTCCATGGCTCAGACTTCTGTCTCTGAGCAAAAGCCTATTTTGCATAGTGATGTTTATTTAAGAAAAAGAACAACACTTAGTTACTTGAGGCAGTATTGCTACCCACATTTTTCATTTCTGTATCTCACTGGTACTTTCCTCTGCTCATTGAATATTCCTTATATAAACCTTGGAAATGTGCCAAGGACAAAATAGTGAGTCTTGTCCACAGAAAAGCATACTGTCTGGATAGGTTTCCTCAGTGGTTCAGTTTCTTCTCCTATTTGAGATAGAGGCTGAGTGAACTCTTCAAAGTCCCCCTCCTTTTCTAATATAACGAGCCATGCTATTTCTGAGAGCCCCAGCCTTTGTTTTATTTTCCTGCTTCCCGTGATTTCAGCGGGTGTCATTGACTGCCTTCTCCTCTCTCTCATTTGTGTCTGCATCCCCATTTCTGTAGCTGCCTCGTCTCTGGCCCTGCCCTGTGGCTCATCCCATACAAGTCTGTCTCCATTGTCCCGGTCTATTGCCTTTGGCCTACTCCTCTCTGATCCATCTTCCACGCCACTAAGAGCACAGCCCTTCAACAAAGCTGATGATGTATGATGGGTAGAATTTCCCCAACAGAACTCCGCAAGAGTCTCTTTTAATCTTCACATGGCACACCAAATCTCTCCTAATCTTGCTGTTTACCGCTTTCTGTTCATTTTACACCGTCAAGCCAGACACAGCTGTAGCACATATTTGTGGTTTTCTAAAAGTGCCAGCCTTCGCTCACATGTGTGCTAATGTGTGCTGCATCCTCTTAGGAACACAGCTCCTACCCATACCCTTCCCAGTTGCTTCCTGCCAAGTATCCCGTCAAACACCACTAGTCGCTCAAGCTAGGTTCCCTTCTCTCCACTTACATAGATTCACAGAGACAGTCCAAGTAAAAGTATTGTTGCACTGAGTTATAATTACCATGTTTTGGTTTCTCATTCACATCCTACATTAAAGACTCTCAGCAGGAATCAAATTATTATTCTTTCACCAATGCCTGATGAGGAACCAAATCAAACTGGGAGTCAGTTAAAAATTGCATCAATAAATAGGTGAGGTGAGTATGCATGAGAGTAAATAATGTTAAGTGGGGCACAGACAGGGACACAGAAACCCTGGGGCTGTTAAATACTCTGGCCGTTAGCTGTGAGATGAAGGACACAAGAGACAGACACTGCAGCGTTTCAGCTCTCCACGGTTGAGGCTACTATTTTGTCAGTGAAGCTGCCAAAATAAATACAGCAGGGAGACTTTTGTCTGCTGCTTATGATGCAAGGTTATAAAATTACTTTTCTCTGGGCCCGGGAGATTGCTCAGTAAGTAAAGTTGATTGCTGCCAAGCCTGACTGACTACCTGAGTTCGAGTCCCATGACACACAAGGCGAAAGACAACCAACTCGTCTAAGTTGTCCTATGACTATCAGAAGTGCACCCTCTCTCTCTGTCTCTCTCTCTCTCCCTGTCTCTCTCTGTCTCTGTCTCTGTCTCTGTCTCTGTCTCTCACACACACACACACACACACACACACAGCAGTGGGGCAGACAAATAGATGTAATAAAAATATTTTTCTCTCTAACAATATTTTGAGATTTTATGGGGGTTTCAGGTTGATGATTGTTACCACAACCTTACCTCATCTATTTCTTTTCAAGTCAAGATTCATAACTCCTTCATGGACTATTCACATCTCAGATACTTAAGATAAACTGTTGTCAGAATAAAACAATCTTTAAACTCTGAACAAGAAAACATGTCCATGCTAATGACTTGTAATCTAATTGTTCATCTTTTTCAATTATTCTGTGTCATCAACCCCAAGACACCCAGTTCTAGCAAATACTTAGCTTCCCAAACATACTGATATTCCGCCAGATGCCTATGCTAAGCTCCATTCCCGCATTTACCTCTGTCACTCCCTGGGCAATTACTAAAATGTTGATTCATCTTTTAAGCACTGCCTGAGCAAGCATTTGTATCTACACCAGATCCAATTAGTTACATAACTCAGTACAAAAAAACCTTGCCTGGAACAAGTCTTTAAGAAATTTAAAAATGAGACATATCCCTTTCCTAGTAATTATGTTTTAAGGCTAATACTTTCATTATTTTTAAAATTATAGATGTAAGTCTAACTGGCTCATTTATAGAAATTAGTAAGATACTTTTAATATCCATAGGGGTGGGTGAAGCCAAGTTGACGATAAATCTTGAATATAGGAGTGCAAAATGAACAGATCCAGCTTCAGGATTTTAGAGCTTGTTGCAAAGTCACAGGAATGCTGTGACGTGGCTAATGGTGTTAGACCCTGATCATTGTGATAGAACTGAAAATCCAAATATAAACCCTTGCAGTTACAGTCAATTGATTTTTGACAGGAATACTAATCCAGTTAGGTAGCAAAAGAGTAGGTTAACTATTCTGGACCAAACAGATGCTCACATGCAAAAGAATGAGGATTCTGCTCTCACCAAACTCAAAACTCAATAAGACACACCTTTCATATTAAAGGTGATGCCAATTCAAAGTAGATCCAACAAAGATGTTATGACATTGATTGATTCTAAGTTATGATTACAAAAGTGTAACATGAAAAATAAATAACAGGTAAACAGGGAAGTAAAAATTAGAAACCTTTGAGTTTTGTTTGACATGATAACTAAATGAAGTGATTCATACAGTGAAATAAAACATGTGTAATTATATGTAAAAGCAGGGTCTTATTTCAGAATGCATAAAGAACTCTGACAGTTTAATGATAAGACAACTCATTTGAAAATGAGAAAAGATTTTGAATGAACACTTCACCCAATAATATATAAATAATAAACAAACATGTAAAAAGACCGTCGGTGATTAGGAAAGTGAACATTAAATTCTGCATAAGATGCTTCACACTCAATGACACAGATAGGATTGAAAAAACAGTTATGTTCTGCAAAGGAATAAATAATTTGGAACCCCATTATAAAATACTATGACCATCTGAGGTGAAATATAGCTCAACAATTCATTCCTAGACAGAAACCCAAAAGAACCAATTGCCTAAAGAAGAAAGTACATAGAATATTTTTGAGAATATTCCAAAAGTAGAAAATATCCAATGCCCATCCAATAATAAGGAATAGAACTTGGTATGTTCCTACAATGGGGGGAGTATTAGCCTACAAGAAAGAATAATGACATAGGTAAATGCAACAGAGTGAATGGCCCTTGAAAACATGTTACGTTAAAGCCACCCTGAAAACATGCTACACAAATGATGTCATATCATGAGTCATTTATAGATAAACTTACAAAGCAATAAATTGATACATAGAGATAGTATATTAGTTTGCAAGGGAATGGAAAGAGGATCATTGGAAGTGGTTGCTAATGACAACAGATTATCTTCCTGAGTGGTGGAAGTATTCTGAAATAAGATAGCACTGATGATGCAAAGCTGAATATGGTGATTTTGGTATGTAAAATCTATCTCAGTGGAGCTGCATTCTACTGCTTTTACATATTTTATCAGTTACTTTGGTTATTTAAAAGTTCCATACTTGTATGTGATACATTTTTATTACTCTCTCTCCATCTTTTCTTATACTCCTCCCATTCCTGTCGACATCCACTCATTCACCCCAGTCTCTTTCCCAGGTTCATGAACTTTGCTTTTGTTTTGGGACCCATTTCCTTTAACTGAAGTAATGTGGGTTTTTTTTCCATTTGTTTGTTGTTTCTTTTTGTACATGCGGTATTAAGATGCAATGCTTCCTAGCAGCAAGGAATAAAGTAAGACAAAGATCACCTAAAGATGTATCTTCTAGTTCCCTGTACTTGGTATGCAGCCTAAAAAGCTGGAGGGTAGGACACCATCACTGGTCAGTACTTCCCCATCTGGCAACATTTCATACCCATATCTGTCTTTGCCAAGCCTATAAACTGGTGATAGTACACTTCCTGCTTTGTTCGTCACTGTCTTGTGTTAGTCAAAGCACAGACAGAGCCTTTGTGCAGTGTGCAAAGACTACAGTCACACTTACATGGGTCCATGTTCTCACTTTCACAGAAGCCTTTCCCACCAGCAGGTTATCCTTCTGTCACAAGCCCCAGCTACATATGTGATTCTAATCCTTACCCTGGAATCAAGTTCAGTTTAGTACAAGCAGCCTGAAGATACTTAAGTGAGAAGATACAGCCTTGGACTGGAAGTCACTGAAATGTCTGGGAGTATCTGCTACCCATCACTATGGCAGTCATCCTCCAAGGGATGGTCAGAGGTGTGTGGGCATATTTGCACTTTGGTTTTTGTGAATGAGGGCCTATGCATGCAAAACTCGTGTGTGTGTGTGTGTGTGTGTGTGTGTGTGTGTGTGTGTGTGTGTGTGTGTGTGTGGCATTAAAGGTTAAATATAGGGCTTAATTCTCCCTAGAGCTCTATCAACTAAGTTGGACTCAGGCTGCATTCTTTATTTTTTTCTCTAAGTATTCTGACCATTTCCCCCTTCTCTTTCTTTCTCTTCTCCATCCTTTTCCCCTCCTTTCCTTCTATCTTGTTTCTCTATGTGAGGTATTTTTCATAATCCCTAGTCCTTTAAGTAAACTCCTAATCATTAACTGGTGCATTAAATGACCCAGATCTTCGTTTACTCTGCTGGTGAAAGAGGGAGTTCCTACCTCTATTTTCACACTTTGAATATTTCTTTCCCAAAATGATCTACACTTTAAGGATTAGCTATACGTGCCAGGTGGTAGTGGCTCAAGCCTGCAATCCCAGTATTCAGGAGGCAGAAGATGTCAGATCACTGGGAACTAGAGGCCAGCGTGGTCTACAGAGTGAACTCCAGTATATCCAGGACTGTTACACAGAGAAACCCTGTCTATAAAAAAATAAAAAGCAAAGACAAAACAACAACAACAGGAGATTATCTAAAATCTACTTCATTGTTAATTCATTGGGGACAAGGGTTATGAGAGCAGATGGTTGAAAGAGGTACTTGGATGAAAAAATTCCACTCAGCTTTCTCAGAAAAGACGTTTTGCTGAGATTAACCCTGGCAAAAGCGTGTATCCATTCCTCATGAGAGAAAAAGAAGACAGATAAAATACGAGTCAGATCATATTCATAACTCATTGTGAAGATCTGCTGGTTACACTTTCATCTTTGGGCATCAGTTCCAACTCCTCAATTTCCATGTTACATCTGAAGCCAGTTTCCCAGAATCTTCTTTCCTCTCATTCACTCAAAGTAGAAGAGAGAGAGAGAGAGAGAGAGAGAGAGAGAGAGAGAGACAGAGACAGAGACAGAGACAGAGACAGAGACAGAGACATAGAGAGACAGAGGGAGGGAGGGAGGGAGGGAGGGAGGGAGGGAGGGAGGGAGGGAGGGAGGGAGGGAGGGAGGGAGAGATGAAATGAAAGAAGAATGTTTTGTTCCGGAGTGCTTTTCTTTCAAGCCAGCCGCAGGAAGGAAGGGGCTGGAGTTTATTTCAGTACTATTTACCCTAAGCCTCCCAAGTGATTTTTATTCTGAAGTTTATAGGATAAGGTATGCTCTTCCTTAGGTTCTATTAGCTCCTTGTCAGGGTGTTGTTTCTGCAGTTCAACTCCCTTTCACAACTGTGACCCTGTTGTTGAAAACTATTTACATGTATTGCTACAATTCTGAAATATATTTTTATTTAAATCTATTATGCTACAAAAATAAATTATTTCCATTTTATGCCTAGGAATAACATATATTTCTGTAAAAAACACATGTACTCTGCATTTCAGTCTGGAAATATACTTAGTATAAAACATCATTAATGCTACTTAGTACTGGGAATGTTATGGTTACTCTGCCCATTTGTAGGGACCACTGGGATTTCAATGCCTTCTCATTTGTAAGACAAATTGTTCCACAGATCTTGGGGAAAAAGTATAATAATTTCCTGACCTGAATTTAAAACAATCTTCTGAAAGTATGTTTTCTTCTACTTAGGAAAAAAACTCATTATAAATTTTACAGCAATCTTAAGTCATCTAATTTAGAAGTAAATACTGCAATAAGAAATCAAAAGTTAACTCTTTAAAGGCCTTATGTTTTTAATTTTCAAAATAAGGATGCATGCTATTAGATATTATTATGGTGTTTACAAAACAGAGACTGTTTTAGTAAATTATCCTTATCTGACTCTGCACCTCTCCTAACCCTGGCTCCCCCAGGACTATTATCCCTCTTTTATGTTCCATCCTTATTTATCATTTACTCTTCCTTTCTTTGCATCTCTGTAGTTGTAGGAACTCATTCCACCAATCGCCCCAGGGTACCGGCCCTAGGGCATAGTCTTGTCAGCTGTATGCCAACTGATAAACTGAGAGGGAAGAGTCTCTAGCTCTCATGAGCTTGCTTTCTCTTGGTGTGGCTGAGAGGCGACAAGGTTGGGCTCTTGGCCCCTGGGCAAACGACAGACAAAAGCAGATGGATCAGCAAGGACATCTGCTTTGCTCTATATCTGTGAGTTTGTCCTTTCACCCCCTAACAATTTGATTATTATGCATTGGGGAACCTCCCATCATCTCCTTCCTAGTATTTTAGGCTTAATGTACATACGCTGATGTGCATACTTAATCTATATTACAACACTGTGCACATGCACTGGTGTATGTGTGCGTGTGCATGTGTGTGCGTGTGCATGTGTGTGTGTGTTTGTGTGTGTGTGTGTGTGTGTGTGTGTGTGTGTGTGTGTTATCTTCAGTCCAGGCTGGGATTCACATATAAGAGAGAACATACAGTTTTTGTCTTTCTGAATTTGGTTCACCTCTCTTAATATTGTAGTTCTCATCGATTCCTTTGCAATTTTCTTAATTTCCTTTATAGACCAATATAATTTAATTGTATTTCACTATCCACTTATCTCTTAATGGAATTTAGGCTGGCTCCTCTATTCCCTTGCTATTGTGAATAGAACATCAATGAACATGGTAGTGCAAGTATATTTGTGGTAGGCTATGGAGTATTTTGAGTATATATCCTGGGACTTTTTTTTTAATTGACAGACCACTACTTACTGTCAGATTTGCTGTTAGTTATGAAGACATCCTGGAGATGGAACAAAACCAAACTTTTATTCAGTTATTAATAGAACTATCCTGTGGAAAGCATGAACTCTGGATAGAGAGACATACATTTGCCTCTGGGTAGGAAGAAATATTATAGCAGTAATCAATAGACAAAGTTAGAGAGAAAATCTCTTAAAAACTAAAGAACGAAATATATTCTTTTTCCATGCTTAGCAAAGAGGTATAAATCACTTCATAATTAAAATACTTTTAAAAGACACACCTATATCATTTTAATTATGTATATGTGCGTGGTATATGTGCACAAAAGTACAGGTGACGGTGTAGGCACAAGCCCTACTGGAACTGAAGGAACAAATGATTGTGGACCACCCAGTGTGGATACGGGGAGCCATACATCCGGTCCTCTTGATAGAGCAGGAAGCACTTTTAATCTCTTAATATCTGAGCCCTCTCTGAAGTCCCCAGATATCTTTATTATCCTTTTACTGAGAGTAGCTTTTTCTCATATAATAGATCATGGTTACAGTTTTCCTTCCTTCTATGCCTCCCAGTTCTTTCCTACCTCTTCTGGTTAAAACATTAAAAAACAAATAGGCTTCCTAAGAAGAGTAAAATGTAACATAATGAAATAAAACAAAAACTAACACATCAGAATTGTGCTAAACAAGCAAATGGAAGGAAAAGAGCCCAAGACAAGGTACAAGATACAGAGATTCACTCAATTGCAAACTAAGGAATCCCATAAAAACACTACACTGGAAGTCATAGTGCATATGCAAAGGACTTATATGATAGACAGAGAGAGGTAAAAATGTAAATATGTGAAAGAAAAATATAAAAAGATATAAAATAATAGGTACTGTGATCACTACTGTTGGTTGCCAACTTGACTGTATCTGGAAAGGACTATAATCCAGAAATGGAGGGCACACACGTGACCCAGAGCTTGAGGCAAGAAGATAACATACCTTTGATCAAGATATTGAAACTAGATGACACAGACCTTTATTCCAGACCTTGAGGCAGGAAGGCACACCTTTAATCTGGGCCACACCTTCTACTGGAAACCTGTATAAGGACAAGGAAAGAAGGAATTCTTTGTTTGCCCTCACCTTGCCAGCACATTCATTCCTTCATTGATATTGGAGCCGTCTTCTTTGGGATTTTGGCATATTCATAAGACCAGCTGAGACTCCCAGCCCCATAGGACTGAGCAACTACTAGATTCTTGAACTTTCTCTTTCACATCTAGTTGTTGTTGGAGTGCAGCCTGTAAGTCGTTCCAGTAAATTAACATATAAACATATTAATAATTTTTTATTCTGTCTTTATGTATATATATATATGTATACTTATTATTCCATAAATTCTGTGACTCTAGAGAAACCTTATACAAGTATATTTAAAAAAAAAGAAAATCCTTGGCACAACATATGACATAAGGAACCTCCAAAGAGGCCATTGACTTCTTTGTTGGCGTTCTACTTCTAGATATGCAGCCTATCTCAAGGGTAGTTCGTTTCTCCAGTAACACTCCCTTGGAGGGAACTAAATATTTTCTTGCAAGTGGTTCTCAGTCGGAGATTGTTTATGGGTTAGAGATGAGGGCATGTCTCCACTTGTCCTTTCACTTCTTGGACCACACCTGGTGTGACCCACTCAGACCCTGGGCATGCTGACTCATACTCTAAGTTGATATGTGCTTCAATTCTGTTGATTTATAGGGCCATGTTTTCTGGGTTTCTTCCATCCCTCTGACTCTTACACTCTTTCTGCCTCCTTTTCTGCACAGGAGCCCCAAAGAGAAAGATTTTTATGGAGACAATTCATTTAGTATTGAATGTTCCAAGATCTAAACTTGCATAATGTCTAGCTTTGGACCTCTGTATTTGTTTCCATCTGCTGAAAGAAGTTTCTCTGATGATGGCTGAGGAAAGAGCTGACCTATGCACATAGCAGAATGCTACTGGAGTCATATTATTGCTTCTTTTGCTTTTACTCTGTAGTGGGTATCCTTTTGGGCCACCAAACAGCTCTCAAATTAAGATGCAGAGACTTGTTAGTTATGAAGGCTTGGCTTTAGTTTAGGCTCATTTTTTTCTATCTCTTATAACTTAATTTAACTTGTTTTTCTTCATCTAAGTTTTGCCCTGCTTTTTTGTTTTGTTTGTTTTTCCTTTTTTTTTTTCATTCTATATGTACTACTCTGTATTTAGGTAGCTGGCAGCTGCATGGCTGACTGGTGGCCAGGTGTCTCCCTCTATTTCTCCCTCATTTTCTTTACATGGGGAATGTTCTGTCATCTATATGTTGGTTGGTTGATGAATAAAGCACAGCTGGCCAATAGGGAAGCAAGATAGGTAGGACTAAGAGTAGAAGATTCTGAGAAATGTAGTAAAAAGGAGTCACCCTGTGATCCAGGCAGGAAGTGATATAGCAGGGCAGAATCAGTATATAAGCAGGGACAAGCAGGAAATCGTGCTCTTCTCTACAGAGACGCTGAGCAGACACAATGTAGACCACAACGGAGTAAGAGGTACGGACCTCTTCTTAAGATAAATCCATGTGAAAATACATGGATTATTAGAAAATGGGTGAATAATTAAGACTGAGTGAGCCAATAAGAAATCCATCTTATAAAAATATAGCATCTGCATGTTTCTTTGGGACAGAGAAGGGCAGTGGGACCTAGCTGGGCCAGAGTAAAACCAAAGTTACACTCTTTCTTTCCCTCTTGAGCCTGGATTTCTCCTCTTACCTATTATCTCTACCCACCAGCCCTGCATATCTCTCTATTGATAGGGGATGTCCTTCTGTATGCTATGAACATATGTTTCTCTTATTGGTTGATGAATAAACCTGTTTCGGGTAATAGACAGGCAAGATGCAGCCAGGCAGAAGTCTAGACTACCAGACTAGAAGAATGTTGGTGGGAAGAGTAACAGAGGAATGAGTTGTGGTGAAGACACCATGTAACTGTTGAAAATGCAAGAGATAGGATCATCCAATCCAAGACCATGTACAGATACACAGATTAATTAATCCCAGCACTCAGGAGGCAGAGGCAGGCAGATCTCTGTGAGTTCGAGACCAGCCTGGTCTACAGAGCAAGTTTCAGGACAACCTTCAAAGACAAACCCTGTCTTGAAAGACCAAAAAAAAAAAAAAAAAAAAAAAAGAAAGAAAGAAAGAAAGAAAGAAAGAAATGGGTCAATAATTAATAGGGAGATAACCAATAAGAATCCTTGTCACGTCTGCAGCGTGGCCTGTGTCCGAGAACGTGCGGAGGGTATCAGGGATTGACAACACAGAGACTCGTTCAACGATATAAAGAGAACTTTAAACAGGCTCCAAAAAGGTTCAAGAAAAACTTCCTAAGAAAAGCTCCCACCAGAGAAGCTTCTGCTCTCTCCTCTCCCCTGGCTGGTTCTGCTCTGACACCAGAGGTGGATGTGTGTGGGTTTTTGAAGGTGCGGTTAGTCTTTGGACAAGGTCGAGGTCAGGGCGGTTTCTGTGGGAAGGCCTTTCCCAGGAACTTATTGTATCATTTTTAGTAAACATGTTTTTACTAAACATTGTCTTACAGCTGCCTACTCCCAGGCAGAAGGGGAAGTGGCCAGGAACCTATTGTATCATTTTTAGTAAACATGTTTTTACTAAACATTGTCTTACAGCTGCCTACTCCCAGGCAGAAGGGGAAGTGGGTCTCTGCTCAAGGTCTGGTGTTCCCACAAATCCTGAGCCACAGGTCAAAAAGTTTCTAATTAATATAAGCCTGTATGTTTATTTGTGACAAAACAGCTGTGGGAATGGGCAGGACAGAAACTTCTGTCTACATTCTATTTCCTAGCCATTAACTCTTTAGCTTTTTATTAAACCAATCAAGTGCCTTAGGCAGGCAAGATAAAACAGCAACACATCTTTACATAGTTAAACAGATGCAGCCTAAACAAATGTAACACACCTTTAAATAATTAATGTTCCACAATATAAGCAAATGTAACACATCTTTATATAATTAAAGTAATATTCTATTCCACAAAATTACGCTAGGTTCCTGGGCTATCTAGTCTCAGGTTCTCAGTCAGTCAAGCAGTACTGCATATGGATTGCATCCTGTGGAATGGGCCTTCCATCAAGTCAGATGTTGGTTGGTTATCCCCATGGACTTTGTGTAGTTGCTCTAGAGTGTCTTTCAGGCAGGACAGGATTGCAGATCAAAGGATTTATGGCTGGGGTGGTGTTTTAAGTTTCTCCTATGGTAGCTTGTAGAGTATCTTCCTGTAACAGAGACACTAGAACACAGGGGTGAAGGGTTTTTGTACATACTAGCTTGTCTTCTCCATGTTTAATGAGTTCTCTAGCATTGTTTTCAGCAATGAGGCCTTGCAGGGAGTTTGTGTGTTGGCAACACACTGGGTTTCTTAGGATAACTATAGGACTTGCTTGACCAAAAACTTAATTAGTTGTAATACAATCCCAGTATAGGGACATTCATTCGCTGATATATGTATGTATGTGTATGTATGTATGCTGATTAATGTATGTGTGTCTGTGTATATGGACTACCCCTCAAATGACCCCCTAACTTAGCTGTCTCTCCCTCTATTCCCTCCCTCATCTTCCTCTTTTCATCCACTCTCCACTTGACCCTGTTCTAACCCCCCATCAAACCATAACTATCTAATCTATTATTCATTTCTAGGGAGATCTATCTGTCCCTCCTAAGTCCCTTACTCTGATTCTAACCTTGGTGGTTCTACAAAATGGGTTTTTAAAAACATTTAACATTTATTTATTATGTTCTGCTAACATCCACATATAATTATTACATACTATATTAGTCTTTATTTTTTCTACTTTTATTCACTTACTAGTGGACTTCATGGTTTCATGATTTTGTTTTACTTATTCTTTCATATCTTACATCCTGACTGAAGTTTCTCCTCCCTTCTCTTCTCCCAGTACTTCCCTCTTCCAACCCACTCCTCCACTTCTCTTCAGAAATGGGCAGACCTCCCAGGGATATCAAGTTGTAACAATACTAGGCACTTCCTAGTATTGTTAAGAGGGGCTATGTCAGACCCATAGAGGCTTCCCAATTGTTCATTCAATCTCTTCAAGCTCCTGTGAGTCCAGATCAGTTGATTCTATGGGTTTTCTTACATTGTCCTTGGCCCTTCTGGCTCATACAGTTCTTCCTATACCTCTTCTGTTTGACTGTGTGTCTCTGCTTCTTTTTCCATCAGTTGCTGGATGGAGCCTCTCTGATGATGATTATGCTAGGCGCCTGTCATGTTTGTCTTTCTGAGTCTGAGATACCTCACTCAAGATGATTTTTTCTAGTTCCATAATTTGCCTGCAAATTTCATGATGTTTTTTTTTATCAGCTGAGTAATACTCAATTGTGCAAATGTATCACATTTTCTTTATCCATTCATCTGTTGCAGATGAGATTGTTTCCAATTTCTGATTATTATGAATAGAGCAGCAGTGAATATGTTTCTTTTATATGATGAAGTGTACTTTGGATAAATACCCAAGGGTGACATAGCTTGATCTTGAATTAGATTCATTCCCAGATTTCTGAGGAATGGCTATATTGATATCCACAGTGGATGTACAAGTTTACAGTCCCACAAGAAATGGATGAGTGTTCCCCTTGCTCCTCAGTCTTGCCTAAATAAGTTGTCACTTGTTTTATTGATCTGGGCCATTCTAACAGGAGTGAGATAAAAAATCTCAAAGTAACTGTGATTTGCATTTCCCTGATGACTAAAGATGTTAAACATTTCTCTATGTGTTTCTCTGCCACTTGAGTCTCCTCCTTTTACAATTCTGTTTAGAACTGTACAGCATTTTAAATTGGGTTATTTGTTTTCTCAACATTTTTTAGTTCTTTCTATATTTCTGATATTAGCCCTCTATCTGACTTGAAGTTGGTAAAAATATTTCCAGTTCCGTAGGCTTCTACTTTGTTTTAATGATAGTGTCCTTTGCCTTGCAGAACCTTTTCAGTTTCTTGAGATCCCACATAGTCATTGCTGATCCTAGTGTTTGAACTAATACAGTTCTCTTCAGAAAGCCTTTTTTGTGTCCATGAGTTCAGGTTATTCTCTACTTTCAGGTTCGGTGTATTCAGTTTTATGTCAAGAACCTTGAGTTGAATTTTATTTTTGGTAGTAAGCATGGACCTATTTGGACTCCAGTACATCCAGTTTAACCAACATTATTTGTTGAAGATTCTGTCTTTCTTTCCAATGTGTATTTCTGTCTTTACCAAAAATCATATGTTCTTATGTTTGTGGATTTATGCCTGGGTTTTCAATTTGATTCCATTGATAGATGTGTCTGTTTTTCTGTGCCAATGCCATGCTGTTTGCATTACTATAGCTCTGTAGTAAAACTTGAGGTGAGGGATGGTGATACCTCCAGAAAGTCTTGCATTATTCATGATTGCTTTAGCTATTCTGTGTTTTTGCATTTCCAAAAGTAACTAAAGATTGTCCATTTAAGATCTGTGAAAAGCCAGGTGTTGGTGGCTCATGCCTTTAATCCCATCCCTTGGGAGACAGAGGCAGGTGGATCTCTGCGAATTTGAGGCCAGAGTGAGTTCCAGGACAGCCTCCAAAACAATACAGAGAAACCCTGCCTCGAAAAACTGAAGAAAAAAAAACAAGATCTGTGAGGAATTGTGTTAGAATTTTGATGGGAATTGCATTAACTGTGGAGACTGCTTTTGGTACAATAGCCATTTTTACTATGTTAATCTTGCAGATCCACAAACATGGGAGATTTTTCCATCTTCCTTTAACTTCTTAGGTTTCTTTCTACAGTGCCTTTAAGTTTTCATCACCCATGTTTTTAACTTGGTTGGTTTGAGTTGCATTGTGATCTGTTTGCTACCATAGGAACAGAGGCAGAGAGCAAGGAGAGGCCTTAATAGGTAGTCAACTACAAAGATGGGCTGAGACTCACAGATTGGATATGGAGGAAGTGATAAAGAACAGTGAGGATCTGAAAGCAGCCTACCTGCTTTGTTCTCCTAGTTGTTCTCTAGTAGGCTTGTCTGGTGGATTCTGAGATTTCCTGGTGGAGTTAGGGCTGGGATAATACAGTGAGTAGGGAGAAAAGTTGAAGAAGTTCTACATGATCTGAAGAACATAGAGGGAGAGAAGGGCTGCAGCATGTGGTTTGCTGCAGAGCACAGAATGAGAGAAAGGTTTCAACTTAGAAAAAGAGATAGAGAAATAAAGATCTGACATTAATCTGTAGCATATATGCTTCCCTGAAAGGAGTTCCTGGCCTGCAGATTCCTAGGCAACATTGTTTAAGACATATTTTTTGAAATGGTAATGCTTACCTTTCTGGCTTACCAGATCATATATTAATTTAAATGTGTTCACAGATCAGCAAGTATCTGCTGTATGTATTTAGAAAAAATCTTTTAAAAATGAGAAGACATAATGAGAGTAAGTCATTGAAGTCATTTAATAGAGGTTTATTCCTTTTGTTTTAAATCTTTTTTTTTTTCAAGACAGGGTTTCTCTGTATTGTTTTGGAGGCTGTCCTGGAACACTCTGTAGACCAAGCTGACCTCGAAGTCACAAAGATCTGCCTGTCTCTGCCTCCTGAGTACTGGGATTAAAGGCATGTGCCACTAACGCCAGGCTTTGTTTTAAATCTTAATGCTGTGATTGCAAAGGGAAGGAACAGTTCTTATATGCAGGCTTTTAGGAACCTCAGGGTGTGACAAAGGCTTCACTTCACAACTGTGAGAAGAAAATGGCCTTAAGTAAAAGTACAACAACGAAAGACTTCACCTGAGTAGTTACAGGGGCTATCTTCAGAAATTTTCTAGAAGTCATAAAAATTTAACCAATGAACCTTGGTTATTATTATATATTTAGATAAACTAATATAAATAAAATTCTTTATGCTATTACACAGGTTTATCAATTTTGACAATATATTTTGTCAACATTGTAGAAGGGCCTACAGAAACTTAATAACAAAACTGAGTCTTGTCACATTCTATACCACCATGCTAATAAATCTTAGTTACATGTTGTCAAAACTAACTTATACAAATATCATTAATTGCTTTATGGTGATTACTTTTGTGAGAAGTTTTCATTGTCATTTTTGGAGCTGGAGATTAAGTCAGGAAGTAAGAACTTGATGTGACTGGATAATTTGGTAAACATCCAACAATAGAAAGTCATTTGAGGGAAACTTTGAGATTCCTATTTGCTTTCTGTTCATGAGATATAGAACTATTTTGCATTGTCATCTATATGTTTTAGAATTAGCACATGCCTCCCTCAATAAAGAGAGTCCTCCTTTATGTGACGGAAGTTTTACATTTTTATGCTCTATCAAAGGTCCTCCTGAATATCTGTTTCAGAACTTTCGTATTCTAGGTGACTACCAAGTCCTGGAATCGATGCTTACTGTAAAAGCCTGTACCATCTTTCAATAGGTTTTTCTCTATTTCTACAAGGCATGAAAAAAGGACACATAAAATATGTAATGTACCTCCTCATCACCTTGCAGTCACGAATCTACAGGATTTGGATTGACGATGCTTAAGTTCTTGGACAAGTAATGACTTGAACTTTCTAGACTACTGCTTCCCACATCTCTTCATGTTTTACAAACAACCCTCAGCCCAGTACAGAAGTAAATTTATCCCGGCATTCTCAAAAGATCAGATTTAGCAAAGGCTCAATTAATTTTGAATGCATAGAGCACAAGTCAATATCCAAATTACTTTTCTCAGATATGTGAAGCCTTCATTGGGATTATCTGTGACTATGCAATCAGGTGAAAATGATGTTTAACCATAGTTTTCTCAGCAAACTAGCCACCCAATTTCTACTATTATTTTCTTTTGTTTGCTTAATGTGTTGGTCATGAACTGGACCAGAACATTAAGAGATAGGTATAATTGTCCCTCCTAACAAGAGATATATCTGAAATCCAGCCTTGTAGGTCAAGTGTTCCATGTACTAAGTGGTTTAGGAGCACACTGAGAGATACATAAATGCCAACCTTACCTTTTTTTTGTCATTGTCTACCTGATGATAAATTTGGTTTAGATAATGCCAAAGACTCCCTGTAACACTTACAATTTGGGCTTTAGAGATGCCTTCCAAGAGGTATGCTACTTTAAACCTGTCACAATGCAATTAGACAAATGAGATGAGACAGTGGCTTCGTTATGCCTTCTACTCCTCTATGTAGTACCTAATCTCTGCAATGTTGATACTAGTGTGAGAAGCACTGATCGAGTAGAGTTCTATAAACACTCCTCTGCTTTTACCTTGTGGTCAACCCCAGTGAATAGATACCATTCATAAATCTTAAGCCTTATGCTGTGTCTGACTACTGAAATAGGAATGTGCACCTTCATGCTGTAAGGCTGTCCTGATACCATGTGACACTTTGTGTCATACTCTCTTCTGAAGTGCTCTTCATGTTTTCCACTCACCCTGGTTCTGATAAAGAATTGAATTTTGGTTTCCTATGCTATTTACTGTTCACGAATTCTCATTGTTTTGTATGCTTTTCAAGCACTACACCTCTCTGGCTGGCAATACTCGCCACAGGGTGCTCATTTAAATACTGTTCACCATCATCTCTGTTCCTGTTCCTGGGTTCCAGACCAGTCCAACAAGTCTATACAGCACAACGTCCTACGTGTACTCCTTACATAGAATCATTCTGATGTGTTCCCTTTTCTCATACATGTTTGAAGGTTAATCAGTAAGCAAGTAGTAGTCATCTTTTCTCACTGGAAACCTTCTTAATACTCTCTTCTTCACCCCAACACAAGGTCAATTCTATTGCTGAAATAGCCCCAATGCATACCCACTTTCTCTGCTTCAGTTTAGACTACAATTATCAGTAAAGTTCTATTTGTGCCTTCATTGGTCTCTTGTCTGTAGCTGATCACTGTCTTTCCTGGGCCCTGATTTTCTCCCACTAAACACAAAAAAGCATCTTTGCAGACAAGACCTACTTCAAACATAGATCTTTGCTTTTTCAAATTTTCTTATGTCATACTTTGCATCATGCATCTGAACTCATACAATCTAATGCTGCCGTTGGTCCTAACAGAACCTACTGCTCAATAACTTATCTTTCCTTAAATGCGTTTCCTCTTTTCTTTTATTACCAAAACAACTCTCACTTCCTGTGAAATTTTGATTTGAAATGGTCCCATGAAGTGTGTGCTCCTTTCTGAAGATAGTGGCTCTGACAACCAGACAGGCTTCTGCCAAGAAACCATGCTTGACTCTGTTCTTTTGTTTCTAAAATCCCATGTTAAGCTTTTGTCATTCTATGTGAAAATTCATGATGCATGTTGCTGGTACCTTTTTGTAACATGAAAGTTTCTTGGTCCAGCTAGGTCCTGCCTCCCTTCTCTGCCCCAAGAAGCATACATACACTATATAGTTATAAAGCTGTTGGCTGTGGGCTATGGTTCCTTATTGGCTATCTCTGTCTTAATAACTAACTCATTTCTATTAGTCTAAGTATTTCCATGCGGTCTTAACTTACCAGAGAAAAGATCCAGGCCTCTTACTCTGTTGGGATCTACATGGCACCTGTTCAGTGTCTCTGTAGAGAAAAGTGTGATTTCCTGTTTGTCCCTGATTATATTCTGAGTCTGCCCAGATATATCCCTTCCTGTCTATCGGTACAGATCTCCAGACCTCTATGGTTAGTTAGTGGCAGTTTCTGCCCAGCTATATCACTTCCTGGGATCACATGACAACTCCTCTCTGCCTACACTTCCCAGAATCCTCCTTGTCTCCTATTCCTTCCTATCATCCTGTCTGGCAATTAGTGTTTTATTCATCAACCAATAAGACAAATATATACAAAGGAGAATATTCCCCATCAAGAATCTATGTCTTACATGCATGAAGTAGTGGGGTTCACAAAACAACAACAACACACACACAAAACAGAATTTTACAACAGAAATGTATGTACTTTAGTACCTAGAACCAGAATTCCCAGACTAGAATTCCCAGTCTAGCCCATGGGTGTCTGCAGAGTGCAAGCCATGACAAGGAAATATTTACAAAACTGAATAGGGATACTTTTCCAATGCTGTTTAAGGATTCTTGATTCAAATAATGTTATGAATCAGTAATGTGACCAATAAAAGAAGCCAGAAGATCATGTGGCAGCATCTGTTAAAGTCTGCATTTCTGAAGAAAAGCCACATGAATAAGATGGCCCCTGTAATGGGCTAAAGCAAACCTGATCTATTGGAAGAGGCCACACACCAGGAAGGACCATGGTTCCCTGAGATATTGTCCTTTTCATCTCCTCTGCAGTTAACTTTATTTTAGTACCCTGAAAGCAGCCCTACTAATCAATGCCACTCTAAGTGTCTGTGGGAGTAGGAATCAGGCTAGCACTTTCAGCACAGTTACAATTTCAGTTCAGGGATGCTGTGAATCACTCAGTGAACTCTACTCCTTGCAGAACTGCAGAAAGACTCTCAAGGATTAAGTTGCCAGATGTATGTCAGAGATAATTACTCAGAAAGAAAACAGAACCTGCTTGGGTGAAATTATGGGAGAGATGACAGGGAGTACAACAAAGGCTTAAGCATATTAACCTTGGCTCAATTTTGGACTTGCCTCCAACATAGTGACCATCTGATTTTCACATGTTTAAAATTGAGGACCTCCCTTCAGCAAGATCCTAGTCCCTAAGAATGCAGACCTCCTCTCTACATACACAGAAAAAAGCCACATGGCTTACAAAACATTATCCTGATTTAGATAGCAAAAGTAGGAGAGGAATTCCTGGATCATGGCCACAGTAGGCCTTCAACTCGTTAGTTGTATTCTATTATGTTATTCTCTATTTAAAATTAGTTTCATATTAGTTTCTAAGAATCCATATCATCTTCAAATAACTCACAGATGAGAATTTGTGTTAGGCACTTTCTTCCAACATATAATGCAGTCATGAACAATAAGAGAAACCTTCGCTGACAAAACAAATTGACAAAACAAATTTGAGAATAGTACCTTGAAAGAATATCCAGTGATGAAATATTTCTTCATGTTAACACTTGAGTAATTCTTTCCAATCACCTTTAATAAAGTTTGAGTCAAAATGTTAATGTCCCTTCCTGTCTTTTTGTGATTAATAATGTGGGATAAGATCTTTGCCCATTTCATTAAAGTCATATAATTTAGTTGAGTAGCTTCATAATATCACAATTTCTGGATATATAATTATTTCTATCCTCCCTTTCTATTCTTGACATTTGTGTTATTATGAAAACTTACCTTTGAATCTACTGCTGAGTTGTGTCCCTGGGTATTCATAATCAGGTTCACTCTGTGAAGAATTTATTATGAATAAATTGCAGCAGAATAAAAATGCATTATTTGTTGGTAATATATACAAATAGCAAGAGTTACAAGGGTCTTTCATTTTATTTGACTGTTTGTGAATTCAGGCCTCTTCTCATCAAAAATCATTTCCCACATTTTCATTTGTGTATAATATTTGGGACAATGTGAAGGCAGGAGTGAAATTTAGTTGTTTGATGCTCTCTGGAAGTCTCTATTTCATCAAAATTCTGTCTACATTGCAAGTTAAATTTTCAAGGAAAATTTCCTCTTAGTGCATAGTTTGTGTTCTACTTGTTTTGTACAGAGTTCTTTAATCTGGAGAAATTATTTTTCTTTCCACTTGTCTCTTTAAAAATGCCTTCTAAAATTACATCACTTTTCATACTCCTTTTCTTCCTTCCATCCTCTCCCAGATATGCTCACTTTCATGGCTCCCCTTACTCTCACATTGATACATGATCTTATTTAATTATTATTGTCATATACACATGTGAGTTATATATATATATGCATATATATATATGTGTGTGTGTATGTGTGCACAAAGACATAAAAATATAACCTATTGAGTCTGGTTTTTTTGTTTATGTTTAAATGGTTTGAAGACTTACCACCCTGCATTGGGCATCTAATACTCTCTCTGTCTCCCTCTCTCTCTCTCTCTCTCTCTATATATATATATATATTTCAGATATATGTATATATATTATATATTAATGTATTTTATTAGACAGGAAAAAATGATAATCTTGTTACCTGCTGATATTTACAAAATAGAAATTCATCCATTTGATAATCAAATAATGACAGAAACTTGCCTTTACCTTCAAGCATGCCTTCTAACTCAAGTAGGAAATGAATTTAGTTCCAGGAATACATTTTTGTCTGTGTGGATTGATAAATTTCACTGCTATTTTTTAATCATTGTGGAACATATCTGGACACAAATGACCTTTATCACATGTGTGGTTAGGTACTTGCTGTTTCAACAGGACTAAAATTATCTGCATTTTCCCTGATGATTTTTAGATCTGAATGCTTTTATGTCATGCTAGAGTTGCTTCTATGTTTATAGAGCCTTTATGGCACTGAGCCGACCTGACCTAGCTAACCATATGAAGGCCTCCTCTGTAAATTTTCAGGTTCTTTGTAGCACAATGGACAGGCTTTCAGAGAAAAGAACCAAGGTTTACTCAAATGATAACCTCTTTCCACAAACCTGCATTCCCAAATTATAACCTGTGTTTATTTTTTTAATATCAGACATCAAACCCAGGGAGGGCCTCTTGGGTAATAGACATGTGTTCGTTGTTGACTTAAAACCTCTGTCCAAAAAATTATTTGTTTAATGCACAGAAATAGTGAGAATAAAATCTGCACTATGAGTTTGTGCACTTTTATCCATTTCACACAATCACACACACCCACACACACACACACACACTCACAATACTAATAGATATACAGAGACAAACATATACAACATGCAGAGCTGTATATACAGGTGAGTAATATCAAAACAAGCCAAATAGGGAGTTTCAAATGAATGAACTTAATATTGAATGTTGCTGTCTAAAATTACTGAGTAAATTTTGGAACTGAATGTCGCACGTGATAGATGCTCCATCTGTTGTGGATAAATGCATAAACAAACCAAAAATTATGATTGCAAAATGTAAATAACCAAAGCTCTGATGCCTTCACTCTTAGTGTTCCCTTGACTCTGTGGAATCTGTGTTTTATCTAACATAATTCAATTTTGCTCAGATCAAACACAGCGATTAGATCAAGTGTTTAAGATGCTTTGCGTTCAAGATTTATCCATCTGGCAGTTTTTCATGATGATGTCTCCCACCCCACCTAGCATTCCTTCCTCTACTGTTTATATCACATCTTAAATCTTGCAGGCACATCTCAAGTCCTATTTTTAAAATTTTGGATTCGTTTAACTTCTTTTCTCTCAGAGTGCTGCTGGGTGAAGAGACACACATTCTCGTTAGGAACAACTGATGCTTTTCCACATTTAACAGCTCATTATGGAGGCATAGGGAGCTAAACTACTAATGCTACATTTCTAAGCATGTCTTCTTTTCTCCTTTGTACGTAAATGAGAAGTGGGATTACTTCATGCCCCTTGACATGGAGTTGAGAGCCAGAAGCAGCAGTTTGGATACCGAGCCACATGCTCACTGTACTTTCATGAGCAAATTCATTCACATTCTCTTCTTGACAGGTGATGGTTTCTATAAAAAAAACACATTTCCCTCTATGTCTACACCATTCTCACACTAGTAGAGCTTGGAATGTGTGCCTTATAGTCATTCAGGCCCTTCACATTTGCCATTATGGCAATGCATTTGAGACAAGGTGAAAGGTCATGAATCATGCATGCTACAGGTGGCGCTCCCGGGTGACAGCAAACACAGCTGAAACCCTCATCACCAAGTGTCAGCAATGTTGCCTCGGGAAACATGACAAATGCCACTAAATGTAAGATACCTTGGCTACAGATGATAGGGGAATAAAAAGGGCTAGCTAGTATGCTTACATGAATAATTAATCAAAAGAAACATACATACACACACACACACACACACACACACACACACACACATCAGCCAGCTCAGCGTCCAGAGCAAACTTTTTTTTAAATAGTAATTCAGGCTGGTGCAGAATTTATCATCTCCAATGCATCCCAGACTGGCCTCAAGTTCAGGGCTAACCTGGAGTCAGTATGCCAAGCTCTAGAACAGTGGTTCTCAACCTGTGGTTTGTGACATACTTTCATCAATTAGATGTATTAAATTTCTAGCTTGATCCAGATACATAATGTTTTCCTAATGTATTACTTTTAATATTTGGAGATTCTGGACTGACTGACTCAATGCATGCTCCCCTCAACTGTTAGCTACAGGGAATTTCAACAGCTCTTAGATCTTGGGGTCATAACCCTGATGCAGTTACTGAATGATTTTATCTGGTCATAATTTTATGATGAGCCAAGAAGCTGTTTGTTCATATTCACAAAATTTCATGGTTGATAAAATAACAGAAAGCAGTCATAACTAGATTTTAATTTGAGACTACTTTTGAAGCCTTTAGCTAACTTTGGTAAAATTAATGCTGATATTGCATAAGATGTGAGCATAAGGGTATTTATGGATACAAGGCTAAATAAAGAAGAGGATGTAGAGCCCTGAAGAACACTGGATAGTTCTTTCCAAGACTATTGTGTAGCAGAGGTACTAGCATAGGGACTCAAGGCAATGGACAGGAAAAGTTCAGAGGCTGAAAACCCCACAGTTGTTGAGAGATCAAGTAAGCAGTGGTAGGTTTCCCCAGAGCCCTCACACTTTTCAATCCTATTGGGAAAAATCATGGCTTTAATATCATGACTACTATACTAATAGAAGACATAGAAAGTCTATGGAAGGTGTTATTATATATAATAGGATATATAAAAGAGAATGTAAAAGTGGTGAATTATTTGAAAGCAAACTATATGAGTTGAGATGAAAATTGTATGTTTTATCTTGCCTGACCTCTCATGGACACATTTATTACATCTCATTTCTTTCCAACGTTCTATGCTGCCACATTCCCTGGAGATTGGTGACTTTTGAAAGCATCAGAAAATCTTCTTTCAAAATCTGTGCAATGAAGCATAAAAATGCTAGCAAGTGTTGAAAAATTGAGGAGAGCATAGCAATCTGAGTGAATGTGAAGAATAGTGAAGTCGGGAGCAGTCTGAGGATTACCCCTTTGGTTTGAGCTGCGGTAGAGATAAGAGCCAGTGGCTGGCTGCTTTGCTTTACTGAGCTTCAACTTGAAGCTTGAACCCCAATATCTGTCTCTGGGTCATTTATTTCGTGCTACAGATAGTGGTTCAAAGTGCTGAAAGTAAGTGAGTAAGCACTCAGAGATAGATGACACACCTAAAGCAATGTCCCCCAGTGCTCAGCGAGGATCGTGGAAAGAGGAATTTGAAAGAATGTAAGATGTTGATGAGAATGGGGAATAAAGCTGTGACATGATTTCTTTGGAACTTGATGTGGCTATTGCTCACACGATCTGGTAAGAGTTAGCCACCTGTACAAAATAAATCTGGTCAAAAATTCCAACATGAATGGGGGGAGACTGTTTAGACTCTATCTCTGGCTGAGGAGCTATTAATAATTGATGGCTACTGGGAGTCACTTTTGGAGAGTGAAATGGCTACTTGCACATTTCAAATGTTATATTTATGCATATATATGAGCAGCACTAATTTGAAATAGTGGGTTTAAAACAATAACTAATTTTTAAAAGAGGACATGAAGTTTTGAGTATCATATGGGGGAAGTGAAGGGTAGATATGATCAAGATACTTTGGATCCATGGATGAAATGAAAAAGAGGATGCCTCTCTTTCCAGCACATGGTCCATGATTTTTTCAGAAGCTCTTTTCTATTACCTCCTTTTTTCATTGACGTTGTTAGTGTCTTTCCCCAGTGAGGTCCAATGTAGTTGCCCGTATGCATTCCTCCCATTCCATCAACTTCTTAAGTCTTAACTTGATTTTCATTATTAAATTTGATGGCTCCAAACTTGGAATGAAGCAATTTCTATCTAAAAATCCAACCACTTGCATCATGAATATCACAGACTAGGTTTCCGGAAGCAACTGGAAGAAAGTATTCTGTGAAAATAGTTTATTGCCAGCCTTTGTAGGCTCATCACCATTGAGAGAGAATTTGCTGGACTGAGTGAGTGGAGGAGCCAAGCTCTCTGTGGCCATACAGTGGATGAGCTTCACAGATGTCCTTTATTAGAACCACAGTGATGAGCCTTTGCTGCCCTGGGCACATAACCACCATTAGACATGGATGTGCCATTATCTTGGAAAGGTTGTCTTCAACTAAGGGCAAGAAAGAACTTGCAAGGGAGTTCTCAGTCTCTCTCTCTCTCTCTCTCTCTCTCTCTCTCTCTCTCTCTCTCTCTCTCTCTCTCTCACACACACACACACACACACACCACACACACACAAAATGGAGATTCAGATACTGGTTTTGTAACTGCAAATTGCTTTTATAATATGGTTCAAAGACTGATGGCATTCATGTAACAAAAATCATTCATATCTGAAAATTCTGGAAACCTAGGAGTCGGAAACAGTAACCTGCTGTGATGAACAAATCACACCATAGTAGTACACTTGAGTTAAATCTATGTAAGTCAATATGTGCCTCCACTTCCTGGTCAGAGGCAAAACTCTTTCATCTTTACTTTAAAATAGTTTCTGGTTCCTGCTCCTTTAAAGCAGACAAATGCATATGCTTGCTCCTTTGAAAAATGTAAAGCTAAATGTTTGTTTAAAGTACATTATAATTCGCTTTCCCATCATTTTAAGATGGCACTTAGAGAAATAAGTGCAGCATTCCTTACAGTAGAAAAGCCATGAACAAGGCTCATTGTATAAACATCTCGCTCTGGGGCACTAGCATTAGCGTATCACGGCTATAAAAACAACACTCAATCATGGTGCCAGAGTCTGGGCACTGTCTTAAATATAGTAGCTGAGGTTCAAACTCCTGTAAACACAAAGGAATCACCCTGAATGATGTCTGTGGTGGTATACTTTTAATGTATTTCCTTCTTCATTCTCTTTACTCCTAAGGGAAAGAAGAGAAACAAGAGCATGAAACACTTCCACATGTACATCCACGTTGGCCCACCCACACTCTGAGGGGCTGGGCCAGTGCCTGAGATCACAGGGCACTGCATCATGCTGGGGCTTGAACTTGCACTCTGGAGATCATTTCTGGTCAACTGAGATAGAGGAGGTGAAGGAAACGATGAACTATGGAGTGACACTAGTAGAACCATTTTGTGTGTTCTCTGCTTGCTGTCCTTATATTTTAAAAATTATCTCTTTTTTGAGATTATAATATAATGTACCCTTTCCCTTCCCACCCTGCAAACCCTCCTATGTAACCCTTACTTGCTCTTTTTGCAAATTTATGTAAGTAACATTATAAAGACTAAGGAGGCTATGCTTACATATTTAGGTATATGTACACACCTAAATGTAAATATACCTAAACACACATATGTATAAATATGTATATACACACAGATGTACATATATTATGCCCTTGTATTTAACATTTTTTCTTTGCAGTGTAGTATCACCAATTTAAATTTTTTGTGAGTATCATAACTATGTTTCATTAACTTCATTATATTAGAATTACATACATTCAAATGGGAAAGGGATTTCTCTATGAACACAGGATTGATTTATGTGTGTCAGTCTACACACACACATACAAACACGGACAGATTTATATGTATGTATATATATATGTGTGTATATATATATCCACATGTATCTGTCTGCCTATATGTATCTATCTATGTATATGTATGAATCTGTCTATATATACGTATGGATCTTTATCTGTCTATATGGATGTATATATCTGTTTTTCTATGTGTGTGTATGTACCTATATCTGTCTACATGTATATTTATGTACCTATGTCAATTTGTCTATTTAAGTCAATATATCTTTTATTTATGCCTATATGTGTGAATATATCTGTGTCTATCTGTCTGAATAAATCTATATATCATCAATATATAATATCATTTCATATATATCTATCATCATATAGATCTCTTAAAAATATTGTACAGTGCCGGGCGTTGGTGGCGCATGACTTTAATCCCAGCACTCGGGAGGCAGAGGCAGGCGGATCACTGTGAGTTGGAGACCAGCCTGGTCTACTGAGCGAGTTCCAGGACAGCCTCCAAAGCCACAGGGAAACCCTGTCTCGAAAAACCAAAAAAAAAAATATTGTACAGTTTACCAATTGTTAGGTTCTTCTTCTAGAACACTTTAGTTTTAAATAAATACTTTGAGGATTTGTATTTCTTAAATTTTCTGACTTTTGATGTTTTTTATTTTTTGCCTTATAAAATTAGACACCAAAATAAAAAAGCAGACAATTAAGTGAGGAGGCCTAGGGAATCTATTGAGCCTTGGGCAGCAGATCAGTACCCATCCCAAGTATACACAAGGACTTTGGACTCCCATAGAACAATGTGAGGTGCACTCTCACCCTGAACTCTTGGGGAAGGGTCTAGGCCCTGCCCTATATGAAATGACAGACTATGCACACCCCCATGGAGGGCCTCACCCTCCCTGGGGAAATGAGGGGATAATGGGGGGGCTGGGGGGAGGGCACGGGAGGAGGGGAGGAAATGGGAGAGGGACCTGGAACTGACTTGTGAAGCAACCTCTTTTCTTATCTAAATTTAAACTGGAAAATAAAATTTAAAAAAAATGAAATCTCATCTATTTCAGTCATGTTATTCTCTCAATATGTTTTTTTCCTTTTATGAGAAGTTTCTTCCTTCTTTACTAAGCCAACTCTTCAATGAAGAGTATAGTGGTAACTAATTGTGTTGATCATTGTACTTTCTGTGTCTGCAGTCAGATGAGCAAGCAAATATTGCTCAAGTGCACAGACACATAGCCCATTCAAAGTGATATCAGTTAGCAGTGTAGCATCTCACCACAGTTATTATAGCTTGCTCTAGTGAGCATCTATAATTTATGTCAGTGAATTAATTTCCTGTGGTGATATCTTGTTTATACTCTAACAAATAAAGCTTGCCTGAAGATCAGGGGGTGGAGCAAACCACTAGCTAACCACAGAAGTCTGGAGGTCTGTACAGACAGACAGGAAGTGAGATGGCTGGGAAGAGAGAGAAGAATATAAGGCAGGATGAGGCAGAATCTGGTTCTGTTTTCAGTATGCGAATTTTGATAGCTAAGAGCTCTAATGGCTGACTGCACTGTGTCTCTGTCTTTCAGGTTTCACCCACAAATATCTGACTCTGGGATTTTATTATTAAGACCTATTAGAACCCATGATACAATATCCTGCTTTGTTCTGGTAATAAAACCATGAAACGTTGTTGTGGCATATCCTTCCTCATCTATGTTTACAGGTTTGGTTAGGAGTGGCAACAACCACCCTCAAAAGGTAGACTCCAGTTGTTCCATTTCCTTGTCAATAGCAATTGGCATACAACCAAACCCAATAGAAGACAATGGAGGCTTAAAGATAAGGCTTAAGATGTTTGTGACATTCCTAAACAGAACAAAGTGGTAGCTTTGCCTGAAGTCAGAACTCTAGAGTGGCTTGTTTCTCAAATCTTTTCTCTCATGATAATGAGCACTTAGAGGTATGCTTTCTCCTTAATCTACACCAAAAGTACAAAAGTAGACTACAGGAACATGTGCCCCTCATATCAGAATTGACAAATTTGTATATGTGTGATTTTGTTATCTATGAAAAGTCATGCAACCACTATAGCATTCACATAGAGAAAAGCTCCATCCACTTAATACCTGTTAGCTCCTGTTTTGTATCATCAACTACCTCCCTTCCACCCCTGATCTCATTCCTCTCACCATTGATCTAGTTTCTATCTCTGTGATGTTTTCCTTTCCAATTCTTGACTTTTAAATTTGTGGTTGTTCTGAGCGTAAAGTCTTGCTCATGTGGAACTTGACATGTAGGTGTTCTCCCATTTGAAACCCTTTTTCCTTAACCTCCTATGATTTGGGATTTCTCTAATGTTCACCATGATGTCTTTAAGTACATCCTTATGAATAACATTTTTTGTGGTTGCTTCAGGGTTTTGACTCTACGTCATTATACATACTTAACTTACCAAGATATATTAATATCAGCATCTTGGCACTCCAAGTGGGGTGTGAACTTTACCATTTTAGCTTCCACTGTATGTAATACAATAGTCTTAAGTATTTACATATTCAGAAAATCATATTACATTAGCTTCAGCCTTTGAGCACGATGTGTCAGCATCTGTATTTGTGTCTGGGGATTGTCTTCTCTCATTCAGTCTGAGAATTTCCTGTTTCTTGGCACTTGAATGTCTCTAGAGCTAGATACTTTTGATTGTATGTGATTCTAATTTTCTTTAAATCATTAGTGGAAAAAAAAGGAGACCATGAATTTCAAGGAGCATAGGGAAGGGTATATGGGAGGGTTTGGAGGAGGAAAAGGAAGGAAGAAAGGTAGGTTTGTTGTAGTCTCGAAAATGAGGGAAAAGAAGACCTCTCTCAATGTCTATTTGACCATGGAAGAGAACCTAGTTTTAATACTTGATTGGGGAGAGGAGACGGCTAAACTTTCAACTTGGTCCTTACTGCTGTATGCAGAAGTAATAAAGGCTCTAAGATTCTTATGCTGGGTAAAGGTGAGAACCTGAAGTTATAGAAGTCAATGGCTGATATCACTGTAGTTTAGCCTGTCTCCACTTGACTTTCTGTAAAGCATCAAATCAGGTAGAAAGGAAAGTGTCACACTGTCCCATCAGCGAAAGGCTCTCCATTCAGCTTTCCCCTGTTCTACCCAAGGGCAGCGAGTCCTTTATATGGCCTCATGATGACACAGGTTTGAGCTCTCTACTTGGATTTTGCTGGTGGGGAAAGGAAGTGCGCTGAAGTGTGCTGTAGCCTTTTGTGGGATCTTCGGCTGGAGTCCTGTGGCTAGGTTCTAAAATGGTCTATTTTCTAAGCTTTCCATTTCCTAGTCACTTGATTGCAGAAAGAAAAATTTCCTTGGGAGCTTTTCTAAGTTTTGCTGTCTCAATTTGCTGTCATTTCTTTATCTAATAGCTACTATGCCCATTTTAGGATCCATACAACAGGAATCCAGTTCATACAGCCATGATCGCCGTTTGGCTTCTCCTTTACAAGTTTCAGAACATTATTCTTTTTATTTCACAGGTAACACTGAGAGTGTTATTGTATTCATGGGGAGGATTATATTTATTCCAGTATCTCAGAAAAGAAATTTCAAAGTGATTTTTAATGAGAGTAATGATCATTTATCTTTATTATTTAATCAAATTCTTTTGCTATGTCTTCTTATTTTGTGACTACTATTATTACAATTTGAGTGATTTCTAAAATGTTTTTAATAATTTATAGCATCAATGCAGATCATTTTGTCATTTAGCAGACCCCATTGCTGCAGTTTATTTTTACATATTTGAGTGGAATTTGATGGTTCCTTATGTTTTTCCCCTTCTGTTTTTTGATTATTACTATTTTTGTTTTTGAGACAAAACAAATTTATTTATTTGTTATTTAATCAAATTCTTTTGCTATGTCTTCTTATTTTGTGACTACTATTATTACAATTTGAGTGATTTCTAAAATGTTTTTAATAATTTATAGCATCAATGCAGATCATTTTGTCATTTAGCAGACCCCATTGCTGCAGTTTATTTTTACATATTTGAGTGGAATTTGATGGTTCCTTATGTTTTTCCCCTTCTGTTTTTTGATTATTACTATTTTTGTTTTTGAGACATTGTCTGCTTGTGTACCCTCACACCCTAAGTGATTTATATGGATTTCACCTTTGTTTTATCCCATAGAAACTGAAATTCTAGAAAACCATTCTTGATTCTCAAGTGAGAAATGTACCCAGCATTCTGCCCTCTGACACAATTCAATTCATTTCAAAGGCAGAATTATGAGTCAGCAGCAGTCCATTAAAAGCCATATTTCTTACTGCCTGACTGACCACATTTCTTTTACATATTTGCTATCATTTTTATCTAAACTAGTCTCCCAAATTGAACATACAAAATGAAGAGGGCCAAGAAATTGTTGGTACTTACATGAATTTGGTGAGGCCAAACAGCGTCATGAAACTGCGAATGACATAAAAAGGAATGAACAGAGATGGTGTTCTTCTAGCTTGCCTTTGGATAAACTTCTTAGTTGATTGTCACTACTGTTTGTTTTGGACTACGTGGAAAATTCTGTATTGTATTTAAATATTTTGTTGTCAGATTAGAGTATTCATCGAAGTAAGCTGAGACATTTTAATTTTCTAGCAATTTGAATTCACAGTAGACTATCAGAAACTAAGCTGCTCCAAGTTTTCGTGATGAAGTACACAAGGGGGAGGGACAGAAATGGATTCTCTTAGGAGGAAATAATAAAAATGGGCTCAAGTCCAATAGTTGAAGTCCCAAAATGTATTTGAATAAGACACTTAAAATTTTTTACTAAACTTAGATAAATTCCTAACTAAATTTTTCCTGTTACTTCTTCAAATATATGGTATTTATTTAAATACACTTATTGCATTTAAAAAGTAACAACAATAATGAAATAGAGAGCAGAGATGGCCATTAAAATGATGATCTCTTTATTGAAAGTGGCCTGCATTGCATTTACATATTGTATACAGTGGGGACAGAAATAGAAGAGTAATAAAAATAGGGTTTGGGTGGAGTGTGGGATGGGAAAACTGGATTGATATGTAAAATAAGATATTTTCTAAATTAAATAATTAAAAGTAGTAATAGTGATGATAAAGATTATACTTTTGATAAGATTTCAAAGGAGCCTACGTTTGACTAAAGAAGCTAAATATTGATTCTTACAAATGATGTTAAAAGAAAATTATAGATATTAAATAACAGATAAAAGTAGAACATGTAATATTTGACAAACTGTTAAAGGCTTCTAGAGGTAACAGAACTGGGTGCTTAGGAAAGGGCCAGAGGGAGTGGAAACAATGGGAATAGTGTAAGCAATGTTGAAAATGTACCATTCATGGACACAAAAGGTAGCTACTATGGAAAGATCAAAAGATATATTGTAGAAAGAAATGTGTAAAGAAGAAATATTTGGATTTGTGTGTGTTAGAGCAGTGTGAAGATGGGAAGTTAGCTGGAAGTGAAATTTCAATCTTTCCCAGCCTTGGATTGAATGAGAGCATTTCTAAGTTATCCCGATGCCACAAGAGTTCAGATAAACAGCAAATCTATGATCAAGGTGCTGTTTTAGGAGATTATATTCCTTGGAAGGATTAATCTGTGTATTAGAAAGTGAAAGATATGAGGAAGAGATATGCATTAATTATTAATGGCAAAATCAATATTGAGTCCATCAACTTTAGTGATAACAATAGGAATAAGACAAATAAATGTTATTGACCAAATAGTTAAAGACCTTGCTTCTTGATAAAATGCATGTGGGAAGTTGAAGGGAGTAGAGAAATAATAGGGTTAGGAAGTAATCACCAAACACACTGCACCTCTCTTGGTATTAGTGGGAACATTTGCCTAAGTGATTAAATTGTTTGATGAGAATTTGTAGCTAATATTTTAAAACATGTATGCTAATGGGAAGAACTAGATAGGAAGGGATGGCTGTAGGAGACAGTGAAGGGCAATAACTAAACTTTGTGATGGAGTAGGATTCAAACTAAGTAGAAAGGAAAAAATATTATTTAATAAAATAAATTGAAGATACTTGAATATACATAGAGGAGGAAAAAAATTAAAGGATGTGTAGTGCTCCCTTGACTGGTTAGGATGGAAAGCAGAGATCATTAAATTGGTGATCTCTTTCTTTATGAAAATATACAGTGGTGACTCTGGAGAGATGCCCTAAGGCTTGACTGTGTCACAGGTATGGGGATTGTTTCTTTTTTAATAGTCTGTGATTTTAGTCAAACTGTTTTCCCTTCTGTGTCTCAGTTTTCTGTCCCACAGTGTATCAGTAGTTCTTACGTGATTGGGTCGACTAAGGTTGATTAAGATAAAACTTGTAAAGCTACACAGGATCTAGCATGTAAAACCCCAGTCAGTGTGGGTAAGTTACATTTATTTTTAGTAAGTTGCTCTGGAGTGATGGACCTGCAAGTCTCTGGTTGAAATATTTTTTCTGCGAAATTCCAATCTCTTGATTTATAAATTTATTTGTAAAAATTGCAAGTAATACATAAATATCAAGATGGTTGTGGGGATTTACACAGAAAGGAGTACACATCATTTTACAATATGATTTAATTAAAAGTGGAACTTTTTGATTTTAGGGTAATTTTGTTATTTTTTCCTTTACTCAATAATCTTTGTATTCATCTTTAATTTTTCTATTGAAAATTCATACAATGTCTGTTGATCATGGTTTCCACTGTCCCATCTCTTCTGAGATTCTACCCACACATCCACCACCATGTCTTCCTTTTCTCTGTAGAAAACAAATAGACAAATAAAACAAAACCAAAGAAACCAGAATTTTTTAAAAATGCATGATGAACACACACACACACACACCACACACGAGCATGCCATAAAAATACAATATTGAAAACCATATATACAAGCAAAAGACCAGTAAGATTAAAAACCAGAACGCCCAAACAAAGAAATATGAGACAAAAACATCTACAAAAACACTGAATTTTATTTCGTGTTGCCTGTCTCCGGCTGTTCATGGAGGCTACCCATTAGAGTGAGACTCCAGAGTACATACCCAGTGAGACTCCACCAGCTCCATGAGCCCCATGGGAGGTGGGTTTATGAAGACATCCAATTGAAGACTCAATGTTTGAAAGGCTCCCAGTCTCTGCACAGTGTTCCGTTGTAGGTCTCTGTGTTAGCTCCTTTCTACTGCATGAGGAAGGTTCTCTGAAGATGGCTGAGGATCACACTGATCTACAGGTAGAGCAGAGTGTCACCAGGAGTTATTAGCGTTATTGTGTTCCTTCAGCAGATTATTAATATTTGGTTTTTCCCATGGCATACATAGTCTATGTAGGTATGAGCCTGACTTCTCTGTGTTCAATGAAATATGCAAGTGTTTTCTTCAGCAATATGTCCTTACCATCAGTTTTTGGAGTGCAATCAATAGACTTTGCAGTAGCCTGAGTTGTATATGGGTTTCCATGGGGCCCCTTTGTCTAATAACTCAATAAAATGTAACCCATTCCTGGTTCTTGAAGTTTCATTTGATGGCAAAGATGTCTATTTGGGGCATTACTTACCCTGTTACTTGCTGATTGCATTTAGTTTTTTTCATATTCATCTTTTCAGAAGTTTCTTTAGTATTTAGTGGCAATCTGCCCACTCAAATGACCCTTAGTGTTAGTTTTCCCTCCCCATAGCCCCTCCCTTAACTCCTCTTTCCTCCTCCTCCCTATGTAATCCTCTTGTTCCAGTCTACCCCCTGTCTCTCCATAAATATACCTATTTCTTTTTACTTAGATGATCTCCTCTCCCCTAATCCCATACTTCATATCTAATGTCTGTGGTTATATGGATTGTAGTATGCTTATCAAAGCCCTAAAAACTAGCATCTACATATAAACTAAAACAGACTATACTTGTCTTTTTGGGTTTGAGGTTAATGGGTTCACTCAGAATGGCTTTTTTTCTAGCTCCATCTATTTACTTGTGAATTTCATGATGTTTTTATCTATTTAATGGTCTATATTCTTATGTCTTGATAGGAACCTAATTCTTTAGATCACAGAAATTTTGTTCTACAATTTTCTTGAAAGTATTTCATTTGTCTTTGGTCTAGGTTTTTTCTCCTTCCTCTATTTTTTATTATTCATAGGTTGGGTCTTTTCACAGTGTCCCGAATACCTGGATGTTTGGTATCTAATCTTTCTTTTTATATTTAACACATTCTTTTACTGAGATAATAATTTCTACTACATTGTCTGCAGTACCTGAGATTCTGTCTTCCACATCTGAAAGTGAAACTTACCTCAGAGATTTTGTTTGTATTCCCAAAGTTTTCATTCCCAGTTTTATCACAGTTTGGAGTTTCTTTAGTGGCTTTATCTCCACTTTCATATCTTGAAGTGTTTTCAGTATTTCATTTCACTATTTGTGTTTTCATAGACTTCATGAAGGGATTAACCCATAGTTTTTTTACGCTCTTTGGATATATTCACACTTGTTATTTTGAAGTGCCTGTGCTTCAGCTATATTGCATTTCTCAGTGTCTACTGCATAGGGTTACTGGGTTTATGTGTTATAATGGTGTCTACACATCTGTGGTTAGCATGACTAAGGTGATTCTAGGTAGTGATATCTGATCTTATCTTTTTCCCGTGGTTGGTCCATTCCTTTATTTATTTGCATTTCTTTCTTGGTTTTTGCCTTTCTGGATTTTAGAAAATTGTGTGTAGCTGTTGTAGGTTCCCTGGTAGAAGCCTATGATTCTACGGGTCAGTGTGTAATAGAGAGGAATAGAGACGAGATCAGAGAAAAAGTTGAGGGGGGGATTATAAAAAACATGAGGATTTGTGCACACATAGAGGCAAAACCCCTGGGGAGTTGGAGTTGTGGTGGGAGGGGTCACTCCTGCAAGTAGATTGCAGACAAAGAATAATCTGGAGAGACAGAGATGAAAGGCCCGGCTTGAACCAAGAGATGGAGTCTGCAGTGAATGGAGTGTCATCTGCCGGCAGGCTGCTACAGCACTGAGGATGAGACTGTAGAGTTACTGATGGAGGATACAAAGGATAATGAAAGTTGCCTGAGTAAATTCAGCCTGCTGTGGCCACTGGGGTCCAGGCAGAGACTGGCATTAGTAACTGAAACAAAGCAATGAGAATAGCCTACAGGGGAGAGCTTGGAGGATCCACAGGATGGAAGAAATCTGGGTCTGCACCTAGCACCTAGGTTCATCAGCATCCCCAGAGAATAGAGGTAGTAGTAATGGGGTGTCCACAAGCCTGGTTGAAATCATGTACAGCTTCCTGTCATGCTCTGTTCTTGTGACTCTTCTAAGAAAATTAAATCACCCACGAACTGTTGATATATTAATGAGGACCTTCACATCTAGAGGAGAATATAGGATAAAAGGAGATGACTGTCTTCCTCAAATGTCTTCCATAATGTCTGTTTTTGTATGTACCAGCTTTTCTCTCTTCAAATACTGCAATTTTGGCAATGAAATACCTGTTTTTGTAATAAAGACTTTGCCATCATTCCATGGCACTATTAAGAGGTGGCAGAACCTTCAAGAAGGTAGCATGACTGGAATGTAGTATGTCATTAGAGGCATGCTTTTGAAAGTGTTGGTGAGACCCTAGCCCATTCCCTTCAGATCTAATGTTTCAGAGATAAGCTTGGTGGCATTTTCTGTCCTGCTTCAGTCCTGTACAGGAATGCAGATACACATTTACAGAAATTGATTTATTGATTTGACATCTTTTAAGAAATAAAATAAAATCTTTAAAATTTAATGTCTAGTTTTATTTCTGAGATTAATTCTAGTTTTACTGTTATATAAGGAAATGATAACTAAAATATTAAAATATTGTAATACATTTTAATCATAGAAAACCAAAGTATCTTTCTGATTAACATGTCAAATCTATGCCTCTCTAAATAATCTATCTATATATGTGTGTGCTTATGTGTGTGTTGACAATACCTCAGTCAACCTAGAAAAAATTTTTTTCTGAGTTTTTTTTTTAAGTTGTAAACAATCTTGTTTCACATGTCAGTCCCAGCTCCCTCTCCTTCCCTTCTCCCTCACCCTCCCCACCAGGTCACCCAGTCCCCCACCCAACCTCCACTCAGATCCTCAAGGAGGGTGAGGCCCTCCATGGTGGATCTCCAGAGTCTGTCATTTCATCCAGGGCAGGGCCTAGGCCCTCCCCCAATTGTCCCGGCTGAGAGAGAATCCCATATTATGGCATGGGCACTCAAAGTCTATTTGTACGCCAGGGATAAATACTACCCAAGGCCCCATAAATTACCTAGGCCTCCTCGCTGACACCCACATTCAGGGGGTCTGGGTGAGTCCCATGCTTTTCACACAGCCATCAGTCTAGGATCCAAGAGCTCCCCCTTGTTCAGGTCAACTGTTTCTGTGGGTTAAACCAGCCCACTCTTAACTCCTTTACCCATCGGTTCTCCCTTTGTGGCACTGGATTCCAGGAGTTCAGGTCAGTGTTTGTGTGTATCTGCCTCTGTTTTCATCAGTTTGTATAATAAAAGCACAGGTTGTTGAAATGTAAAAACCGTCTCTGATTGTACTGTGGTTGAAGCTAATTTTTATGATGTTATTATATATTCTATCACTCAAAAAGTTTTCTATGACAATTTTTATGGTTTAGCTTTCTTTGGAAAAAAATAAAACCAGTCTGAGAAGCAAGGACAATGGAGAAGACTACATGGATATCAACAACAAGGGTTTGGAGTTGATTGTGTACAAACTCAGATTTAAACTTATGCTGATCACATCTTAGGTAATTACATCTCAGCCCTTTGGTGTCCTTGTTCTTACTAGTGAGAAAATTAAGAAGGGGCAAGTTAAATAGGATTCACTGGGGTGAAGGGGCCATGCTGGGGATTGAATCCCTCTGAATCTCCTGCATTATAGGTACGAATTATAAACAAGAGTTTAATCACAGCCTTTGAAATGGTATTTTATCTATTTGTATAAAACAATGTATTGTGTGACCAGACTGGCTGTCAAACTGCAGGCCTCTCCAGCCTCTTGAGTACTGGCACATGCCAACAGGTCTAATGGCATCAAACATTAACATTCATGTTGAGAACTTTGTATTTTCTTGATAACTTAAACTTCATTCTTTACTTTAGATAAAATTCTTCTTAAATATTGGTCATGTATCTAGGAAAGTATGAAATTGGCAGTTGGATTAATGCAGCCAAAAGACAGGCAACTGAATATTTTATCTATGGTATTTGCCATTTTAACTCATTGCCTTACTACCTATAGCAATAATATGCCAATTTTTAAAACTTTGAAAAACTAAATAAATTCAAATTTATTTATAAAACTCAATGTTGTCTCAAAAGAGATATTTTAAACTTTCCTTTTACTTATTCTTTGTGTCTTTCACATCGTGCATCTCAATTCCATTCATTTCCCATTCCCTCGTATTTTCCCTCTACCCTTGCAATCCCCAGATATACAGTAAAAATTAAGAGAAAATAAATTTTTTTTGGTTTTTACAAAAAAGGGTTTCTCTGTATTGTTTTGGAGGTTGTCGGTTCAGCCCGGCCTCGAACTCACAGAGATCCAACTACCTCTGCCCCCCGAGTGCTGGGATTAAAGGTGTGCGCCACCACCACCTGGTGAGAAAAGAATTTTAAAAAAGGAAAAATCCTATCATGGAAGCTGTAGTTTGACACACAGAGTCACACAGTAAACCCCTTTATCCATACATGTTTACTTGGAAGCATTCATTGCAGAGTCATTGGTCTGGTTTCTACTATACTATCGATGCTGGGGCCTCACTGGGACATCCCTTGCTTATTCTGCTGTTGGCCTGTGTCCTGGAGATTCTGCAGCTTTGGGTCGGCAGGACCAGCCCATTAATGTTCTCCCACAGATCACAGATGACATAGATATTGGGGTGGGTCAACTCATAATCATGTTTCTGGTCCTGGGTAGTTGCAGTGTTGGTCAGCCTGTCAGCCCTCCTGTCTTCACTACCAGGGTGAACTCTCCAGCATTTCCCAGGGTAGCTTACCCTTTACAGAGATGAAAAGGGGGAAAGGCCAGTTCTCCTGCTTTTGTGCCCCCTGGGTAGGGTCAGCTTGCCCACACCTGTACCATCAGGGCCAGCTCTACTGTGTTGCCCTGGCAAAATCCAAGGACCACTCCCCTGAGTGCTACAGCTGGTGAGGAGGATCAGCAACACTGTCTTTCACAGGCAGAGGGGTAAAGGGGAGCATCTCTTCCCTGTTCACGCCATTGCACGGCGGATGCTCTCAACTTCAAAGCTGGCTCACCCACATGTCTGCCAACAAGGTAAGCTCTACTTTACGGCCCCAGTGAGATGCAGGGCCTGCTCTCCTAAGTGCTGCAGCTGGTGAGGGGCAGGGGCACATCTCCAGTTCTTAGAACCCCATGGCCAGCCCTCCTACCCTCCTCTGGCATAGAGGGGTGTGGGAGGGGTCATGTCTTCACAACCAATGCCACCATATGGGAGATGAGGGGTAGGGTCTAAAAGGGTTTTTTTTTGGTTGTTCTTTTTTCAGTTGTTCATTTTTTATTAAGATGTATATATTTGCTTATTTTATGTACATGGGTGTTTCATATACATGTATATCTGCACACATGTCATTTGTGGTCCTCTAACAGCATAGAAGAAGCCAGCTCATTTGTCCCCTGGCTTCTCTATTCTCTGACATCTGTTCTACTTCAGTGAGTCCCAGAGCCAGGGCAGACTACTGGAAAATGAATCTCCCACATTTGACTTTTCTGTAGTGGTTGTTCAGGCCTCTATCACTGGGGAAAGAACCCTGGCCTCGGTCTCATCTTTCAGCTCTCCCAGACACTCACCCCAAGGCTGTGACTATCTGAAGTGCGATTTTGCTTCTAGACCTCCCTGGAGATCTTGCCACAGTCACACAGGATCAAGTCTAAGCTCGTTAATGTTCAAAATATGCTACAATCTGGCCACATTCCTCCTCCAGTGAGGTCACAGAAAGGAACTCTCATTCATTCAGGAGTCAATTTTCCCTTTAAAAGAAAGAAATCTGAATGAAAGATAAAAGGTTAACACCAACCTGTGGTCACCTGCTTTTGGATGCCCTGCAGAAGGGAATGTTGTTTATGAAACTGCGTTGGACAAAGGAGTTCCTTCAAACACACTATGCTTCAGATTGAGGAAACATTCACTCTCTGACCTCTAAAAAAGTCAATGAAGCAGAGGAAGAAGCAGCTGCTTAAAATGGTGATGGCTGAGCTATGCCAGAGACATGCTTTGATAGGCAATGGGGATTCTCAAATGAGCTAGGAAAGCAAGGCATTCTGGCAACCATCCAGTCACCAGAATCCTAAAAGGAAACAACTCTCTCACAGACACCCCTAAAATTTTTACCTCAAAGAGAAAAAAGTGAGTGCATGTCTTCACAACTTGAAAATAACTGAATTAGCTATTTTACAATCTAGACCTTTGTGGCCTGGGAAGGAAACCCCGTGACACACACCCTACTTTCATCATGTACTCTCCTGTTCCTCAGAGAATCCATCAGCTCTCTTGCACCAAACCACCTGTTTGTTATTAACTACCCTCTGTGTTCTTATTCAGTTAATTTCCTCATTAGGAAACTAGTCTCGTGTCTTTCCATTGAAGAGTTGATTCAGCCTGTTGCTATGTTTTCAGTAGCCAGAGGTGACTTTGAAATCGAAGAAGCCAGATGTTCCATTTTGCTATGTGTAGACTGCAGATCAAATTCTGTCTTGGACCTGCACTTGGAAAATACATACATTAACAAGAGTCCATAAACAGTATGCATAACCTATTCTCTAGGTTCAGGCTCTACCATCACTTTGAAAGAAAATTTTGTTTAAGATAAATGCAGAATGTTCAAGCTTCAGCTTTCTTTTCCATCAAGAGTTACATCAAATCTCCAGAAGTTCATCAAAAAGAGAATTAAAGAGCCATACCTGTACTTTGGAGCATTTGGACTCCCAGAGCACCAAGGGTAAGGCACATATGCAGGCATTTAGTTAGTCTATGCAATCCTAACCATGACATCACTGCTTATACACATATACTGACAAACCACCAATGTCTTGAGTGTAAGTAAGCCCTTTGTGAAATTCACGGCTTGACTTATCAAAGCATGGGAACCAATGGCAGGAGATGGGACTGCAAGAAACCCCAAGCTGTGCTGTCCAAGGACTTCAGGTTCTTGCTTTGCCCAAATACCAACTTTTAAAAACATGCAGATCAGAGCTGTGTAGGAAAATCGTGTCCTTGAGGTGACCCCTCCACTGATTAGAAATGTGGGCAAATTGTTCAGGAGAAAACCTAATTAGAATAATGATGGGCAGCAGTGGTGCATGCCTTTATTCCCAGCACTGGGAAGGCAAGTGCAGGCAGATATCTGTGAGTTTCAAGCCAGTCTAGTATACAGAGTGAGTTCAAAGACAACCTGTCTTAACAAACAACCTCACGAAAGCAATATTTTATATTATTTGAGGCTATTGTGAAATGTATGGCTTCACTAATTTCTTTCTCAATACATTTGTTAATTGTGTATAAAAGGGTTACTGATTTTTGTGAGTTAATTTTGTGTCTAGCTATGTAGCTGAAAGTGTTTAACAGTTGAAGGAATTTGCTAGTGAAAGTTTTAGGGTCATATATGTATACTATCATACTACCTGCAGAGGAAGTTACTTTGACTTCTTCCTTCCCAATTTGTATCCCCTTCATCTCCTTCAGTTGTCTTATTGCTCTACCTAAGACTTCAAATATTATATTGAATAGGTATGGGTTAATTTAATTAAATTCTCACTGTTAATGCTTTTTATTTTAGGGTAAATTCAAGCTAAAACTAAGAAAATGAGGGAAGTCCATTATACAGACTAAGCAGGTTATATTTAGGAGTATATATGTACAAACAAATACATATTATATATGCAATAAAAATTATTGAAAAAGCGTCCATGAATTTGAAGGAGAGCTGGGAAGAGTATGGAGGGGAGGGGTTCAGAGGGTGGTCAGGGAAGGCAGAATATTGCAATTTCTTTACAACCTCAAAAATAAAATAAAGTGAGCAAATAGAGTCTAATTATTTTTACTGAAGATGCTTCTAATAATTCTTCTTACCGCATTTACATTACCTTGCTATACACTTAAAGAATCTCTATAGTAGATGTTATTTACCCTATTACTACCTACCTGATTTCAGACAGTTATATTCTACAGTGATACCTTAGTACTCTAGAATTTTGCCATACTTCTGCTATGAGACTGACAGCATGGACTTGAAATTGGGAAAATAAGTGTTGTAATCCACCCAGAATAAACTAAAAGTAGCTGCCAGTGTAAAAAGATGACCTAAGCAACTTCTTAAGCTTATAATTTCCATGATTCCCTACGTGTACATCGCATGAGAAGAAAAAAAAGAAGATCAAGATTACTTTGTTTACAGCCTTCAGGACTTGATAATGTTAATGTTTTTTGTGTGTGTGCATTTGAGGAGTACCTCAGCTCTCACCATAAAAGCACTTTCTTACCTTAATGCAGATTCCCTCAGTCAGGCTTTGCTACCTCTCTGACACATCTCAGAACTTAAGGAGTTCTGGAAGGAAAGGATTCCCTATAAAATTCTATAGTAATTTCAGCAATGGAAAATATGTATGCCTTTCAAATAGTGGAAATGGGGAGGCGGTGTGGTTGTATGCTCTGCCACTGAGTGATATTTTTTTCCTCCACTGGCTTTATTCTGTGTTTTAAACAAAAAAAATTCAATGTGATGACATTTTCTTGGATAAAAGTTAGAGAAAACACCTCACAGTACTTAAAAATTCATTCCTTAGATCTTGTTTCAACTTGAAGTTAGCAGATACAATTTTTGTCTGAGTATATGGTTTCATGTGATTGAACACTTGGTTCCCAGTAAGGGTTGCTTTTTAAGAGGTTGGAGAACCTTCAGAAGGTGGGGTCCAGCTGGAGAAAGTGAGTTGCCTTCTGACTTATAGCCAGACCCCATTTTCTGATCGTGTTTCTTCCTTAAATCTGAGGACTGTGACAGATGTGTCCACCAAAGACAGACTATCCATCATCCACCTCCTTGCCATGATGTCTTGATGCTTCCTATAGACCATCAATGTCACTGGAGAGATGGCTCAGGGGTTAAGAGCACTGCCTGATCTTCCAGAGGTCCTGAGTTCAATTCCCAGCAGCCGCATGGTGGCTCACAACCATCTTAATGAAGTCTGGTGCCTTCTCCAGGCCTGCAGGGTTATATTCAGGCTGAACATTGTATACATAGACCATCAATGTTTCCTTCCTCAATTTGCTTCTGTCAGGTGTTTTCTAACAGCAGTGGGAATGCTAAATAATCTGGTCTACATATTCTGTCCTCAAAGGAAGAGCTGCTGTGGAATAATGCTTTTTGTACACTGTTACTATGTATTACTCTCATCATTTTAATAAAGAGATGACTGGTCAATATACATATTTTTTGTTTTTATTCTTCTCACCTACTACACTTTTCATTTTCCCCTCAATTTTTTGCCACAAGAGAGATCCTCATGTGTTCTTCTAATAGATCCTATAGTTCTTTTTTTCTGTTCCTTTCCTTCCTTAAGGTATTTACCCTCTTTGCTCTCTTTTCTATAACTTACACTTACTCTAAATAAAAACTTCTATACATATGCATAAATGTTAAAAATAAAGTTAAAATAGAGAATCAACATGGGATATTTGTATTTGTGGATATTACAGTTAACAGAATAATTTCTAGTTACAGTCATTTTCTGCAAATATCATGATTTTGGTTTTCGTTACAACTAGAGTAAAATTCAATTGTGTATATGTATCATATTTGCCCTTTTAATTCATGTGTTTATGGGCATATATGTGTGTGATGACAGATTTTTATGATTTAACAAAGCTTGCCTCAGAATCAGAATGCAAAGCCAGAAATACTAGTTAGCCATATAAACTGGGCAGTGGTAGCACACACCTTTAATCTCAAGACTCAGGAGACAGAGGCAGATGGATTTCTGTGAGTTCAGGGCTACATGAGAGTGAGTCAGTCTAAGAGAGTAAAAGATCTCACACCTTTAATACGAGCACTAGAGAGGTATATAAGGTACAAGCAAAGGATCTCATGGAAGATTTACTTTCCAGTCACAGGGAAGTCAGGATCTGCATTTCAACCTCACTAGAGGTAAGAGCTACTGGTTGACTGCTTTGCTTCTCTGATCTTCAGCTTGAACCCCAATATCAGTCTCTGGGTTTTTAAAATTCATGTTAGATATGTGAGTTCTATTTTCTTACCATTATGAATTTTGTATCAATGAACTTATGTATGCAAGTATGGTAGTACTTAAGAGTTCTCTGGTTATATACTTAAGATTAGGATTAGTATGGATTAGTTACAGTGTGGTTTTGTTTAGACTTGAGAAATCTCCATACTGATATCCACAAGTGGCTGCATCAGTTTTTATTTCCGTGCAAAATGAATAAGTGTTTCTCTTTCCCACACTCAAGTAAACACTGGAGCTCCATTTGTTTATGTTAGTCACTCAGATTGGGGTAGATGGAATCTTAAAGTGCTTTAGTCGCTCCCCCCCCCATGACTAAGGATGTTGAACACTTTTTGAATAGTCATTAGCCACCATTTGTATTTCTTCTTTGGAGAGTCATCTGTTCAGATCTTCTCATCAGCTCACTTGTTGATTGTAGACTTTGTGTCTTTAGTGTCTAGGTATTCATTTCTTTACAGGTTTTGAATATTAGTGAACTCTCTGAATTATAGCTAGAATACTTTTCTCTCCCATTCTATAAAATGTCCTTTTCAGCTCCTGCTGGTTTCCTTTGCTGTGGAAAAGTCCTTTTATGTAACTCATTCCTGAGAAGTTTGCTTTGCTGTTGACCCCATTTTAAGAGAATTCTTGTGTTTTTTCTCCCTATATATTCTTGTAGTAATTTCAGTTTCAAGGCTTATATTAAATCTTTCATCCATTTGTTTAAGATGAGAGATATAAATCAAAACTCATTCTTCAATGTGAGGATACACAGTGTCCCTATACCATTTGTTGAAAGACTATCATTTTTTAAACCAATGTATGCTTTGTGTACTTTTATAAAAAATATAGTTGACTATAGTTTTATGAAGAAATTTGTAGGTGTTCTGCTGTATTCTGTTGGCCCATATGTGTCTTGTTTTTACTATAGTGGTACCTATGTAACTACTTGGGTTCTGCAGGCAAACTCTGAGATCACACACTGATCCAGCACTGCTCTCTGCCTTTAGCATTGATGGACTACTCAATCAATTTACAAATTAATTTTAGGATTCTTTTCTCTACTGTTCAGAAAAATGTCATTGGAATTTTGATGACAATTTTGTTGAAACTCAAAATGTAGTCATTTATTATAAATTCTGGTGATAATGGAAGGTCTTTCCAACTCCTATAATTTCTTCAATTTCTTTTATTTGGGCATTAAACATCACAGATATTTCCATCTCTTTTTTTTAGATTTAATTCAAGGCATCTTTAATGAATGGGATATCTTTCTAACTTTATTTATTGTGAAGTACATTATTGAAATGCATAGAAACTATTGAGTTGTATGTGTTAGTTTTAGATTTCAGGGTTTTGATGAAAGGGTTTATTATTTCTAGGATTTTCTCAACAGAATCTCTAATGTATTCCTCATGTAATGTACAAACAGGGATACTACGACTTCTTCCTCTCTGGTTTGTATGCTCACATTTCTTTTTGTTTCCCTACTATTTGAACTGAGACTTCAAATATTATGTCAAATAAGAATGGAGAAGCCGGGCGTTGGTGGCACATGCCTTTAATCCCAGCACTCAGGAGGCAGAGGCAGGCAGATCTCTGTGAGTTCGAGGCTGGGCTGGACTGACAGCCTCCAAAACAATACAGAGAAACCCTGTCTCGTAAAACCAAAAAATAAAAAAATAAAAAAAAGAATGGAGAGAGGAGGCATCTTGTTTTGTTCAAAATTTTGAAGAAAAAGCTTTCAATTTTAGCCAATTTGATATAATGTGGGCAAATGGCTTGTCATATGTGGTATTTATTAAGGTATTTTTAATTTATTATTAGATTATTCTGGATCTTTTCATGAAATCATGTCAAATTTTGACAAATGCATTTTCTTTACCTATTGAAATGTACATGTGAATTTTATCCTTAATATATTCATAGGTAGTGCTACATTTATTGGTCTGTGTATAGTGAGGCAAACTTGAACTCCTGGGAAGAAATTATGGGGGCCATAATCTTCCTAATAAGTTCTTGAATTCATTTTAAAGCATTTGTTACAATTTTTGCATCTATATTCAATAGGAAAATTTATAGCTTTTTTTTCTGTTGTATTCTTACTTAGTTTTGTTACCAGGGTAATACTGGCTTCATAGAATGCATTTGGTGGTGTTCCTTCTACTTTTACTGGTTGGAAGAATTTGGTATTTATTGTTTAGGTCTTCTTTAAATGTTTGGTAGACTTTAGTAGCAAAGCCATTCAGCCCTATATTTTTCTTTGTAGGCAGACTTCAGTTAATGCCTCCATTTATCTGTTTGTTAAGAGTCTGCTTCTGTCGCTTATTTCTTCTTGATTTAAATTTTGTAGATTCTATGCCTATATCAATTATCTATATCACCTAGATTTTTTAGTTCCTGGGAATATACATTTTCAAAATATCCACTTTTTATTTCTTTGGAGCCTGCTTTAACACCTGTAGTCTTTGGAGCCTACTTTAACTTAACACCTGTTTAATGTCTCATTTTATTTATTCAGGTCGTATCTTTTCATTAATTTCATAGCTTACTGTGGTGGTGTGAAAGAAAATGTGTCCCAAAGGAGGTGTGGCTTTGCTGGAGTAGGTATGGCCTCGTTGTATGATATGTACCACTGCAGGATGGACTTTGAGTTCTCCTATGCTAAAGCTTTTCCCAGAATGAGAGTTGACTTCTGAGAGAAGATAAAACAAATCAAGAAATGGAATAAAAGGAGTGATGACCTCAGGGCAAGATCCCACCCAGCTAAATTTCCAACTTGTGAAAAGGAACAAAAGAAGAGATTAGAATACACTTTCAATCCTAGCACTGGGAAGGCAAAGGCTGGAATAGATCTGAGTTTGAGGCCAGACTGGTCTACAAATCCAGTTTCAGGACAACCAAGCTTAGGCAGTGAAGAACAGGAAGCTGGTGAAAATGTAATTAAACAAGGAGGGCATTTTCCAGCCCCAGTATGCTGCAGAACTTGGCAGCTTCAACCACATGGTTCTGGAGTTGAGGGTCCAGAAATGGGGGTATGGAATTGCCCCAGAAACTAAGGAAAGCTGTTTAGGCCAGGGGTATCCCTGAATGGAGACCTAGACAGGCCACTGAATGAAGCTATGAAGTTGAAACCTGGATTGCCTTGGAGACTTCAAGATATTAGAGATGTCAGAGCTGTGGGAGATCTGCCAAGGAGAGCTGGTAACTGTGAGTAGAACCAGCACAAGAGAAGTGTTACAGTTACCAAAGATGAAAGGAGTTGATCTAAACAGTGTTTTTATATCAGACATGGAGATGCAGAGTTTGGAGATTGATTGCCTAGCTGGTTTTTAGTCTTGCTTTGATGCACTGTTTCCTCACTATGTTCCCTTCCCTACATTTTGAAATGGACACAATATATATATTGTATCGTTATATATGATCTGCTTTTTGATTGTTCCTTTATGGGGGATTACAGGTAAGAGATTGCCAGGAGTCTAATAACAGACTTTGGACACTGAAACAAGTTTGAGACTGTTATAGACTATGGTGTCTTGTGAAGTTTGACTGAATGTATTTTTGTGTTATAATATGGCTATAAGCTTTTGGGCCCAGGGAGTAGCATGTAGTGGTTTGGGAAAAAATGAACCCCAAATGGAGTAGCGCTATTAGGAGGTGTGGCTTTGTTGGAATATGTACGTCCTTGATAGATGTAGTATGCCACTGTGGGGATAGGATTTGAGTTCTACTATGCCTTCAGATCAAGATGTAGCCAGCACTGTGTCTGCCTGCACACTGCCATGTTCCCAGGTGCAATGCTCCCCACCATGATGATAATGAACTGAGCATCTGAACTGTATGCAGCCACCTCAATTAAATGTTTCCCTTTATAAAAGTTCCCTAGGTTATGGTGTCCTTTCACAACAATAGCAACCCTAACTAAGACATATTTATTAAGAGGTTGTCAAACTTATTCATCTTCTCAAAAAATAAACTCTGTGATTGCTTCTATGTACTATTCTTTCCATCCATTCTAATTTTCTTTTCTTTGTACTTCTTACAGCCTACTAAGTTTGTGTCTGACTTTTGATTTTTCATAGTCTTGAAATCAATTAGATTATTTGAAATATCTCTCAGTATTTTTTTTTCTGTTGGGATATGTGCCAATTCATTCAGTTGTTTGCTTTTTGCTATACTTGGGACTGAAACCAGGGTTTCAGGCTTACTGGGAAAGCAGTCCTTAAGCCATGCTTCATTCTCACATTTCTCTCTGAATTTCTTTTTTTCCCCTGAATATATGTTTTTATTTAAATTAGAAACATGCATGCTTCATATGTCAATCCTAGCTCCCTCTCCCCCCCCCCTTCTTCCCTTGTCTGCCCCCCAGCCTCCCGGCCCAATCCCCACATCATTCCCCAGGGATGGTGAGGCCCTCCATGGAGGGATCTCCAGAGTCTGTCATTTCATCCAGGGCAGGACCTAGGCCCATCTCCATGTGTCCAGGCTGAGAGAACATCCCTCCATGTGGAATGGGTTCCCAAAGTTCATTTGTATGCCATGGTAAACACTGATCTACTACCCAAGGCCCCAGAGATTTCTGAGGCCTCCTCACTGACACTACATTCATGAAGTCTGGACCAGTCTCCTGTTGGCCTCTTAGCCATCAGTCGGGTTCAAGAGCTCCCCCCTTGTCAAGTCAGCTGTCTTTGTGGGTTTCACCATCATGGTCTTGAACCCTTTGCTTATCACTCCTCCATCTCTGTCACTGGGCTCCAGGAGTTCAGTTTGGTGTTTAGCTGTGGGTGTCTGTCTCTGCTTCCAACAGTCACTGGATGAAGGTTCTAGGATGGTATGTAAGGTAGCCATCAACCTTATTATCAGGGAGGGGCTATTAATGTAGTCTCTCCATTATTGCTTAGTTTTCCATTTGGTGTTATCCTTGTAGATCTCTGGAAATCTCACTAGTGTCAACTCTCCTCAAACCTATAATGACTCCATCTATTATGGTATCTCTAATCCTGCTCTTCTCTGAATTTCTTTTTTATTCATACTTTTGTTAACTTTTGAGACAGGGTTTCTCTCTATAGCCCTGGCTGTCCTAGAACTCACTATATAGACCAGGATATCTTGGAAGCCTGAGATCTACCTGTCTCTGCTTCCCAAGTCCTAGAATTAAAGGTGTGTTCCCCAACTTCCTGGCTTTGGCTAATGTTCTAATGAAATTGTTTATTGTCACAAACTTTCATCTAAGAATATCCTTAGTTATGTTTCAGAGGTTCTGAAAGGACATACTACCATTTCATTTGTTCTTAAAATTTTAGAATTTCTTTTCTGATTTCTAAAAGAAATGTATTCAAAAGTACATACTTTTTACATTTTCTATGGTGTCTCTTGCCATTATTTCTCATTTTATTCCATTGATAAAAGACATAAGGAATTATTTTGATTTTTGTTTGCCTACAACCTAAATGATGTTATAAAAATCATTTATTATGATACTGTATATTTATTTGTCTCATAAAATGTTTCTTTCCTGTGTCCTCATACATTAGACTGCCTTACTTTTTCCTCTCTATAGTATTCTTTTAACATTTTTCACAGTGCTTAGTCACCACAAATTGTATTAATTTGTGTATGTCCTAATTTTTACATTAACTTAAAGAGATGGATTTTCTGGCTACACATATTTATTTTCAAAACTTGAAATGCGGGAATACATTTCCTAATGTTGTCCTGGCACTTTGGACTACTGAAAAAAGACGTGATGGTATTGAGATATGGCTGCATTTGTATATGATTGGTGTTTTCTAAGAGCCTTAAATATTGTTTCTTTTCTTCATATTTTTCCATGTTCCCTATAACATGCAGAGATGTTATTCTGATTTTTTTGAAAGCTTCTAGGTACTTCTTATTTTTGAATGTTCATTTGTTTCTTTAGGTTTAGGAATTTTTTGTTACAATCATACTGAGCAAATTATTTACGTTTTTAGCTTTTCTCTCTGCTCGTTCTCACACCCCATGCATTTTTCACTTTTGCCTCTTGAGCAAATATCATACACCCTGGAAGTTTATGTATATTCTTTTAATTTTTTTGTTTACTTTGTTCTCCATCCCTGAGATTTGTTCTATTGTTCAGTCTTGTCTGCTGGTGCTTTTCAACTCTGTTTTTAATTTGATTGAGTTATTGTTTTATTTCCATAATTTTTTTAAAGTCTTTCTCATTCTAAACCTCCATCTCGAGATTTTCCTCCATGTTTTGATTTGTTCTATTTTTTAAATTTTCTTGACATTTCTGGTCACTTCTTTTGCATTGTTTCTAATTCCTAAGTCCTGATTTTTCTCCTATGACAGATCTGTTAAAGACAGTTTTTGTATATTTTCTAGAATATGAGTGCTTCCTTTGTCTCATCATGCCTGGCTTCCAATTATGTCTCTGTGCACACATCATAACTGCTTGTACATGTTTTTTTTTGTATTTGTTCTATGTGGTATATCCGTTGGGGTGTGGTATTATCTGACTTCTAGTTTATGTTACATGAGACCTTCTGTTAACTTTATTTGTATTTGTGTTTCCTGCTGCTATATGCAGGAGGCAGCAGCAACAAATACAATGACTTGATTGAATACACTACATTTATTTGAAGTAGAAGACATTTATGTACTTCACATATGTTCCAATAAGGCCAATGTTCAGTATCAATAGGAGACAAGTTAGTATAGTCAAGTAGTAAAATGAGGAGAACATAAGAAAGAAGAAAGTACAGAAAATGTAAGAATGATAAGGAAATGAATGGATAAAATTTTGAACAGGTATAGAGAATTAAAAGACAATAATATAGAAACTTTTCTGGCAAGATACCAGCTAAATCACAAGCACAAAAGTATAAAATATATATAATGAATATCTAAAACTAAGCAATAAGTTTATAATAGAAGGTATGATCATAATCAGAATTGCTTCTCAGTTGGAAGTAGACAGTTTCTCCACCTACTCTTGAATGGTGTTTTGCAGAAGTCTCCTCACTTGAGGAGGTCTGGCAGTTTCCATAGTTTAAAAAAATAAGTTAGTGTGTAATTCTAGATAAGAATGATTTTTGTGGCTGGCATCCATTTTCTCCAGAATTCCCTGGCCTGATCCCATTGCTTGCATGTGACAGCCTTGTCTCTCGTGTTTGGGCAGCTAACCATTCATTCTTCATAGGGGTTTTGGATGATGAATTTCTGAAGGGGTGTGGAGGCCCCATACACCCGAATTGCTGTTACTGCACCCACTGAGTTACTGAACTAACTTCCACTATGCTCCTATCATGAGCTCACGTAGCTCATATAGGTAATGGAAGACACGAGGGAATCTCTAAGCTGCAGGCTACCTTGATAAACTTCTACTTCTATTTCCACAGGTTACTGATACTCGCATCACCTCTCTTAGCGATCATTTTGGATAAATGTTTTCTTTTGTGAAAATAGTGAGGGATAGGGGCATCTTTATAGACAGTGAGGAATCTTGTAATTCCCAGTATATCACAAATGCTGCTCCCCTCTTATTATTAGCATATCGTTTGGTGTCTCCTTACCTTGTGCAAAGTCCAGGTATAAGTCCCCATAAGTCACATGCTTTGTAAGACAATTATTGCTCCACATAGACTTGACCTGTTTTATCGACCTGTAAACCAATAAATAAATAAATAAATAACAGATGCTGATATAACAATGATGTACTATAAAATACATAAGTTTTGCACATAATTATGATGGGCTGCCAAAGAAACTGCAGAATTTGACTAATAGATAAATACAGAACTACAGAGACACTGAATGGGACTGTATTTAGTAGAGACAGGTGTAACATAAATCTGGAATATATATAACATATATTCCATGTTTAAATGTTTAAAATACATTTTAACATTGACTCTTATACACACACCCTATGCATATATATATATATATAGAGAGAGAGAGAGAGAGAGAGACAGAGAGAGAGACAGAGACAGAGAGAGAGATAAAGAGAGAGAGAGCTGCCATGTTGCCATGATAACTTTTGGATATGTAAATAGGAGGCATGGTCTATATGAACATCCTTCCCATGAGTGGAGAAATGGATTAAAGAACTTTCTGGCATCTTAGATAGGAAGCCTCCAAAGTTCAGCATCTGCTAACTGGAAATACAGGAAAACTCATGATGTGGAAATGTGAGATGAGATAAACCCTTTTCTCCTCAAGTTGATTTTGGGCCTGGTGTTCTGTCACAGCAATAGAAACCCTAGGATAGGAATCTACAGACTTGACAATTTATTTTCAGGAGGATTGTGTTGGCATTTGAATTCTGAGTTAGAAAAACAATTGAGTAGTCAGAGCTCAGAGGCTTGTTCTGTAGGAACTGGGGAAATAAGAATAGTGACAATAACATGGACAATGGAGGCCTGCGTTGTAGCGTTTCACAGGGAAGTTTTGAGAGTCTCTTAGAAAGTCTATTAGGGCCATTTGTCATTCTGGATGAAGAATCTCTGGTTCTTGTCAGCTAGGGCTGACGAAGTGGCTGTTATTAACAAGAGACCAGAACAACTAAAGTAAAAGGTTTTGTTTGCTGGGACAGATGATACTGGTTAGCAAGCAGGAGCTGAGAAACAGAGACACTAGTGGTGATTAGCAAGAGACCAGTATTTCTGAGCCAAAGTTTTGGGGGAAGTGTTTCTTCACAGTCAGTAAGCACACAGAAGCAATGTTCCAGAAGTGGTTAAGATTGTACCTCATGCTGGCAGCTGAACTTGGTAATGTATAAGAGCTTCCCAGATGGTACTCCTTTAAAAGCACTTACAGAAAACAACTGATGCTTGGCTAAGTAAGAGGCTCAGAGAAGCTATTAGTGAGAGTGCAGGCCAGTTGCAGTGGACAGCCCAGAATTTTGGAGATGTCAGTACCATGGGGCAATCACTAAGTTCAACAGCAATTGTAAAGTAGACCCAGCATGAACTTAGGAGGCAAGCTGTGTGTGCTGTAGATAGCAGAACTAGAGAAGTAGCCATGACCCTTTGGAGTCCAGAGGATCAAAAGTGGATTCCAGACAGAAAACATTTGACTTGTTATACTTATGAATGTTGCTTTTGCTTGGATTTGATTGTAACTCTTCTCTATTGGAATAAGAAAGTATATAACTTTTATTTTCTTTTTTTAATTTTTTTAATTTTAATTTTAAATAGCTTGTTTTACATGCCAATCCCAGTTCCCTCTCCCTCCCCTCCTCCCGCACCCTCCCATTCCCCCCAGCCTTCCACCCTATTGCCAATTCCTTCCACATAGGGGATATCTAGAGTCTGTCATTTCACTCAGGGCAGGGTCCAGGCACTCCCCTAAGAGTCCAGGCTGAGAGAGCATCCCTCTTTGTGCTATGGGCACACGATGTCTGTTTGTATTCCAGGGATAAACACTGCTCAGGGCCCCATAGGTTGCCCAGGCCTCCTCACTGACTCTCACACTCAGGGGGTCTGGATCAGTCCCATGCTGGCCTCTGGGGTCCAAGAGCTCTCCCCTGTTCATATCAGCTGTCTCTGCTGGTTTTGCCAGCCCATTCTTTGCCAATTTGCTCATCGCTCCTCTTTCTGTCACTGGGTTCCTTGGGTTCAGTTCAGTGTTTGACTGTGGGTGTTTGCCTCAGTCACTGGATGAAGCCTCCCTGATGGTTATAGACATCAAGTTCATTATCAGGAATGGGCATTCGAGGTGGTCTCTCCACTATTGCTTAGCTTGCCAATTGGTGTCATCCCTTTAGATCACTAGAGGTCACTCTGGTGCCTGATCTGTCTTCTAACCTATGATTACCTCTTCCCCCTATTCTATCCCCCCCCCACTCAACCTTACTGTTCCCCCATGACCTACTCTCTCTTCCTCTTCTCCCCCTCTCTTCTTCCCAGCTCCGACTCCCCCCACCCCTTGCCGTGTTCCCCATCTGTTCAGAGGATCTTGACTCATTCCTCTTCTCTTGGGTACTGTGCATATATTTTAGGTTCTTTCCTGTTTCCCAGACTCTCTAACTGTGGAAGTGCAGACTGGCACTATCCTGATCCATATCTAGAATCCATATATGAGTGAGTTCATACCATGTTTGTCTTTTTGCAACTGGGTTATCTCACTCAGGATGGTTTCTTCCAGTGCTATCCATTTACCTGTGAATTTCAAGATTCCATTGTTTTTTTCTGCTGAGTAATACTCCATTGTGTATATGTACCACATTTTCTCTATCCACTCTTCAGTTGAAGGGCATCTAGGTTACTTCCAGGTTCTGGCTATTACAAATAATGCTGCTATGAACATAGTGGAGCATATGCCCTTGTTGTATGAATTTGCCTCATTTGGATATATGCCTAAGAGTGGAATTGCTGGGTCTTGTGGTAGATTGATTCCCATTTTCCTGAGGAATCTCCATACTGCTTTCCAAAGTGGCTGACCAAGTTGGCATTCCCACCAGCAGTAGAGGATTGTTCCCCTCTCTCCACATCCTCTCCAGCATACAAAAGGCCCAGGATAGTCAAAACAACCCTATACAATAAAGGAACTTCAGGAGGCATCACCATACCTGACTTCAAGCTCTATTATAGAGCTATAGTCCTGAAAACAGCTTGGTATTGGCACAAAAAATAGGCAGGTAGACCAATGAAACCGAATTTAAAACCCTGATTTTAACCCACACACCTATGAACACTTGATTTTTGACAAAGAAGCTAAAACTATACAATGGAAAAAAGAAAGCATCTTCAACAAATGGTGCTGGCATAACTAGGTACTGGTATTCAGAAGACTGCCGATAGATCCATGTTTATCGCCTTGTACAAAACTTAAGTCCAAATGGATCAAAGATCTCAACATAAATCCACTGAAACTTTTAGAAGAGGAAGTCGGAGATACTCTTCAATGAGTTGGTACAGGAGACCACTTCCTGAACATAACACTAGTGGCACAAACACTGAGATCCACAATTAACAAATGGGACCTCCTGAAACTAAAAAGCTTCTGTAAGTCAACAAGACAAAAAGGCAGTCCACAGAATGGGAAAAGATATTCACTAACCCCACATCTGACAGAGGGCTAATCTCCAAAATTTACAAAGAACTCAAGAAGCAAGTCTCCAAAACACCAAAGGATCCAATTAAAAGGTGGGGTACAGAACTAAATAGAGAGTTCTCAATAGAGGAGGCTAAAATGGCCAAGAGACACTTAAGAAAGTGCTCAACATCCTTAGCCATCAGGGAAAAGCAAATCAAAACAACTCTGAGATACCATCTTACTCCTGTCAGAATGGCTAAAATCAAAAACTTTTATTTTCTTTACAGAAGTATTTTAGAGATATTGGGTATTTTACAGAAACTATGAATACTTTTGTAAGATTCGTACATAGCCTTCATCTAGAAATGGGAGAAGAGATTTTAGAATATTTTCTAACCAGTCCTGATTTGTAGAATGAGAGATATTGTGGTCTCTTCATAAGGAGTAAATATGCCAAACAAGAAGATCAGCACCATCAAGTAACTCATTCTTGCTAGTCCTTATCTATGCCAGTGCCTATAGTAAGTAGGATGAGCTGTCTTCCTTTCTAGAAATTCTAATAACACATTTCCAAGACAATTGAAGATCAGCAGCCTGCAACCATCACAGTCCAGTGGTAAGACTAGATTAGCCAGCAAGGTATCTCTTGTTTCAGAAAAACAACAGAGAAGACTCAGCAACAGCAGAAAAGGGCATTCAGCAAGTGAATCACTTACTATTTATTCAACCAAAAGAAGTCAAAGACAGATAATCAGATAAATGAAGCTTTCTGCTCTTGATAAAAATCAGGATCCCTTATTTAGATTTCCACAATCAAGCCAATACTCACTATTTAAATTCAGGATCTGTGAACTTAAGGAGAAGCCAGACTGCTAGGAGTAAAGATGTGGCACCTCTTCAGTTAGTATATTCAGGAGTAATGCTTCAGTTAATCAAGCATTGCAAATATACATTGCGAAGGGGAAACACCCTGACTTTATAAAACTCATTGTATATAGGATATGCAATAATATTGGCACTGAGACTCATGGTTTCCTTCCTAGAAGAAAAGACTCCATGTCTGGCAGGTAGTCAATGGAATTTGGCCCAAATCCTGCTCACCATTGAGCCACTGTAGTTCCAAATCTACCATATGGCCATATCTTTAAGTTATAATGTGAATATTTGGTAGCCAGCAGAAATTTTAGTGGCTTATTGATCCTGTAGTAAAAGCTACTTTAACTGAAGGCCACATAGAGGTATCTAAGACTGCCTCCTTTCTACTACAATTCATCAATGTGGCATCTTAGAGTATAGTGAATGCTGGATCTAAGTGTCAAGTACCACACGCACAGAATTCAATTATTTGTCCATAAAACTCATCACTCCAACCTGCCTAGTAATGTGATAGTCTGTAAAATATAATGGTATATTCCTCAAAATGCAACCAAGTAATAGCCTTAGTTGTACTGTTTATACTGGACAGGGCATCCTTGTTAAATGTTGTGGTTAGTTTTTGTGAACACGACACAGATTAAGAGTCACTTGGGAAGAGTGAGTTTCAATTGAGGCATTTTCTCCATCAGATTTTTTCCTGTGGGTATATTTGTTGGGTGACTTTCTTTATTAATTATTGATTTAGGATGGCCCTGCCTGTTCTGTATGGTTCCACCTCTAGGTAACTAGATGGGCCTGGTTTGTAGTTGAGTAGTGTCTCTGCTTCAGTTTCTGCTTCTAAGTTTCTGTCTTTGCTTCTCTTGATGATGGACTATAGCCTGTTAAGTAACACTATCCTTCCCAAATTGTTTTTGGACAGTGTTTTATAACAATGGAATCCAAACCTGGGCACTAATGAAATTAACAAAGATTTGACATATGGTATGCTTTCACTGACTGGATAAACACTGTGCTCTCCATCCCTATAAGTAAAATGATCAAATGATGTTCACGCAAAACATGTAATTCTGTACATTCACTGTGTTGACTGATATCAGTATTGGGTCCTCCACTGTCTGCCATATATAGTCAACAGGGGACTGGACTGTCAGTTTGACAGATTTCATTGTTTGAAATACTGAAGGCATCATGGTAATACAGCTAAATGGTTATAGATGCATATTCTGTGTCAAGATTCATGCACCCCACAGAATAGAATGAAAAGCCACTTCAGGGCTTTTAGTGTTAACGAAATGAGGGAGTCCTGGTCTGAGGAATTTCAACATATCTCCTTCAATGTAAGAGACAAATTCTAACATATATTGCCTTCTATATATGAAACACATTTTAGGGGATCTTTTTCGTGTTCTGGAGAAAATTTCTTAAATTTATAAATGAATGATCTTTCAAATTTGTGTGCTTGGTGGAGTATAAGTCTGACTGATTTGATTTGTGTCTAGAGCAAGACATAGTTCCATATTAAGATTAGGAAGTTCTAGCGGCAAATTACACATAATTCAGAAAGCAACAACCATGATATGCACAGGCTAGCCGGGAAACACCAAATTATTAGCCCCATTGAGAATAAACATCCATCATAAGCAATTTTCTGTGGCCACGTCATGCCATGTGTCAGACAAGTCAAACACTGATGTATAAAGTAAAGATAATCCCAAGTATAGGCAGGACCAGAGGGCACCAGTAACCTACATAAATGATGATATAATCCCTCTCCACCGTCTTTTCTACCACAAAATAGATACTGGTTGACAAAAAGCCAGCTTGCTCATTTTCCTGGAACATCAATGAAAGATAAATGAACTGCCCATCAGGATTAATAAGAGTCAGTACATAGTGTATGACAGTATATTTAGTCAACTATTTGGTGTAAGGAGAAAAATAAACAAGTATAAGAATATACCTTGACTCATAGTTGTTATTGCCAATCACACAGGTACCTTTAAGGCAAAAGTCTGGAAGAGTTAGGCCGAGAAATTCCAGGAGAAGATAGAGAAATAGATCTAAAGGAATCTGTCTACAATAGAAATGTCTTCTCCTCTTGTTTTGGCACCGTGGTGTATAAACTCTCACAAAAAACATCTGTTACCAATGACTTTTATGTTGACCAGACTGGCTAGTAAACTGTGCTAGTATGTCTCAGCATGACTCTGCACTGGCTCCCCAGTGCCAGAATTCTGACTGCATGTGAAAATGTGGAAGGGCCTATGAATGGACTTTATTACACGTGATCTAGCTTTCTAGCATCAGAAATCAATCCTGAACTACCACACGGAAAATCATCTGACTGTATACCAAGTAATGTCAATTGAAATTTTGAGCCCTTGAGCACAAACAATTTTAAATGGAATTAACACCTGTGATGTGTGTACATTTACCTTTTGTACATAAAATCTTTGCCATCACTAGTACTAGAGGGATTGTAGACCCTACTATCCACAGATGTATAACATCTGTAAAAGTATAATCAAAAAAGCATAATACATCAAGGGTATTGGTTTTTGTGCACTGATCTATCTAATAAAGACTAAGTGGCTAAAACAATAACAATTTATCTCACAATAGCCTGGAATGCAGATGTGAGAATTCCAAGATCAACGAAGTGGCAGGTTCATGTCTTCAGAGAGCACTCTTCTTGCCTTATCGAAGGCTTCTTCTCCTGCGTACTCACACAGTCCTTTTATCTGCATGCCCCAGTGATCCTATGGGTAGTTCAGGTCCTTGTTTTTATAAGATCACCGGTCTGACTAGATTAAGAACTACCCAGTTGACTTCATCTCAAATTAAACTCCTTTTCAGAAGCTTGAATTCATATATTAGTCTAAGTCTGGGTACTAATGTTGAGGGATTTACCCATATGGATTAATGTGGGCCATGAGGAATCTGCCCTACTGAAGAAATTATACAATGGGTAGATGAACCTAGTGTATATAACTAGTGTGCTTCATAGTGAGTCGTTTTGTGCTTTGTATCTTGCAGCTTTGGAATTTATGATAAAGAGACACTTGTTCCCAAGGAGAACATTTCTGTGAGAGGGCACAATAGGAGTCCAGAGTCCCATGTGCTGCCTCGTTCCTTATGCCAAGAGATCAGCAGGCATAGAGTGAAGTAATATCACTAGCAATAGCAATCCAATGCAATTATCATGAGAAAATGACTGATGGTGGGCAAGAATATAGAGCTGATGTCAGGTGGATGATGTTTTGCATTATTTTAACAATAAATAGACAGTAGAATAGGCATGATTTACAAAGACATTAGGATTCGCTGGAATTAGGATCTCTGTTATATCTCTTGATAAGAACATAAAAATCACAAGCTAAGCATGAAGGTAATTGAAATTGTGTGGAAGTGTTCTAAATAACAGTTAAATCCTGATATAAAGATTAACTCTGGCATTGAGAAAAACTCAATCCACTGACCTTTTTAGTACTTTAGGAAACTCTGTCCATGTGGCAAACATTTTGCTTCACTTTACGTGGGATGAGGGGTTCTCTCATTATGGTTACTGTACACACTGGAAGGTACACTGATGGGTTCTCACGATTAAGTCTTTCAAGGAATCTCCTTCCTCCTAAACTTACCCCAGGCTGAGTGTTGCATGACTCAAGAGAGCAGGCAAAGCCTGGCCCCTGGATTTTTTGGATTAAGTCAAAAAGTTCAATTAAAGGTTCAGAATTCCTGGCAGAGTTGGCAGAAGTCTCGTTTAGCAGTGCTTGTTCCTTTGCCACTCTCTGACCTGCTTCTGCCTTCCTCACCAGTTTACAGAGATTTCGCTGTGACTGTACACCAGTACCAGTTCCCCCTTCATCTCTAATAATGCTTCCACTGAGCCCCTTTTATGTCAGCTGGAGATAACATTTGGCTCTTTTATGACAAGTTAGGTAGGATAGCTTGGAGGAGGTTTTCAGTAATCAACCTAGCGCCATATTCTGAATGCTGGAAAATGAAAATATTTTAACGTTTTTAACTCCTTATCCCTCCCTCCCCACCTGCATCTGTCTCTTCTAGTGCTGAGGGTAGAAGCTAGGGACTCACACATGCTTGGCAAATGCACCATTGAGTTACAGCCCAGCCTCAGGTCCTTCTGTTCTTAAACGAGTGAGGACTTAACATAGCTTGAACAGGGTGTAATCTGTTTATACAGAAAAATGAATTTAGTGTGATTAGAAATATATACTGTTCATCAACAGTTTCAAAGACCGTTTTCTAATATCTAATGCCAGGACACACTGGTGATTTCACATTTCATTTATGAAGCCTTTGTTTCTGTCATTGTTACTATTCATAAGGTTCTCACTAGCAGTGGAAGCAGAGACGCTGCCATGAGCCTGTCTCTCTTTCAGAATATCAAGTATGATAGTGCTAATTGATGAGTTAGCAACTAAATTAATGTACAATTTCCCTTTCTTTTACACAGGTTTGCTTTTTAACTCAGACTCTATAACTTTTTTGACATAAATCACTTAATTTCTCTAAAATGCATAGCATAAACCATGCCCTTCCCCCTTTATATAGCTATTCACACAAACCCAAAGCATCATTATCATACATATCCATGGCTTAAGTTTCTGGCTCATAATTGCAGTAAAATTCTTTCTGGTAATATCATATGTGTCAGAGACTAATATAGCTATGATAATTATGTGGCACAAACGTGCTTTAGCCTGGGATTTGTGAGCTGCTGTGTGAGGCCCATGTCCTTCCTGCTGCTCACATAACATCTGCAGTTCCTGTTTTGTCTGCCTCAATATAGTTAAGGTTTCACTGTTCTTCTTGAAAAATTTATGGTGAAAGGAAAATCTTAGTTGTAAATTCTGAATTTACCCTACTCAAATAGAAATAAAAGGCATTCTTCCACATTTACCAACTTCTTTGATGCCTGAAGACAGAGATGTGTAGACAGCTGAATTTTAGGACACTGTAAATCAAGGTGGTTCTGAAGAAATGGGGTTTCACTTATTAAAATATTAATTAAAACCAACATTACCTTCTTCCATCCACCCATCATCATCCTCCCCTGTTATACCATCTTAGTCAGCCGTTTACACAATTAACGTGATTTCCAAACTTGGTGTTTTAAGAATTACTTGGGGAACTTAGTAAATAAATTCCTCATACCTCCAGAGATTCTAATTCAAATATCCTGTTGTAATTGTTAGGTATTGTGGTTTTCTAAGCTGAACAACTTTAAGTTGCACTAACTATAAATTCCACTGAAATAAAAGAGTTAAATATGTTTATCCTCCAGTCCATGCACACTGTTGGATAGGATGCTTCTGACAATTCACTTGAAATGTTCATACAGTGGACATCTTAGTCATCAAAACACAGGTTATATTTTTTTAATTGACTTCACCCTTGGCTAGCCTTTGGGAAATCAACAATTATGCTCAACACCCTTACATGGGTTCTATAACACCATGCTTTAGGGAGTCACTACTTCTCTCCCTTTTCCTTTGGATGAGACTCCTTAAGCCTCCGGCAGGCTTGGCTTCTCAAAGCACGCATCACTATTTCACAACTTATATTTAAATAGTTTAATGTCAACATCTGCTTAACATAAATATTGTTTTCACTCTATACATATACCTTTTTCCTTTGGTGATTAAAAAACATGACTCAGAACATTCATATTAGTTCCTTTTTGGCAGTATAAAATGTCACTAAGAGTAATTTGGTATAATGCTCAGGGTTGACCAGACTATGTCTGTATGAATTTTTACAATAGCAAAAATATCTACAACATGAAGCTTTATAGTACAGTGCATTGTCTAGTGGATATTTTGTAATAAGGATCAACTTTAAATAGTCACTAAAGGAATACATCCTGACAGTCTTTATTAGTTTTCCAGCTCCAAGAGTTTTCTATCTGGAAAATTTCAAGGGCAAGCACTTAAGAGTTCAGTTGTCATCTCTGCTACTGACCTGTCAATTCTTATGTCATTCTCCTCACTGGAAGAATAGAGACTGATCCTGTTGGTCCCTTATTATAGTCTACACCACAATTACCTTGTTCATCTAGAAAATATGGATGCCTTTCCTTATTAGCAGTTAGGAGAAATGATAAGACCAAGAACAAGCCTATGAAGAAGCACAGATTTAGAGGGAACTGTATTTCACCTATCTATACCTCCTGTTCAGGTTATTTCTGTTTTATTGTCATTTCTGTTCTGTCATTTCTGTTCGTTTGTTTGTTTTCATTTCTAGAGATCATTCATTCTCTCAAAAGCTTTGAAACTCTGCAGGTAAGTGTATTTTGCTCCCATAGGAGCTGGTTTCTCCTAGAAGACACTCTCCTATATGTATGATAGGGAATTAGTAGCTGTTGGCTAGAGATTTGGGTGACTGTGAAGCTTGTGAGAATCACCTAGTGGATGATTAGAAGGTATGGATAAACAGGACAGAAAGAGCAAAACTAGGACCGAGATCGGAGAGCAAGACTGGAGACCTGCCCCCTGCCATGGCGCTTCTGGAGCTGGGATATGCAGCACAGGCTTGCAAAACAAAGAGCTTCTGCTAGATGAGCAGGTTGTTCTGAGACTCTTCCAAATTCAGAAAGCTCCCACACAGTGCTGCCTCTGCTGCTGCTGCTGCTGCTGCTGCTGCTGCTGCTGCTGCTGCTGCTGCTACTGCTGCTGTGTCATACAGGATGCATGCTTTGAGAAGCCAAGCCTGCCAGAGGCTTAAGGAGTCTCATCCAAAGGTAAAGGGAGAGAAGTAGTGACTCCCTAAAGCATGGTGTTATAGAACCCGTGTAAGGGTGTTGAGCATAATTATTGATTTCCCAAGGGTTAGCCAAGGGTGAAGTCAATTAAAAAATATATCCTGTGTTTTGAGGACTAAAATGTCCACTGTATGAACATTTCAAGTGAATTGTCAGAAGCATCCCATCCAACAGTGTGTGTGGACTGGAGGATGGAAGGAATAAAGGTACAAGCCGCGGTAAGACAGATTTAGGTAGATCAGCAGCAGAAGAGTGGGAGTGACGTATAAGTCATGAAGCTGGTCAAGTCTGGATCTCCAGACAGAGGATTCTAGAAGAAGAGCAATAATGAGAGTGTAAAAGCAGTAACACAGACACAGTCCAGATCCCAAGATACATACATGCATGCATGCATACATGCATACATGCATATGTCCTTTCTCTGTATACCCTTATTTTCCTGTGTAGCATTATATAGACAGTATGACTGGGGACAAGTTCATCCTTTTTTACACACTTCATTAATTATCAGATGCAATGAACTGAGTTACAGCTACTGGTGCAGAGACGAAAGGCCAAAAATATGAAGAATGTGTTTACTGGCAATATCCATTTGTCAGCTGGAAAAAAAGCAATCTGTTCTTCTCATTCTAATAGAACCTGATGGACATAACTTTCAGGCAGTTACTCTTGGAAGATGCTCTGAAACATTGCAACATCAAAGTATAGGGCAGATAAACCATCTGAATTCTGATAGACAACAAAGGGAAACTCAACACTCTTACAGTACTAGCATTGTATTTACAGCTGTTGCTGCTGCCTGCATGAATTAGTGTTCCCTATGGACCAGATCAAATGTGTACTCATGGGGCAACAGCTTGAGACCATACTGTAATAATTTATAGATGGATCAGAGTGGTTCAAATGGATGTGATGTCATATAAGGTGCAGGTGTTCATAAGCATGACACGGTGTTCAATCTGCTCCGGCTTGAACCTAAGATGTTCCATTTGGTGATTTCTTAGGACATGATAACCATAGCAATCTCTGGCATACTGAGGCTCATGTAAGTGTATATGTGGAAAGATGTGTGTTTCTTTGGTAGCCCACTGTATTCTGGTATTAATGCTCAGTTTTAATAGAAATTGCACCTCTAGGGGACTGTAAGCCACTAAGAAGTACCTCCCTCCATTTCATGTTTTAAATAGTAAAGTTTGAGCTCCTGCAGCCCTTCTGTCCTTTCCCAGTCACAGTGTCTGTATTCGTGTCTCAGGTGGCAGATAGTAGAGCACTTATTTTGTTGCACTTTCTACTGTTAGTTCTCAGTGTCCTTCAGAATTAGGCAACTCTGGGTTATTTTTTTTAACTTAAAAAATAGTTAGGCCTTCACAATGGCTACTAACCAAATAACATCTATATTCATCTTAAACGTGAAAATGACTAGTAGCTTGGAAAACAGTTTGTTTTCCCCTGGCACACCACCATTATTTCCTAGATGCAAAAGATGCAGTTTTGCTAAGTCATCTGCTAGCATTACAGATTGTAGTCACACAGCGCTGGTGAAGTCATTGTGTTTATAGAGTTTGCTTAGATTTAAGTTTAGTAGTGCATGCTTGTTGCATGTCTCACATCTTATAAACCCATAAAAATAATTCACAGTAAGTTTAAAACGCATGTCAAGATCTTTTAACTGCCTATTTTGTTAGTATTTTAGTAACTGTCTTAATCAAATGTTAGTTGATTTGAATCTTTGTGCTTATTAGAAAACAAACTACTACGGTATAGTGCATCTGTTTCTTTCACTATAATTCTTTTCAGAAATGCGACATTTTATTTCACAGGAATTACTGATTGTATTTAAAGGATTTAGAAGGGGAGGACTCATAGTGATACCCAAATTGCTTTGTGGTTGATCGAAATTTCTCTTTCTCTCAATCTAATAGGTGTAACCAAAGCTGTTAAAAGAAGGGATAACATGAAGCATGTTGTTTGCATGACTGTTACTGTCCTGTCTAGCAATGAGTACGTGTCACATCTTGCATACAGAGGGCCTGTAACATACTCTATGTATTCCAAGTCTCCAAGCATGAAATAGTCTTCACATTTTTAGACCTAAGCTTTTCAGCTTCCCTAGACTGTTTGTTGTGGATTTTACCACACACGAGATGATGTGCAGCTGTAAAAGCCGTGTACATAAGGATTCTTTGAGTGATTTTTTCTCCTTTGTGGAGAGGTGTTGGGACATTTTATTCTACTCAGGCTAGCATTTCTTTTTAGGCCTGTTATCAGCATCATATCAAGAGACTGAGTGTTGTTATATTTTATTTTCACTTTACTTTTGTAGCTTTCTATAGAGCAATAAAAAACAAAATAAGATTTAAGAAGTCAAGGTATTTAACTTGACATTTTGATATGAATGTATGTGCAATGACACTATCAGTAAGTTATCATATCCTTCACTTCATTACTTGTTGTTCTCTCTGTGTGTGTGTGTGTGTGTGTGTGTGTATGTGTGTGTGTGTGTGTATGTGTGTGTTACAAATGTGATGAGCCAACCACCATGTAAGGGAATTTTAAGTCTGAGGCTCTGACATAAAGCCTCCACCTCCCAAATGCTGGATCTGGATTATAGGTGTATGCCACCAAGCCCAACTCTGAATTATCATGCTTGCTGTCTTTATATAGTACTGACATTTTCATTTTCCCTCAAGAGATAGACTTAAGATATATACTTCCCGAAAAAAACTAAGAAGATTTAAAATTGAATTGGTTAAATACAATAAAATCTCTGAAATTTTGAATTGTTGTTGAATAACTCTATAATGTTTAAATGTATAAAATATAAAAATATTTTATAATTGTATTGTCTGTGTTTATGATTATTACATAAATGTATGTTACAAATATATGCAACAAGCCGGGCGTTGGTGGCGCACGCCTTTAATCCCAGCACTCGGGAGGCAGAGGCGGGCGGGTCTCTGTGAGTTCGAGGCCAGCCTGGTCTACAAAATGAGTTCTAGGACAGCCTCCAAAGCTACAGAGAAACCCTGTCTCAAAAAAAAAAAAACAAAAAAAAAACAAATATACGCAACAGGGTAAAGTTAACACAACTTTCTAATTCAAGATCTGATGGAATCTAAGTTTCAACTGCACATATTTCTAGAATTTATTCTGATTATATTATCCATAACCCTCTATTTTGTGTCTCCCATTTTTGCTGGTTCTCTTTTCAAACTATTCTCCCTCTGGATCCAAGGGCTCTCTGTTAGTGTATGGTAGTCTTATGTAAGAAGTCACACTTGTGTGTTTGCAACTGTGACAGCCATGCCATATACATTTTGTAGCATTTCTGTAGCTCTTTTCTCCATCCTTTAGATCTTAAAATTTTTCTGACCCTCTTCCATGATGTTTGCTAGGTTTTGAAGGGACTGATGTAGATGCCTTGTTTAGGAGTGACCACTGAATAGTCACTACTTTTCATCACTTTGACCACTTCTGAGACATTAACTGTTGTTCTATATTATTTGTTAATATAGTCTTCTTTGGTCCAGGATAAGAAAAGCACAGGTTTAGGTCATAAACATAAATGTTTAGGAGGAAGTCTGGCTACATGTTCATTTAGAAAAATGCTACTGGTGTATTCTCCCCGAGGGTCTTTGACCTACAGAGTCCCAGGATTTTGGCAAGTGTTATAGGACCAAGAATGTGTGCACTCTCACCGAACATGCTTCAAATGTTATCAAAAAGTGCTTAATTGATCTCCAAAACATTTTTGCCACTGTTAAACCAGTGGGCATATCCTTCCTGTCAAGTTGGAACTGTAGCATTGAGAATTCACATCCAGGAAAAATCAATGATGCTTTTTCTTCCTCAGTGCCTTCATAGCGTCTTCTAATTCACAAATGGTGGCCAGCAGGGAGGAAACATTTAGCTCAGTTTCAGTTTGATTGCTCTTTGCCCTTTATCCAAACTGTGTGTTGCTATCTGCAAAGGGGCCTTACCACCTAGTTCTGGTATCAGACTGAAAACAATGGCAATGTTTTATATTGTTCTGGTAGCCTCTGAGCACTCTCTGATCACCAACTTGTAAGGAAGTATCCAATACCTGGCTACTAAGTGTTCGTGAAGTCATGATTATTGGAGAAGAATCTACAACTACTAATTTACTAAACCATAATAATCCATAACAGTGAACTATAAACATTTGTCTTTATACAGACAGATCAATGCAGTCTTCATCCCTCACAAAAGGAGTGTCTCTTTTCAACAAAGACCATTATAGAAATACACAATGAATCAAAAGCAGAGTTGTGGAACACAGTCCCTGTAGAAACATCTACAGAACATTCCCATACTTAAGGCTCAGAAAGCATTGAAACAGAGGCAACAAAGTACTTTTAAGAGACACAGAATCAGGGACTTTGCAGTGTGGTTGTGTCTCACAGGGATATGGATATCAGAGGTATTTGTAAAATCTAACCGACATGACCTCCCAAATATGAGCTGAAAAAGGATGGCATGAGTGAATATGCCAAGCTGGACTGAGAAAAGCCCATATGATTTCAACCCTACTCAAAGAACTATAGGCAACAGACAGAATCTGGCAATGGGAGAAATGGCCTTCCCCAAGGAAGAGCACACCTATTGGTTGCTCAGTGCCAAACTTTCAGCCTGGAAAACATTCACACAGGTAGCATTATATGGACTAAGTAGGTTAAATTTAGGAATATGTATGTCTGTATATATAATTTATATACATACAATAACAATTTGTAAAAATAGAGTAATGACTTTGGAGGAAAAAGAAGAAGGGTACATGGGAGGGCTCAGTGGGGGAAAAGGGAGTGGAGAAGTTTTGTGATCCAAGTACAACCTCCAAAAAACCATAAAGATAAAAATTACTATGGATTCTTGGAGTAGTATTAAGAGATACAGGGTACCTCTGTTCAAACTCTTTTATTTTGAATTATAATTTTAGTTTTTAAATAGTAGTTTTCTACTGGAATTTTTCTCACATCCTCAGGTTGGTTGACTGTTCCCCTCACTTCCTCCTTTCCTGGGGCCTCTGTTCTCTTCCCATGTCTGCTACTTTTGTAGCAGACATGATTTGCTCTCACCACTCCTGAAAACACTCCTCTTCCTCTCATGACTTCATTCTTTTTTGTTTGTTTGTTTGTTTGTTTTGTCTCTACTAAGATGTATTAAAATTTAAACACATTCTAATTCCAATGCTAGAATTTGCATATGAAAGGAAACATGCAGCATTTGCCTTTCTGGATGTGGGTTTTCTCATTGAATATAGTATTTTCTAATTCAACTCAGTTTCCTGTAAGTTTTATTTTTCTTTAGTGCTACATAGAATTCCTTTGTGTGTGTGTGTGTGGGGGGGAGAGAGAGAGAGAGAGAGAGAGAGAGAAAGAGAGAGAGAGAGAGAGAGAGAGAGAGAGAGAACACACTTTCATAATCCAGTCTTTTATTGATAGACATCAAGTCTGATTCCATTTTCTAGTTATTGCGAATAGAGCAGGAATGTATATGGATATTCAATGATCTCTATAGTAGAATATAGAGACTTTTGGATATATTCCCAGGAGTTGTATAACTGAGTGATGTGGTGTTTCTATTTTTAACTGAGTGCCATAGTGGCTGCACCAGTTTGCAGTCCAATCAACAAGGAATTACTGCTCTCATTTCCTTATATTCACACAGCATTTACTGTCATTTGTTTTCTCAGCCATTCTGACTTGGGTGAAATGGGCAAGGGTTTTAACAGTTACACATCTGCTAAGATTGCAACCTCTTCTGTAAACACACTTTACCTTCAGTGTCTTTTTTATCATGTCTAGATGTGCATTCTGGTTTTTTTTTCTTATTCCTCTATTCTGTGCTGGGGATTGAACCCAGGGTAACACTGACCTATTCCCCAGCCCTGAGCTTTCCACTGGAATTCTCAGGAGTCTGACAAAAAGAAGGATCCTTCTACTTCAAAGCTACATCTACCTCCTATTTCTGTCAACTTTTTTGGATAGTAGCCACATGTGCCACTTTGTCTTCTACCTGCCCTTGAAGCCTTTAAATCATAATTTCTTGTACACTATTGGCTTCTGTGCTCCACCCAACTGCCAAGTGCTGCTGCCTAGCAGTTGGGGCAAAAGCATCCTGTGAAGACTGGCATATTAATTTCCCCTCCAGACTTTGGCTGCTCTAGAGGGGTAGGACATATTTATGTGACAAACAGTCACATCAAAGGTTACCTGTGGGAGCATTATTTAACTTTCTGACCCATTAAAGGGACCCTGGAGAAAATTTATCAAGTTGTTTGACATAGGAGCTACAAAAAAGGAGTCAAAGAACTCCCATAATTTTGCAGTATGGTTGATATGGGGGCCTGATAATGTCTGTCATAGAAACAGGAAATGCTGACCAGAGTGGAAATTCCAAATATCTCATGTGAAATAATAATTTGATATGGGTTGGAAAGTCAGGACCAAAACATAGGATAAAAGAAGGATGAACAGGGAGATTTAAAAAGTGAATTTTCATGAGATAGCATTAAAGCTATGAGATTTATTAGCCAGAATATTCAAGGCTCACAGCCCAATAACAGCTCAGTTTAGTAATGAGATTTTAAATGTCATCAAGGGATGTGCAAATGCAGATCCATGGGCCAGACTCTGATGATTTTTGGAGAAGTGCACACATGTGAGTGTAGAGAGTGAGTAGGTGTGTGTGTGTGTGTGTGTGTGTGTGTGGAGTAAAAGTCTGATTTCTACATAGTGTCTTAGAATTTCTTCATGACATCTATTTGCTAGTTCAGACTACAGCTCCTCTGAAGCCAGACAGAATTTACTATTTGGCCGTAGTCCACTCCACTCACACAGTCTGTACTTCTATTTTTGAACCCCACAAGTGTGTTCTCCATGCTTGTCACCTTTATGGTTTTGAGTGTGCAACCTGTGACCCATGAAACTGAACTAAAGACTTCGTCATGAATGTTATCACTAAATTTTGAGCCTCAGCAGTAAGAATTACTATTAACACTTTGTTTTATTTCGGATGTACTACTTGCATACTACAAATTTATGCATCAAACTATAATCTTCCATGCCTCAGGCTGGGTTACTGCAAACATGGTTAGTAAGGATTGACATCATGGGACAGAAGAGACGCCTATATCACTATGCCTGGGTCTTCATCCACAAGGAAGTCTGAGTACAAGCATGTATAGGGAAGAATGTCATGGAAAGGCAGGATCTTCAGGCTGGAGGACACCAAATATTGGAACAAATATCTGGAGCAAGTTTCCTGCAGGATCCAGTCCTTCTAACATGTTGGTATAGATGTTTTGGCCTCCAGAGCCAAGGACAGTAATTACTGCTGTCTGTGGCTTCAAGGTTGAAGCCACTGAAAGCTAAAACAATGAAAATGTATTCCTCAAGAAAACAATTAACTAGCTATTTTTTTAAAAGGGAGATTTTTGTTTTCTGACTGTTTTGCCATTGCAATGACTGTTATTTTCAAAACTCCTAAGAGAAAAAGGATAGAAATTATCAGGGATTTTTCAAAGATTCATTTAGTTAACAGACATGCCTAGATTTGAATACTATTGCTTATAGAAATGCTGTGTGTATGAGGGTCTACTATTGAATTTCCTTCACTTTTAAATCTGAGTTGCGATTGCATCTACCACATAGCATAAGATGAGGGAGACTATACAGAAGGATTTATATATTTGCCAACACAGGGTTGGCATGGGACAACTGCAGCTGTTATTATCATAAACTACTTGCAGTCACTTACTGTTTTATGTTAAGATTGAAGAGTGAGGTGATATCTGAACCTTGAATACTGCAGAAACATGGAATTTGCTCTTCTGGGTTCACTATGTATTTCTTCAGATTTATTTATATATTCAGTCACTTGACTGGTATACACATCTTGGTAGAAGGAAGCATCAATGAATCCAACCTCACGGCCGTGGATATCTCTATCTCTGAAAAGTGCTTACTTTATAGCTGGTGTCAAGGTCAATTTCAGAGAATCTATTGTACAGAGTAGAGACCACCAGCACTACAGGTATCTGATTACACTCAGCACCATGACTTCTGAGTTGATTGCTGTCCCCTGTGATGGAAACTCCCTCCTAAGTAGATATTATTTAATTTTTATTTTCATTAGCTACAGCAACCAGTGCCATAACTAATGCTTACTGAATTAGTACAAACCAAGTCTCCATAAATAAGGAGACAGCATACAATGTGGTTCTAAACTCTAAGGAAAAGGAAAGCATGCAGCATGATGTGCAGGTTAATTATAGATAGCATTTTTCTTTGAGTTCCTCATTTTAATGCACTTCTCTATGTCAGTTTTCATTACTATTATAAACACTTGACAGAGTCACTTACAAAGGGGAAATTGTAGCTGCGAGGCTTTTTTTTTTTTTTGCGTCTTGCCCAGTCCTACAGCTGCTGCTTATAAAATAATCACTCAGAGGCTTAATATTAATTGTAATTGTTTGGCCAATGGCTCAAGCTTGTTACTAACTAGCTCTTACAACTTAAATTAACTCGTGTTTTTAGTCTATATATTGCCACATGGTTGTCATGTTGCCTCATTTTCTACATGTCTTCCTTCTGGTGGAGCTTGAACTTTCTAACTCTGCCTTCTTTCTCCCTGTATCTCTGCTTGGATTTCCCACCTAGCTATAGTCTGCCCCGTCAAAGGACAAAACAGCTTTATTCACTAACCAATGAAGGCAACACATATTCAAAATGTACCCAAGGACATCCCACATCAGGAAATGTGTTTTTTTGTCAGTTTTACTTGTGATTTCAAGTGTTTCAATTCAGGGCTGATTGGCCTCATTGCTTTTAGGACCTATGGTAAGGCAATGTATCATGGTAGGAGCCTGCACAAGGGAATGTTTCTCACTTGATGACAGGCATCTAGAAGAAAGAGAGAGATGATGATGATGATGATGATGATGATGATGATGATGATGATGATGATGTGGGGGTCAGAATGATGAATGCTTCTTCCCGGCCATATGTCTTGATGACATCACTTCTTTTTGTTTTAATTTTTTTATTCATTTTACATACCAACCACAGTTCCCACTGCCTCCCTTCTCCTTCTCCTCCTACATTCCCCCCATCCCGCATCCCCCATCCACTCCTCAGAGACAGTTAGGCCTCCCATGGGGAGTCAATAAAGTCTGGCACATCAAGTTGAGGCAGCCTCTCGTCACCTGTATCAAAGCTGAGCAAGGTATCCCACCAAAGAGAATGGGCTCCAAAAAGCCAGCTCATGTACCAGGAGCAGATCCTGGTCCCACTGCCATGGGCCCCACAAACAGACCAAGCCACATGACTTATCATTCACATGCAGAAGACCTAGTTTGGTCCCAGCTGTGGGTCCAGAGTCTATGAGCTTCCATATGCTTGGGATCACTTGGATGACATCACTTCTTGCTAAGTCCACACACAAACACACACACACACACACACACACACACACACACGCACACACAATTTTTGTTTGTTTATTTGAGTTTTTGAGGGGGAAGTTGAAACAGAGTTGCTTTGTATAGCCCTGGCTGTTCTGAAGCATATGCCTCTGCCTTCCAAGTGCTGGGATTAAGGGCTTGTACCACCAGTGCCCATTTTCCTGTATTATTTTCTAACTTTCACCTACAATTGCTTTAGTTATAACTTTTGAAATGTTTGGCTACAGCAGTGTACTCCGAAGACTTGCAAGGGACAGTTCATATTAAGAGTGTAAAGTTAAAAAGAAATGTTTAGTGTGCAATACCATCTTCCTGACTGGCCTGATAATTGTTGTTCTCTAATATATTTTAAAGAAAAACTGGCTTACAAAAATCAAAAGATGTTTATAGAAGAACAACATATGAATGATCAGAGTGAAATAAGACACATTAAAGCAACTTTATTTCTTTCTTAGATGCCACTAAATTTATTGCTTTCCCTTTCATACATGATTCTTTTTGCATGTGAGTAATGAATTATAAAGCTTTACCCAGCTAAAAGATCAAAACCATGAACACATCTTACTCAGATCTCAAAGAAAATGTCACTAAGCCTAGAAATGTATACCTATATATATGTAATATAATAAAGCAATTTAAAACCCTGCTTTAACTTGGAAAAGTATTTCCAGAATGATAAAGAATATACCCAGCATCATACTTGACTATACGGTGGCTCTGTTAACTATGATTTGCCTTCCTAATAATGGAAATTTGTAGCTACTCACTTTCATGCCCGCTTTATGGGAAATGAGATGACCTCAAACTACATTTATAGGTGAAGACTATGCATAGATGGCAACAGTTGGCTAGTGCTGGTGGTGCGGGGGCTGTAGTTTAAGCTCTGAGTTTATTTTTAAGGTGTTCTAGAAAGTAGGGGTATTGGGCATATGCACAAATTTTTGTGAGGAGAGGAATAATGAATAGATTTCATCAAGGTGATTAAAAATGAATTTAATCAAGGTATATTTTAAATCACAATTCACAGACACATGAAGGAGACAAAGTGACCTTCCAGGGGCCCTGCACATCACTGTGTAGACTTGTAGGGTATGACAAGAATAGGAACCCTGACTGTGTGGAACCCACACCATTTCTCCTATTGTTCTGTCACTTAGGTTTATTAAGTGCTTCTTAAAAACAGGAGACTCTCCAAAATCAGTGAGTATTTTCTATGTCTCATGGAAGATCAGTATCTGACTGGCCTTATTTGAGCCTTAGAGACTGGGTGGATATGAGCAATTTGCAAGAAGCTGACTTGCATGCTACCTGCAAGGTTTCTTGTTGACCCAGGAGCCTGTGTCTGCTGAGAGCTTCGATGAAACACCTATAGGCTTACTGTGTAGCAAAACAACTCATAAGGACAAATCAAAGGTCCCTAACTGTATCTGAACTCAAAATGGAAATGCTGCCCAGTAAAAAGGACAAGACAGAGTGTGAATGATAACTTCTGCTTAGACTGTCACTCCTGACAATTCAAAATGCAATTGAAACACAAATGACAGTTCTTTCAATCTTTTGCTTGCTTTGGTTTGAAACTTTCAGTGGAACCAAAGTAGGTATAAGCCAAAACCATCATAATCATATGTAACAGTAAAAAATAATTTTTAGGAAGAAATTTCTTATATACTAGTCACAGCTTGGAGAAAATATTTTGGAATTTTTTAACTGTAAAGAAGAAATACACTTGGAAAGTCTTTGAAATGAATTTATATAATAGCGTAATTTGTGCTGCTTAGCAGCCAAATGAAGATCCTTTCCTATTATTCTGATGTTCCAAGCAGTATTGATTTGATGTTTGAGCTGCATCCTTTATTGAATATGGGTTGGAACAATGAAACAGCTGTGGTACAGTTCTAAACATCCAATTTTTATTTTGTGAACTATTTGAGAGGCTGTAGTCTCAGGTTGAAGGTATTAGGTTGCAGTAGGCAGTATGGAGACTGAAGCATCTAAAAAACTGTGCTTTGAACGATGTTTACATTCAAAGATTCTTTTAAAGCCTCTTAAATTTGATACAAAATGAAATGTCCATGTTTAAATGGGAAGGAAAAACCTGACAAATCTCTTTAACATTGTACACACAGGCTTTCAGTTTAGAACAGAGACCAGTGGACATAGAGTCATAAAATTACTATTAATTCATATGCTAGCTCATGAGTAAGAAAAGAAAGGCTATGAGAATCAAGACAGACTCAAGCATGTCCACAACTCCACTGACTACTAACTACTAATTTAAAAAATTCACAAGCTATCTTGTCTTTTAAATCAATTTATACTTTTATGTTAGGCCACATTCATAGCTGTCTTATAATACATGCTAGGACCCTATATATTCAAATAATATCTCCATAAGAAAATCTAGAAGGATCATTTCATCCTTAGTGTTTTCCCTTTTGCTTCATTCACTAGTTTACACATCTCTGGGACACAGTGAGATCTTGTGTACAGTGATGGTAATAAAGATGCTAAACTAGAAGCGTTTTGTCCTAATCAATACTTGGTTCATTCCTTTCACCTTTCTCAAGTAGTGTTCTGTGAATCAGCAGTATGTGTTGCCCTTTGCCACGTTCACATATTTCTGTGAACATCGCAAAGGGCAACACAATCTGTGGTTGGTCTCTGGGTATTTTATGTTTTCTGTGGGTTTGCAGGGGATGAGTATAGGGTTTGGCTTTTGTTTTGGTTGGGATGGATACAGAAATGAGAACACTGATTCTTTGGTAAGATGCAAGGATATCCAGGGTCACAGGGCTGCATCATTTCTAGACTGTGTGCAAGTACCTTTCTAATTCTCCATGACTAAACATCTTACAAAAGCAACATAGACATCAGAAGTGGTCGGTGCTTATCCACATCCTGTCTGCCATCAAGAAGGAAATACTCAGTCTATCATGGCAGGGAAATCATGACATCAGGAGTGAAAGATACCTGTCCACACCATGCCTGCAGTCAAGAAGGAAAGAGAGATGGATGCTACTGCTCAGTTCATGTTATCCTTTTTATCTAGTCTGGGATAAAGACCAATGGGCTAGTGTTGCTTATCCACAATGTGGATCTTCTCTTCAAAGTTAAACAAATAGATGAGTTGCCATGGTGATTGTCAGTCTCAGCAAGTCAACAATGAAGATTGCCCACCACAGACTGTAATCTTTATTTTGCAAGTCCATCTAATCAACAACACTGCACTGGGGCATATTAATTGTTGGTGGAAGGGAATGCTTGTCTAGCGTTTGCTGCTATAGTCATCAGAACAATTCAGAATTCTTTTCACTTAGTTTTTAATGTCTGTAGATCTTGTTCTTTTCATTAAAAAGGATGTCACTGTCGGCTGGTATAAAGCAGTGATAGGATTCTTGCCTAGCATGTTGTAGTCTTGTGGTTAATCCAGAGCACTGCAGAATAAAACGAAGCCACACCACAGTGTGCAAAGCAAAATGCCCCAAATATTGGGATATCTGCTTTCCACTAACCCCTGTTCTCCTAAGAGAGGTGTTAAGACTTGACAGAAGAGATCAATACTGGCCCCTCTACTCCACTTTTCTAAGAGGAAGGGATGCTTTAATTCCCAGACTATCTCCTACCAACACAGTATTGTCCACATCAGCATCTAAAGATTAATACTGGTTCCTTTCTGTTCTTCAAATAAAGATCTAGAGGTTTCAATAACCTTGTCTACCCATTATCCTGCTGAGTCAGCTGAACATGCCAAGCTGATTGGCTGGGAGAACCCAAGAGCAGGACATTTTCCTATAGCCTCACTTTCCTGGAAGGGTTCTGTATTAGTTCTCCATGCATACTCCACTTGCTGCCCTCTCAACAAGAGTGGCCCACTGCTTCCAGATGTCTCCCACCTATCTCCAGTGATACAAATGTGTGGGTGCCCCCTGCGGTGACTCTTTATTACTCTGAGAATCTGCCAGGTGTGTGCAGACACAGGAGCACTTCTACAGCTCTTTAAAGGATAAAGATTCAGATCTCATGGACCAATGGAAAGCTTTCTTCTCTTCTAATGTGTGAAGGTGCTGATATTTCTTGTTTCTTTTTCTCTCTCAACCTCAGGAAACCTGGCTGCCCTCACTTCCTTTGAAGGATTACGTAGCCAAGGCCATTATCACACAGCTGTGCTGGCTGTCAGATGACAGCAAATTATGAAGGAGAATGTCATTCAAGCTTTGCCTGTGATGGATGTCGTTTCTGGTGACCAAGCCAAACCTCACAAAGGGTCCCCTCCATAGCATCAGTCATCACCTTGCACGGACAGTCAATGACACTGTCACTACACTTGCGAAAAAGATGGTTCTTTTAAAAAAGTAGGATTAATTTATTTTAAAACAGTAGGGTAATTGGTGTCTGCTTCTTGTCACTTAAATGTTATGGAAAATAAATACATATTTCTTCTCTTTCATTTTACAAAAATAACATGAAAAAAACTTAAAGGATTTGAACACAGATGACACTGCTTTAATGTTAAGTTCAAGAGATATATGAGAACAAGATAGTGAACCAATTAGACAAATTATACCCTAGCAAAGAAAAGTTTTATCAATTAAAATTCAAATGAGAACAATTCCTCTGCCAGGTCCTGTTCACCCTTGTCTACAAAGAGGATTGCATCTCCTCCATCCATTCTAGACAAATGTTGTCAAAGTTTCCAGTCTAAAATATTGCACGAGAACTCATGTTTTCAATGCTGCACCCACAGCTAGTGGAGACGTTTTAAGAAGCCGTGGAAACTGTATAAGGTGTCCTGTAGCTGGATGAAGCTGATTACTCAAAATGGTATTTTTGGTGGCATCTTGTCTCCAGCACCCTCTTGTCTCTTGTCTGCAGGAAGTGGACAGCAGCCTCTACAACACGTTCCCATTGCAATGAAGCTCTGCCTGAGGACCTGGAGCCAAACAGCTACTCATTGCACTCTGTGAAATTTTGAGCCACATTGAATCCTTCCTCCATGATGCTGCCATGCCAGAAATTCTAGACACGGCAGCAATCCCCAGAGAATAGCAGCAGGTGAGGATGAAGTTCTTCTCTTAGAGGACAGCATCCCGATTATGTCTTTCAAATATGTGGAGCAGACAACACGTCTACTGGACCTCATCACTCTTGAATCTGCAAAGGTCAGAACCATGACTAAGAACAATAGAACTAAGTCACCTTTTTCTCAAACTTGCCACAATGTGCACAAAAACAGTAAGAAAAAAATAACACAGTTAAACTACTAGTGAAAAAATTTGGGTCGGAAGTGTATTTTGAAAGAGTTTTTACTTACTCCCCATTAATATTTGACATATCCAGCTATAGTTGCTCATGCCTCTGGTTCCAGTACACAGAAGGCAAGAGACAAGTAGATCTCTTTGAGTTCAAAGTTTGCCTGGCCTACATAGTGAACACCAGACTTGCCAGGGCTGCTTAGTGAAACTGTGTAAGATAAATAAATAAATAAAGCTATCTATTTTTTAAAAATGCATCAAATTCCTATTCAATATCATGTCACACTGACATGCTAATTGTGTTTTTAATAATTAAAATACAATTTATTTACCAATAGTTAAAACTGAATTACTGTCCCAAATTTGTGTGTGCCATACTGTCATGCCAAAAATGTACTTATTACATGTATCTACACAAGCACTACTATAAGCACACACAAGTTTCTGCAGTACACATAATTGTACACTTGAATGTGCACAACATACTCACACATCACACCCATATGAAATACGCACACACACACAATGTGCTTTCTAAGGGAAATAATGACATTAGATTGACCTTAATACATCTTAATGCTAAAATACCCCCTCCAAAAATAAGCCAATAAGTATGTTTGCCATCATTTGCCTTCTCAGAATCTTAGAGAAAAGTTTATTGTCTGAGAATGACAATCCACTCGGCTCGTAGCTGTTATTCCAATTTCTTTCAGGAAATTTATCTTTAAATGTTTTATCTTATACCACATTCTTTAATAAGCTTCAAAAATTTTCAAAACACCAAATCACTAGAAGCAAGTTTTTATTACCAGCAAGAATAGACAGGTGTCTACCTTTAATCTCCACAAGTAAAAAGCTGTGAATTTCAGGGGTAGAAACAGTGGAAAGAGGAACCTGAATGCTTTTGTTATAGTACTATGTTTTCATTAAACATTTTTTCTTTTGGTGGCAAAATGTCAGACTGTCTTTTCACCTCATAGCTTTTCATTTAAGAGTTTTAATCTTTGGAGCAGCTGTCTTAATTTTTCATAGTCTTGTTTTCGTTCAATAATTCTTTCTCATGTGCACACACATAACGGCACACAAACTGGCCACGTACCGAAGAAAACTGCACTGGTACATACGTATAATAATCTACTCAGTAGAAATCATGCATCTTTTAGGAATTTAATGATATTCTAAATCAATAAGTCCGGTTTGACACGTTATGAAAACATCAGCATGTGGTTTCATTTTCATTTCCAAAATGGATTTCCTACTAAACTCTACAATTTCCCATGAATCCAGGGATTCTGAGACGAGAAGCACATTAGCAGTTCCCCACCCTAAGGATTAACGGGAAAATGTTAGGAGTTTTGTAGCTTGGACTGAAGGCTGGGTGAAATCAATTTTCAAGCACTAAAAAGCAAGGGCTTGGGGCTCAGACAACGATTACAGAGCAGACATACTTTAACACCCAGAACAAACATCTGGATCCTGTTGACTCCTTTACCATGACGAAGGGCTGAATGAAATATAATCCATGTCTGCTGAGGCCATGGAGATTCCTCCAATCCATGAGCAGCTGGACCCATGCCCCACATACACACAAACACATACACATGAACACACATAAATATACACAGACACACATATACACATATACACACATGCGGAGACACACACACCTACTGACACATGCACATATACACATTTCTCTGCATTAACTATAAAGAATTTCTACAGCTTTTACTAAAGCAAAAAGAAAAGCAATAGATTTTCTCTTTCCCATATCTGCAGTAGTCATCTTTACCTGACTCAATTTCGGTCAAGCAATAAATGTCAAAGCTGTTCAGAGGAAAGCATTATGTTTCTTACTGTGCTCTAGAAGTGGATGTGATGGGAAATGTGTTAAACCGTTGGTGTAACTTCTGCAGAAAGTCTGTGCTTTAAATGCCCAGAAGACAGGGACCTTGCTTTGCCTAGCAGTTGCCTTCCCACCCCCCAAGGTTTCCCTATTGTCACTGTATTAAGTTCTTCAACTGAATGGATGTCACATTGCAAAACCCTTCTAAGGCAAAGAAAGCCACTCCATGTTTTCGAATGGTTCTAGAGAGAAAGGGAGTTGAGTAGGAGGAATCCTGAGAGGAAGAAGGAGTTTTCCTAAACAATCTGCTCAGATCTCCAGGTGGAAGATTATCCCAAGTGCACGGCTTTGAAATCTAATGATCACATAAAACTCCCCTCAAAGCAGTTGCAGCATTTAGTGCCACTTTTTTTCCTGTGTAGATCAACCCAAAGTAATATATCAAGATCAAGGTACATTTCAAAGAGAAACTCTTTGAAAACAAATCATGGTCACTGCTGATTAATCATTCAAAATCATAAATCTTGTGTGTGGGTAACCATGCAGTCTCCCTTAACTGGAGCGCTTGAACTCCCTCCTGGTGTGCACTGATCCATGTGAGGTTTTACCATCAGCACTCCCTCCTGGTGTGCAGTGATCCATTGGAGGATTTACTTCAGTCCCACCTCAGTGGAGTTTCTTCTGTGGTCCATGCTTTAGGCTGGAGGA